>NC_092723.1:184213471-184525464 GCF_047496885.1 Scyliorhinus torazame | reverse complement strand
TGTGCGCTGGGCGCCGCGCGGCCCGCCGGGAGTTGTAGTCCCCGCCCCGCGCCCACCTACCGTCGCCGGCCGACACCTCCGGCTCCCCCCCCCCCGGCTGGACTACATTACCCACAGTCCCACCCACTCTCCCGCACCCCGGATGTGTGACCTCTCTCCCCCCACCGCATCCCCAGGCGCTCGACTGTCGAGCGGCCTCCCCGTCCAGATGGAGTTCGATGAATCGGCGCCCACTCGGGTGGCGGGGCGGGCAATCGATCGGGCACGACAGCTTTCACCTCAAAGCAAACCACTGCGGCTGCTGGAATCTGAAACAAGAAAATATTGGACAATCACTCTGAAGGCCGGACAGCATCTGTGGAGAGAGGAGGGAGCCAACCTCTGGGAGGCCGACCCTCTGTCAGAGCTGACAAGGCTTTAATATGCCCACCAGATACCCCTTCAGAGTGGCAGCCTGGGCCCACTGCGGGGTGGGCACATGCGCCTTGCTGGAGACCCCCCGGCCTGGAAGTTCCTTCGGTTTAATGCCGATTACCGACATGCCATTTTCCTCAAAGCAAACGCATCAAAATTATTCAACATTTTCAACAACTAAATTTGAGGCCTCCTGACCGTTTCTAGCCCTATGTAGGTGGGTAATTTGGAATACATTCTTCGTGATGACATGAAAATAACATTTCGAAAACCAAACAACACAAGCTGTGTTTTTAAACATCCAGTAGGATCGGGGGCGGGGGGCATAGATAAAGGGGAACCAGTAGATTCAATATACCTGGATTTCCAAAAGGAGCTTGAAGGTATACAAAAAGCAATTGAATAATGGTGTTGGGGGTTATATATAATTGAGGATTCATAGAAGACTGATTTGGAGGGAAGAAGGGCATTTTCAGCATGGCAAACTGTAACTAGTGGATTGTCACAGGGAGCAGTGCTGGGGCCACAGTTTTTTTTTACAATATTAATGACTTGGGACAGGGGGAGTGAATGTCTTATTGCCAAGTTTACAGATGACACAAAAATAGGTGGGAAGGTTGACAGTCTAGAGAGAGGGTCTGAATTTATTTAAATGGAGAAAGCTGCAGCACAGAAGGATTTGGGAATCATGCATAAATCGCAAAAAGCTAGCATGCAAGATCAGGTAATAGGGAAGGCAAATGGAATGTTGTATAAAGAAAGGGAAGTCTTTCTAAAACTATACAAGGCACTAGTTAGACCACATCTGGAATACTGCAAACAGGTTTGGTCAGCTTATCCAAGGAACGATATATTGGTCGTGGAGGCAGTCCAAAAAAGGTTCACCAGATTGATCCCAGTTATGGAGGGATTTTCTTATGAGAGGTTGAGTAGGTTAGGCCTGTACTCTTTGAAGTTTAGAAGGATGAGAGATGGATTCTCAGGAGGCTTCCCATACCAGCCTCCCCGAACAGGCACCGGAATGTTGCGACTAGGGGCTTTTCACAGTAACTTCATTTGAAGCCTACTTGTGACAATAAGCGATTTTCATTTTTCATTTCACAGAGAAGATGCTTAGAGGTTGTTTCCCCTTGTGGGAGAGTTTAGGACCAGAGGGCATAATCTCAGAGTAAGGGGTCACCCATTTAAGATGGAGATGAGGAGGAATTACTTCTCTGAGGGCAGTGAATCTGTGGAATTCTTTACCGCAGAGAGCTGCAGAGGCTGGGCCATTAAGTATGTTCAAGGCGGAGATGGACAGATTTTTAAAAATCATTTAGAGAATAAAGGGTTATGGGGATAAGGTGGGAAAGTGGAGTTGAGGATTTCAAAAATATATATTTTTACTGGTATCTTTAACATTCAGTAACAAGATTTATGCATAAGAGACAGAGCCAAAGAAGAAATCAAGCAACTGTAACTTCATAAACAACCGTTCAACAAGTTGTCACCTTTCCTGTGACCCAGGTTCCCGTGATCGCATTATCTTATTTACATATGTATTTATAGTCAATGCCAGAACTCCACGTTTACATTTGTTTTGATGGAGTTAAGGATTAACATATCAGATCAGTCATGATCTCATTGAATGCGGAACAGACTCGATGGGCCAAATGGCCTACTTGTGTTCCTACGTCTAATGCCTTAGGAGGTATTTTATGTACAGAGGATTGCTTTATGTTTTAGGATCAGATACAAAGATATTCGTTTTAAAATAAATTTAAATGCCCAATTCTTTTTTTTCTAATTGAGGGGCAATTTAGCGTGGCCAATCCACGTACCTTGCACATCTTTTGGGTTATGGGGGTGAGACCCAAGCAGGCATTAGGAGGATGCACAAACTCCACACGGACAGTGACCCGGGGCCGGGATCGAACCCACGCCCTCAGCACCATGAGGCAGCAGTGCTAACCACTGTGCCGCTCAGATACAAAGATATTCTGACCAAAGCCTTGGAGACCACCACATGGGGGAGGGGGTCAACCGTAAAGAAATTCAAATTGAGAAGTCTCTGTCATTAAGCAATCTCAATATATGGAGGAGAATTGAACAAGGTCACTACAGGTCACACTAAGCCAAAGCCTCCATTACCTCTCCCTCATTAATTTGACGTCAAATTTGCAATTGGATCTGCAAATCAAGATTTGGCTTAGCATCACATGGAGGAGACACCAACCTTAATAGTGAACAATTGGTCTCCTTGCTGAACACACGTCCGTCAATTTTTATTTTTTATTTTTGCAATCATGGGGCAATTTTAATGTGGCCAATCCACCTATCCTGCACATCTTGTGGGTTGTGGGGGTGAGACCCACGCAGATACGAGGAGAATTTGCAAACTCCACACGGACAGTGACCCGGGGCCGGGATCGAACCCAGGTCCTCGGCAGCGTGAGACAGCAGTGCTAACCATTGAGGCATCGTCCTTCAATTTTAAGATTAGACTTGCGTTTCAATTCTACAATGTGAAAACTTCTCTAGTTGCTATGTGTAACAACATCACCAAAGCATCGGTTGAGTTTTTCCTGTTCGGTATGTCTACTGTACATTGATGATTTCAAATATAAGAAATCAGGTGTTACTACATATTAGGTAGGAGGTCTTATGGTGCAGTGGATAGCATTCTTGCCTCTGAGCCAGAAACTCCAGATTTAAGTCCCACTCCGGACTTGATGGCCAAAGAAGGAATGAGCCAAACAGGTTGACTATCAATCTACAAATTCTCCCAACAAACCTGTCAATGGCGCACATTAAGAGTAGGAAAGTTTCCTGGTTATCCATGAGATGGAAAGAAAATTAGAGCCTTCATCATCACTGTTTATAGCTCTGGACTACAGCATGCGTGTAAAAGTGCATGTTGTCACAGCAACTCAGACTCCTTAGTGGGGGGCAGTTGGCTGGCCAGCCTGTGTGAATCAGATTTGTGCCAACAGAGTGGGATTCAATCCCTATTATCAGCTGGGGTGGAATTGGGATTTGCCTCCTTTCCCTACCTGTGATGGCGATTGCAACCCTGTGGGTTGAATCTGCCTCTGGGCAAGGAATTGAAGAAGACAAACACTATGCAGAGGAATTTGTATCCCATTGGCAGCAAGTTGAAGCAGTCCTTAAGGGTCTTTGTGGTTGAACATCTATATAACCTGTGCATTGAAGATTTGCTGCAGACAATTTAATAGCTTTACAGTGCACAAGATTCTTGTGCAGATTCATTTGTACACCTGCAAAAAGCATGAAAGTTAATTATTAGATAACGTGTACAGGTCAACGGGAAGTTTAAAATGGGTAATATCTTTCTCAAAATAATAAATAAATTAGTTGGATTAAAATTGACCTTTTTTGAAAGATAAATTGAGATGGGTTAATTTTGTTGCCTCTCAGAGATCTGCAGCATTAGATCTCTTTCCCTCCAGAGATAATCCAATTACATGAATTACAGCGCAGAACTGCATACATCTCAGAGTTGCTCTTTTCATTTCAATAGAGCTGCCACTTTGAACCAATGAGAACAACAACACTAAAGGAGCTTGACATCATCCAGGACAAAGCAGCCCACTTGATTGGCACCGCATCCACAGACATTCACTCCCTCCACCACTGACACACAGTGGCAGCCATGTGTACCATCTAAAAGATGCACTGCAGGCAGCAGCCACATGGGAACACCGCGACCTGGAAGCTCCCCTCCAAGCCACACTGTCCTGACTTGGAAATATCACCATTCCTTCATTGTCGCTGGGTCAAAATCCTGGAACCTTTGTCCTCAACAGCACTGTGGGTGGACCAACACCACATGGACTACAGCGGTTTAAGAAGGCAACTAACCACCACCTTCTCAAGGGCAATTAGGGATGCACAATAAATGCTGGCCTAGCCAGCATTGCCACATCCCATGCATGAATAAAAAATAGAATCCAGTGCTGACTGGAAAACTCTGCCCTTGACCTCCCCGCCCCCCAAATTACCTTCCATTTCCAACCGCCATTTCCAAAGTCCTGGAACAAGTTATAATTTCCCAAATCCATGCCAAATCTTCCTGGGACTCAAGTGCTTGAATCCTTCCAATCAGGTCTTCACCCCTGCCACAGTGCCAAAACAGCTCTTAAAGTCACAAATGACATTTCATGTGACAAAGATAAACTATCCCACCTCATCCTTCTCAAACTCTCTGCAGTCTTAGGCACTGTTGACCACGACTGCTTCCAATTCCTCCCCACTGGCATCCAACGGGATGGGACCACACTTGCCTGGTTCCACTCTTATCTATCTAATCATTGCCAGAGAGTCACTTGAATTGGCTTCTCAGCCCATTTTCAGTGCAGAACCTCTCATGTCCCACTGGTATCTAGCCTTAACCTTCTCCAATTTCTCATATTGTCACTTGCTATGTCATCCTAAAGCACAGTTAGTTCTCACGTACATTGACTATACCCAGCTTTCTCTCCACACTGGACCCCTCCACTGTTGCGAAATTATGACACTGCTCAACTGACCATCCATGACTGGATGGAAATACATTTCCTCCAATTAAATTTTGGGAAGACTGAAGTTATCACCTTGGTACTTGCTTCAAATTCCACTCCCTAGCTACTAATGCTATCCCTTTCCCTGGCAACTGCCTGAGACTCAACTAGACTGTTCGCAACCTTAGTGTTACAAACAGCAATGTGATAATGACCAGAATATCTGATTTTATGATGTGATTAAGGGACAAACAATTAGGGATATCGCTACTGCTTTTCTTCAAAATAGTGCCGTGGGATCTTTCACATCCACTTGAGGGGGCAGAAAAGGGACCCAGGTTTAATGCCTCATCTGAAAGTCGCTGCCTCAGTTAGTGCAGCTCTCCCTCAGTAATGCACTGGTGTGTCAGCCTAGATTGTTGCACTCGAGTTGTAGAGCAGGATTTGAACTCAACTTTCTGAAGACAAGGGGGCTAGCAGCTGAGCCACGGCCACCAGACCCGCCCGCCCCCCCCCCCCCCCCCCACCCGACGCCCCCCTCCCCCACCCCTAGCTCTGCTCCATGTCCTTCCACCTCCCACAAAACTGTGGGCATCCCTTCCCATCAACGTCCAAGTGCACGGCTCTTTTGTCTGAGTGGAGAATGGAAAATAAGTCACTGGTGCAGGAGTCCCTTAATAATCTTTTCACTTCTGCTTGTCTCAGATGATCCTGGTAACAGCTGTGTTTTCAAATTCTTATTCCCGCTGCATTACAAACAAAAATAGGAAACTTGGAAATGCAATGCCATAAATCCAGAATATGTTGTATGTAAATAAGCTCTCATGGGACTGGCCAGAAAATTGTGGGGATGCCAAGAAATATGAACAAGTATGGAGAGGTTCTATTTTAAGGTAGAAATCTGCAATAAAAGGACTTGGTTGCATTTTTCTGCAAAGAGGATATTTACCCTGATAATACAGCAAAATAATGTCAAATATCACACATTTCTGGCCATTGACACATGCTGCTGTACAGCAGCATGGCAATTCTTCATACGTGAATCTAAAAAGCAAATATCAGCAGACTCACATTTAGAATAACACTCAAATGTCAAGGTTGTTGGAATGTTAAGTTATTAGAGAACTGTAGGACTGGAGAAGGTTAGAGGTAAGAAGGGGCTGAAGCTATGCAGGGATTTAACACAAAGCGGAGAACCTTAAAATCAAGGTGAATGGTGACCATGAAGCCAATATAGGTCTGCAAGCACAAGAATGATGGATCAACGGAATTTAGTGCAAGTTAGGATAATGAAGAAAAGGATCACAAAAGACCATCAAGGTCCATCACACCTTCCCCGATCAGCTAATGGTGTAAACTTGCATACCAAAAGCCCATCCCCTAAGCATGCAAACTATTTAGGGAAGTAAAAAAAAACAAGTTAGTAAAAAAGCCTCGGGTAATTTCTTTGCTGTACAGAGTTACTGATCTCAGCCAGGATGCTAAAAGAGCTTTAAAATTGACCTCAATACCCCTCCTTTGGAAATGGGAAATTAGCTGTAGGGTGCCTGCTCTCAATTGCCTTCCAGCTACACTTGACTGGTGTTTCTTTCAGAACAGAACACCCTTGGATGTGATTATTTTCCACGACTGGAAATATTTCTTATGTCCATTTACAAGGCTTGTACATGCATAAAATATTTTCTTTACCCCTAAATGAAGTTACCAACAGGATCCCACTTTTTGCAACTTGTAATTCAATTAAATCAATGTAACATAAACATGAATTAACAGACAAATGGATTGCAATTTTAAAAAATGATTAATTTCACTTTAAATCACCGATACAACAAAGATATGTCTCACAAAACTACAAGTACTCGCATCACTCTGCAAAAATGTAGCACCATGTGCAATCTCAATTTACGGTTCAGAAGGAGCCCATTCGGCCCATCAAGTCTGTACCGGCCCTTGGAAAGAGTACCTACTTAAGCCCACACCTCCACCCTATCTCCGTAACCCAGTAACCCCACCTAACCTTTTTGGACACTAAGGGCAATTTAGCACAGCCAATCCTCGTAACCTGCACATCTTTGGACTGTGGGAGGAAACTGGAGCACCCGGAGGAAACCCACGCAGACACGGGCAGAACGTGCAGACTCCACACAGACAGTGGCCCAAGCCGGGAATCGAACCTGAGACCCTGGAGTTGTGAAGCAATTGTGGTAACCACTGTGCTACCATGCCGCCCCAATCTCAATCTTTCCAGCTCAGCCTCTGGTATGTAGGATTTCTCAATTTTTCCACTCAATGCATTTGGTTCTCGATTCACCTCCAATAGTGGCTCCAAGTTCTCTGGAGATGGTCTTCACCCATCCTGCAGAACGTTCTGAACAAGGTTCACAGTGGTCTTGATGGCACAGATCACCCAGAGCCTCCTTTATCTGAACCCTTTAATAAACACCGTTAAACGGTCTGGTCAGCTCTGGCAAAACTAAAGCAGAAGCAGTAGAATTTTAGTTCAATTCACAATCATACCGCACACACATGCTGTCATACGTTGTATGAAGAGTCAGAAGTCCTGCTCCTTTTCACCAAACACCATTTATTTCACTTCCACAGCCTCTGCACAAAACTCCCAACAACACACCACCTGACAGAGGTCACCTGAAGCCCCTTTACATATTTATGTTAAGTATCCATTAATTGACACTGATGAGACAACTAATTGCAATGTCTCATTTGATAGTTTGACAGTTGATAGCTCCTGTCGACCCATTTAATTTTTGTTATTTCCCCTCTGTCCAACATCTGCTTCAAACTTGCGATGTCTATCCGTAACCTCTTTTCATTGACACTTTTTGTAGAGTGCACATTTTCCCACAGGGATTTATTGTCAATGTGACAGTCAATAGGTATATTCCACAAATCCCCTAATCCCAAAATTTCTGTCAATATCATACCTATATAAAAGGCCATATCCACCACCTCTACAAGGCTGAACGTCTCAGCAGCCAAAGTGCTTTTTACCACTCTCCTTATTTTCTTTGTTTCCCACACAAGCGGGCAACATTTACCATTGTTCCCCAAAAAGAAAATTATAAAACCTCCTGCGCTTGAAACCCCATCACATAAAGTTGCGTAGGACGCATCACTATAAACTATGAGTTTCAAGTGCCTAAGGTCACCTAAAACCGGGAACTTCAAAACACACTCCTGCATTTTTAGTTTGGCCAACACTTTATTTGCTCTTATTATGTCTTCCACTTTGGGATCATTCATTTTTGTACTCAACTCTAAGGCATCAAAACTCACGTCCGGTCTAGTCTGTCTACCTAACCAGTTCAGTTGCCCAATTAAACTTTGCAGTTGCTCTTTTTCTATCTTTGAAATCATTGTATCTTTTTGTGAAACTCGGTCACGACTAATTGCTATTGGGCTGATGCTTTCCAAATAAGATTGCTGACGTAAAGTTGCCCCTAACTTAGTCTGTCCAATTTCCAGTCCAATATATTTAAATGCACCGGAAGCCTGACTTCCAACCCTGAATTCTTTCCTCAAAACAGAGATTACAATAGCTTCGAAATCACTAGTCCCACCCCACAAAAAATCATCGACATGCATCATAAAAATGCCAGAAAGATTTCCTTTATAGTGCCAGTAAAACATTGCTGGATGTGCTTTCAACTGGCAACAGCCTAACTTTAACAAAACTGACCTTATCGAAAAATACCAGACTCTAGATGCATCATTTAATCCACATACACATTTGTTCAACTTCCAGAGTACCCCTTCTGTGTTCGCTGCTTCTTTAGGAGGACGGAGAAAAATGTCTCTCTGGAGCTGATGCCCCTGCAAAAAGGCAGCTTTTATATCTATAGATTTGTATTCCCAAGCCTTTGTGGCTAATAGAATCAAGAAGATCTTTAAAATAACCTTTCCTGCTGTAGGTGAATCTACCCTTAAATCCTGATCTTCTAAGTTTTCTTCAAATCCCCTTGCCACAAGCCTGGCCTTTGCCTTATAAGTTCCATCCGGAAGAACCTTTTCCATGCAAATCCATCTGTGGGACAGAGTTCTTTGTCCCCTATCCGGTACTTCCGTGTATACCCCAAATTCACTCCAACTATGCAGTTCTTGCTATTTAGCATCTTTGATAACTTTTCATATAATTTATTGGAAGCCACCAAAATCTCACGTGCATGTGGGCTTCTACTCCTATTAGTATTCGTAGTCTTACTCATGTTCCGAGACCTTGATAAACTACCAGCCTCTCCCGCCTGGTAACTTGTTCTTTACTGCTACTGCTTGATCTTTCCTATCTGCTGTGGGATGTCCTTTCAAAATTCTCGACCTTTTCCTGTGGACCTGTTCACTAACCGATGTACTATCTGAACTGGCACTGCGTTTCTGTGACCTCCATTTTTTAACTTTGTGTTCCCAATCCATTGTCTTAACTCCCTCCCCTGAATGCTGCACATTCAACCAATGTTTATACTTTCCAGTGGCCTTCCCTGCTCTAATAACAGTTGCATCCTTCAATTGACTAGGCCCTTCAGGCAAGTATGTCACCTTTGTACCGACTTTTGGTAGTTGTCCTTTCGGAAAAATGGCCTGATCCCAGATTTTAAGGTCCACAGCCACAATGTCGTTAAAATCCCTGGCCAAAGGTAGGGTTACTATCGGTCGTGCTGGTGTCCTTCTGTACTTCCTACAAACTTCACAGCGGTCACTAACCTGTTCTATCAGTTTAGTATCGTCTTCATCCCTTACCCCTGCATCCTTTAATAGATTTTTCAGCCTCCGAGGAGACGAATGTGCAAATTGCCTATGCAGTTTTAATACAACAAGCTTTTTATCAGCGAAAGTCCCATTTTTAACTGCCATTAACACATCCTTAACCACTCTACTTGAAATATTATTTGTCAGTAATGGAATACAATAGTGTCCCGGCTGTGTAAATTGTAAGTCCACCGTCTTTCCAAAAACTGTTGCCTTATCCTGTTCCATATCCAGTTTCATGTGTGCTTCCTTCATCGACGGTCTGCTCAGAAGCAAAGGTATCTCACTTGATACAACATCCGTGCTAATGAAATGATTCACTCCGGCAATATTGCAAGGGATCACCACTCTTTTCAGCGACTTCAGAGTATTATCATCCCCAAACCTGAAACTTGTGGAACTTTCAAATTCCTTAACCTTGTTACGACTTTCAGCATTCAAGGAGTCCAGGTAACATTTTAACCAGTCAATTCCACATACAGTAGATGTGCAGCCACTGTCCAATAGAGCACAATTGAAGGATTCTGCAACCAACACCCTCATTACCGGCATAAAACTGCTTGTTAGTAGGAAAATGTCTTCTGTCTGAACACTATCTTTTTCCTCTTCTGACTCTTCCGTGTCATGTGTCGCTTCAAGCACTCTATCATAACGTTTTGGACAGTTGAAGACATAATGGTATTGAGAGTCACATCAAAAACATCGATTTATCTTGCCCCATGCATTTCTGGGGTTCATCTTCCTATTGTAAGTTCTAACTGGGTTTCTGTCTTCATAATTTCCTTGTCTCGATCTCCTTCTATAGTCTTGGGCCCTGTTCAATTTCGGCATCCTGTTAGTAGTGTATCTTCCATATTCTGCTTTATAGCAGGCTGACCTATTTGAGTCATCAGAGCCATCGGAATCGAATGTTTCCCCAGAAACTTCTTTAAAGCTTTTGTCATCTGATCGAATAAGGTATCCTCATCCGCAAACTGAACTCCTGTCAAAACCAGGAGCCTATCCATGTTGCTCACTCTAGCACAGTCAAGTAATTTAAAGGCCAACACAGACTGTGGAAATTCCAGGTTGTGTTTCTGCAGCCTTTTATATAGTCTGCCAAATTCCATTATATAGTCTTCCATGGAGAGTTCTGCTATTTTCCGGAACTTATCAAATTCCGACCATGCTTCATACGCACTTAACAAGTCATCTTTCTTGTAAATCTTATCCATATATTGTGATAGAGTCCCCAGACCTTCTTCTGAGTCTAACTCTTCCAATTCCAGCTCAGAAAGCACTTTGTTTCGGATTTTACTGTCATAAGGTAGAGAAAGAGCCAATGCCATACCTTGTTTTCTCTTTCCCAAGGCAGTTACCTTAGTCCACATAACTACTGCACTTCTCATTGGTCGTACGATTCCCTTTCAGAAAATAAGGGGGGATAGTCATATCCAGCCATCTTTATCCTGGGTTCAGCCATGTATCTTTTTTTTTTCCTTCTCACTCACTCCTTGGTTTGATCAGGAAAAGTTGTATCTTTCAAACCTTCACATTTGCACAGCAACCATCCTCTGCTACCATTGTTATACATTTTAGTTACCATTGTATGAAGAGTCAGAAGTCCTGTACCTTTTCACCAAACGCCATTTATTTCACTTCCACAGCCTCTGCACAAAACTCCAACAACACACCACCTGACAGAGGCCACCTGAAGCCCCTTTACATAATCAGTGTCAATTAATGGATACTTAACATAAATGAGACAACTAATTGCAATGTCTCTTCACCCATTACTTAACACATGCCTCTTTATTCTCTGTTCTTCACCCTGTTACAAAACTGAGTCACATGACCTCCATAATTAATTTCCTTCCTGTTGGTAGGTAAAAGGTCACCAGGTCACATGGACCAATTTTCCGATTATCCAGAATTTACAATTGATCCCTTTACAAGTGTTTATAAACTTGTAAAACACCTTTTCAAACATTTTTAAAGCAATTAAAGATTCCCCAAACATTGTAAATTCATTGAAAATTTTCCTTATTATTCATATTTCTAGGCCAAAGGACAGGAGCTATTTTTTGGTATGAAACCTTCTGTTACCACAGCATCACAGAAGCTATTTTTATTCCAATTTTTAGTTATTTTGCTTCTGTTTCCAGTCCAACAAATGAGTCATCAATAGCGTTTGAATGTAGAGAAACCCCAACAATTTTGCAATTTGTACATTGTGAGGAAAGGATACTTCACCCCAGGAGAAATTCCACTGACAAATATGAATCTTTTATATTTGAACAAACTTTACACAGGACTAACTACATTAACACCACAGAAAATAGCTTACAATAACAGTTAAACAATTCGTAACAATAAAAGGACACACTTTAATTTGTACTGTCTCCATCTCAAATTAAGCAAAGCCCATTACAGGTCAAAAGCCACTTGTAAACTGTGGCCGTCTAAAATGACCGCCTGCAAAGGGTAATGGAAATTGTGGTCAAGCCAGGACACAGACAGTGCACAGCCCCTGTGTATTGTGCAAAGGAAAATCCAGACCAAACTGAAACCTGCACCTGTTAAAGGTCAATCAACGATTTCCCCAGGACAATAGACTCAAATCAAGGAATAGCAACAGTAACAGTAGCAGACTCCCCGGCGCTGCTCCCCATCATTTGGAAAAGCATACACACTTGGAACAATAACGACTAGGACCCGCCCAGCCATCAAGGTACCCGTCCCGAATTGGCCGGTATCGATCAGAGTGATCGAGACTCTATCGATCCATTAGACCCTGAGTTAACCCAGCCCAAAAGGCGCAAAAGAGAAGAAGGATAAGAAGCCCTGCGCACTAGGGATCGGTCTCTTTTGGGATCGGCCTGTGCCCACACCAACTGCAGCATAACGACCAGCCAAGTTCAAGACCCGCGATCGCTATCAGAGAGACGAGTCGCAGCCGAGCCGAATCTGACGATTTCCAGCCGACACACGTGGGGGACTCAGTTAAAGGCCTTATCTACCTGCACAGAGCCGGTCATCCAGAAGTTAAGTAAATGTCATCTTAGTTGATAGGTGTGGTTTACTCATGTCAGCCCACCACCACATCGTACAAGAATTTATTTATACAGTCAAAGACGCAGTCTACTGACTAATGGCAGTCAAAGACACAATTTGTGGCCACAGGCACACACACCCCTTTTAGATGTGCTACTCCCATGGAGAAAACAACTTTCATATGAACACAAACTTTTCCTGTTCGTCACGGTCACCCAGGTAGGGAGAAACGGCACTAATCCCTGCTCTACCTGAGGACTCCAAAAACTGGTCAAGTAAAGCTCGGGGAGTAGAGTAACAACATTTCCCCCGCCCTACCCGGGGATTCCACCCATTCGTGACCCATAGCGACCCATGTCACCTTCAAATTCGCTGGAATGGTTTTCTGCACGCTTCATTGTCTTGGGCAGGTCTTAATCTTCACGGCCAACCTGACGCTATCCCCTCTGTTTGGTTGTGGGGTCAAGAATGTATTCCACGGTAGGGACTTCCGGTTGCGGCGATGCCTTGCTAGCCGCACGTTTCGGTGGCTCCAGCTCCGACGGACCTTCGGGCTCTTTTAAGAGGCCCAACGGGAAATTTTTGGGCGACGCAACTCGGGGTGGGGTGAGTGAGTAGGGAGTCCCCCCCCCAACGAAGGAGGAAAATATCGGCGGCGGCGGCTGCAGCGCGAGGAATCGTCGACGAAAGGGACAGAAAGGGAGAAGACACAAGATGGCGGCAGAGAAAGCTCAGGCGACATGGGGGCCCGAGCAAGACGAATTTTTGAGACGGTGTGTGGAGCTACTAAAGAGGGAGGTGCTGACCCCGATGCTACAGGCAATTGAGGGGCTCAAGGAGGCACAAAGGACCCAGGAGACAGAGCTCCGCGTGGTGGAGCAGAAGGTGACGGATAATGAGGACGAGATCCTGGGCCTGGCGGTCAAAACACAGACGCACGAGGCACTCCATAAAAAGTGTATTGAAAGGATCGAAGCCCTAGAAAACAGAGCGCGAAGGAAGAACCTTTGGATACTGAGTCTCCCTGAGGGAGTGGAAGGAGCGGACTGTGGAGCTTATGTAAGTACGATGCTAAGCTCATTGATGGGTGCTGAGGCCCCTGCGGGCCCCCTGGAGGTGGAGTGGGCACATCGGATCCCGGCGAGAAGACCAAAAGACCACCCAGGGCGACAATCGTGCGATTTCACCGCCTTAAAGATAAGAGAAGAGGTCCTGAGATGGGCTAAAAAGGTGCGGAGTAGCAGATGGGAGAATGCAGTGGTACGGGTGTACCAGGATTGGAGTGCGGAGGTGGCGAGAAGGAGGGCAAGTTTTAACCGAGCCAAGGAGGTGTTACACAAAAAGAAGGTGAAGTTCGGGATGCTGCAGCCGGCACGACTATGGCTCACGTACCAGGAGAGACACCATTATTTTGATACGGCGGAAGAAGCATGGACCTTTATTAAAGAGGAGAAATTGGATCGGAACTGAGGGACTGATACTGTAGGGAATGTTATTGTTATTGTTATGGTTGATGTCAATAGAGAAGTAAATTGGGATGGGGGAAGACACCAGGAAATGTGGGCGCCGGTGAGGGGGGAAAGAAGGGACATAGGCGGAGAATGAGGAATGGGAGGGGGAGAGGAAAGGGAGCTGCGCCACAAGAGGCGGGTCAGATAAAGGGATGTTCCCGCGCCAGAAAGATTATGGCGGGAAGACAGGCGCAAGGCGGATGGGAGTTCCCCACACGGGGGGGGGTCAAGGAGTGAGCAGGAGTAGCCGGGGTCAGTTGAAGTCAGCTGACTTGCGGAGGTAATATGGGGGGAGCAATCACGCTAGAAAGGGATCTAGCGGGGGGGGGACAACTGGGTTGCTGCTGCGGAAATCAAAAAGGAAATGGCTAAAGAGTGGGTGGACGGGGATGGAGTGCGACGCCTGGGGAGCGAGTGGGAGCGCGGAGGCGGGATATGGGACTGGCCTAGAGAAGGTGATGGCTAGTCAACATGGGAGGGGGGCAGGTAGCCCCCTAGTGAGGCTGATCACGTGGAACGTGAGAGGCCTGAACGGACCGATTAAAAGGGCCCGAGTGCTCGCGCATTTGAAAGGGCTAAGGGCAGACGTGGCTATGCTCCAAGAGACGCACCTGAAGGTGGCGGACCAAGTTAGGTTAAGGAAAGGATGGGTGGGACAGGTGTTCCACTCAGGACTAGATGCAAAGAATAGAGGGGTGGCCATATTGGTGGGGAAAAGGGTAGCATTTGAAGCAAAGAACATCGTAGCAGATAGCGGAGGTAGATACGTAATGGTGAGTGGCAGGCTGGAGGGAATGGAGGTCGTGTTGGTTAATGTATATGCCCCGAATTGGGACGATGCGGGATTTATGAGACGGATGCTGGGTCGTATACCGGACCTGGAGGTAGGAAACTTGATATTGGGAGGGGACTTCAATACCGTGCTGGACCAAGGGCTAGATAGATCCAGCTCAAAGACAGGAAGAAGGCCGGCAGCGGCCAAGGTGCTCAAGGGGTTTATGGACCAAATGGGGGGAGTGGATCCATGGCGATTTCTTAGACCGAGGGCCAGGGAGTTCTTCTTCTCCCATGTCCATAAAGTGTACTCCCGGATAGATTTTTTTGTTTTGGGAAGGTCGTTGATCTCAAGGGTGGAAGAAGCTGAGTATTCAGCCATAGCGGTTTCAGACCATGCCCCACACTGGGTGGACCTGGAACTAGGAGAGGAAAGGGAGCAGAGAGCACTCTGGCGATTAGATGTGGGATTGATGGCAGACGAGGGAGTGTGTGGAAGAGTGCGGGGGTGTATTGAGAGATACCTGGAGGTCAATGACGACGGGGAGGTCCGTGTGGGAGTGGTATGGGAAGCACTAAAAGCGGTGGTCAGAGGAGAGCTGATCTCCATTGGGGCCCACAAAGGGAAAACAGAGGCCAAGGAAAGGGAAAGATTACTGGGGGAGATTTTAAGGGTGGATAGGGAATTTGCAGAGACCCCGGAGGAGGGACTGTACAGGGAGAGGAGACGACTCCAGACGGATTTTGACCTGACCACCAGAAAGGCGGAGGTGCTGTGGAGGAAGGCACAGGGGAGGAGGTATGAATATGGGGAAAAGGCTAGTCGCCTGCTGGCTCATCAGCTGCGAAAGAGGACAGCGGCGAGGGAGATAGGGGGAATTAGAGACGAAAAGGGAGCCACGGTGCGAAGAGCAGGGAAAATAAATGAGGTGTTCAAGACCTTTTATGAGGGACTGTATAGGTCCCAACCCCCAGAGGGAGAGGAGGGGATGCGACAGTTCCTGGATCAATTGAGGTTCCCGAGGGTGGAGGAGCAGGAGGTGGAAGGCCTGGGGGCACCGATTGGGGTGGACAAGGTTATTAAGGGGCTGGGGAACATGCAAGCAGGGAAGGCTCCGGGACCAGACGGGTTCCCGGTTGAATTTTATAGAAAATATGTGGACTTGTTGGCCCCGTTGTTGGTGAGGACGTTCAATGAGGCCAGGGAAGGAGGGACTTTACCCCCGACAATGTCGGAGGCGACGATATCGCTAATTTTGAAGAGGGATAAAGATCCGTTGCAGTGCGGGTCCGATAGACCTATTTCATTATTGAATGTGGACGCCAAATTGCTGGCAAAGGTACTGGCATCGAGGATAGAGAATTGTGTCCCGGGGGTGGTGCACGAAGACCAGACAGGGTTCGTAAAAGGGAGACAACTGAATGTTAACGTGCGACGACTATTAGGGGTGATAATGATGCCCCAATGGAGGGGGAGGCAGAGATAGTGGCGGCAATGGATGCAGAGAAGGCATTTGATAGGGTGGAGTGGGAGTATTTATGGGAGGTGTTAAGGAGGTTTGGGTTCGGGAACGGGTTTATTAGCTGGGTCAAACTTCTTTATGGGGCCCCAACGGCAAGTGTAGTCACGGGTCGGCAAAGATCGGAGTATTTCCAATTATATAGGGGAACAAGACAGGGATGCCCGCTGTCTCCACTGTTGTTCGCGTTGGCAATTGAACCTCTGGCCATGGCGTTGAGAGACTCCAGGAAATGGAGAGGGGTGATTAGAGGGGGAGAAGAACACCGAGT
Source organism: Scyliorhinus torazame (assembly GCF_047496885.1). Lineage (NCBI taxonomy): Eukaryota > Metazoa > Chordata > Chondrichthyes > Carcharhiniformes > Scyliorhinidae > Scyliorhinus > Scyliorhinus torazame. The sequence continues at coordinate 184,508,681 of NC_092723.1, read as the reverse complement.
CTCGCTATACGCGGATGACCTACTGTTGTATGTGTCGGACCCAGCGGGGGGGATGATAGAGGTTATGCGGATGTTGAGGGAGTTCGGAGATTTCTCGGGATATAGGCTCAACATGGGGAAGAGTGAACTATTTGTGATACACCCAGGGGACCAGAGTAGAGAGATAGAAGGCCTGCCTCTAAGGAAAGTGGAAAGAAACTTCCGATACCTGGGGATTCAGATCGCTAGGAGCTGGGGAACCTTGCACAGACTTAATCTGACACGATTGGTAGGACAAATGGAGGAGGACTTCAAGAGGTGGGACATGCAGCCTCTGTCGTTGGCGGGCAGAGTGCAGGCAATTAAGATGATGGTCCTCCCGAGGTTCTTATTTGTATTTCAATGTCTCCCTATACTAATCACTAAGACCTTTTTCAAAAAAATAGACAGGAGCATCACGAGCTTCGTGTGGGCAGGGAAAGTCCCGAGGGTAAGGAGGGGGTTCCTACAACGTAGCAGGGACAGAGGATGATTGGCGCTACCGAATTTGGGCAACTACTATTGGGCCGCCAATGTGGCGATGATTCGTAAATGGATGATGGAGGGAGAGGGAGCGGCGTGGAAAAGACTGGCGAGAAAGTCCTGTAAAGGGACGAGCTTAGAGGCGCTGGTGACGGCGCCGCTACCGTTCTCACCAAAAAAGTTTACCAAGAACCCGGTGGTGGCGGCAACATTGAATATCTGGGGACAATGGAGGCAACAGAGAGGTGTGCAGGGAGCCCTGGTGGGGTCCCCAATCAGGAACAACCATAGGTTTGCCCCAGGAAGAATGGATGGAGGATTTCAGAGCTGGCACCAGTTGGGAATTAGGAGGGTGGGAGATTTATTTATAGATGGGACGTTTGCGAGCTTGGGAGCATTGGAGGAAAAGTATAAGTTGCCCCGGGGAAACTTCCTTAGATATATGCAGGTGAGGGCGTTCACTAGACAACAGGTGAGGGAATTTCCGCTGCTCCCGGTACAGGGGATTCAGGACAGAGTGCTTTCGGGGGTATGGGTCAGAGAGGGCAAGGTGTCAGAGATATACCGAGAGATGAGGGAAGAGGGGGAGGAGTTGGTGGGCGAACTAAAAGGAAAGTGGGAAGAAGAGCTAGGGGAGGAGATAGTGGAGGGTATGTGGGCTGATGCCCTAAGCAGGGTAAATTCCTCTTCCTCATGCGCCAGGCTTAGCCTGATTCAATTCAAGGTGCTACATAGAGCACACATAATGGGAGCAAGACTGAGCAGGTTCTTTGGAGTGGAGGACAAGTGTGGGAGGTGCGGCGGAAGCCCGGCAAACCACGCACATATGTTTTGGTCGTGCCCGGCACTGGAGGGATATTGGAAGGGAGTGACGGGAGTGATTTCTAAGGTGGTGAAGGCCCGGGTCAAACCAGGCTGGGGGCTAGCTCTATTTGGAGTTGCGGATGAGCCGGGAGTGCAGGAGGCGAAAGAGGCCGACGTTGTGGCCTTTGCGTCCCTAGTAGCCTGGCGTAGGATCCTACTCATGTGGAAGGAGGCGAAACCCCCCGGACTGGAGGCCTGGGTAAACGATATGGCGGGGTTCATAAAACTGGAGCGGATGAAGTTTGCCCTGAGAGGATCGGCTCAAGGGTTCACCAGGCGGTGGCAGCCATTCCTCGACTACCTAGAGGAACGTTAGAGGGAAGATAGATGACCAGCAGCAGCAACCCAGGGGGGAGGGGGGGGGGGTGGAAGTTTTAGTTTATGTTAAATGATTAGATTACCATGTTGATTAGCCATTTGTTTATTGTTAAACTTTCTTTTCTGTTATGTTTGTTCTGTAAGGGGGAAAAAAATTTGATCGAAAAAATGTCAATAAAACATTTTTTTTAAAAAAAAGAATGTATTCCACAACACTCCACACTCTAAACCCTTCTCTCTTCCACCTTTCTCTACACCCCTTCGATCACTCCCACCTGCTATTTACACATTAGACACAGCGGTTGCTGATTACTGTTGCTATACACAGAATCCCTCTGTGCCCCGGGATGAAACTTTATAAAACTGGCCGCCCTAAAATTCGGCTAGTTAAGCAAAGCCTCAACCTCCCATGGTTGTGATTTAAGATGGAGACTGATCGAAGAAAGTGTCCGCCCACTCCAAACATCGACCACACGCTGTGAGATACTTGAACACTGAATCTGCACTTGAAATTTGCATTTCTGGTCTCTCCGCAAAAAATTTTTTAAAAAACAATTGGAGTCACATATGGTGACAATCATAAAGGGTAATTGGAATTAAGAGACTCGACATGTATGCTCAAGCCGTCAGGAGTCGCATCAATGCCAGATTCATCAGTCGCATTCACAAGACAGCCCCGAACATCACCCAAGCACAACGCAATGCCATCCGCGCTCTCAAGACCAACCGCAGCATCGTCATCAAACCAGCAGACAAAGGAGGGGCCACTGTCATACTGAACAGAACGGACTACTGCAAAGAAGTATACAGACAACTGAACAACCAAGAACACTACAGACAGTTACCCGCAGATCCGACCAAGGAACACATCTGCCAACTTAACAGACTGATTAAGACCTTGGATCCAGATCTTCAGAGCACACTACGTGCTCTCATCCCACCTACTCCCCGCATTGGAGATCTCTACTGCCTCCCGAAAATACACAAGGCCAATACACCAGGCCGTCCTATCGTTTCAGGCAATGGGACGCTGTGTGAGAACCTCTCTGGCTACATTGAGGGCATCTTGAAACCCATCGTACAAGGTACGCCCAGCTTCTGTCGCGACACGACGGACTCCCTACAGAAACTCAGCACCCATGGACCAGTTGAACCAGGAACATTCCTCGTCACAATGGACGTCTCGGCACTCTATACCAGCATCCCCCATGACGACGGCATTGCTGCAACAGCCTCAGTACTCAACACCGACAACTGCCAATCTCCAGATGCAATTCTGCAACTCATCCGCTTCATTCTGGATCACAACGTCTTCACCTTCGACAACAAGTTCTTCATCCAGACGCATGGAACAGCCATGGGGACCAAATTCACACCCCAATACGCCAACATCTTCATGCGCAAGTTTGAACAAGACCTACTCACTGCACAAGACCTTCAACCGACGTTATACACCAGATACATCGATGACATTTTTTTCCTTTGGACCCACGGCGAAGTATCACTGAAATGACTACACGATGACATCAATAAGTTCCATCCAACCATCAGACTCACCATGGACTACTCTCCAAAATCAGTTGCATTCTTGGACACACTCGTCTCCATCAAGGACGGTCACCTCAGCACTTCGCTTTACCGCAAACCCACGGTTAACCTCACGATGCTCCACTTCTCCAGCTTCCACACTAAACACATTAAAGAAGCCATCCCCTATGGACAAGCGCTCCGTATACACAGGATCTGCTCAGACGAGGAGGAGCGTAACAGACATCTACAGACGTTGAAAGATGCCCTCGTACGAACGGGATACGGCACTCGACTCATCGATCGACAGTTCCAACGCGCCACAGCGAAAAACCGCACTGACCTCCTCAGAAGACAAACATGGGACACAACCGACAGAATACCCTTCGTCGTCCAGTACTTCCCCGGAGCGGAGAAACTACGTCATCTTCTTCACAGCCTTCAACACGTCATTGATGACGATGAACATCTTGCCAAGGTCATCCCCACACCCCCACTACTTGCCTTCAAACAACCGCGCAGCCTCAAACAAACCATTGTTTGCAGCAAACTATCCAGTCTTCAGAACAGTGACCACGACACCACACAACCCTGCCATGGCAATCTCTGCAAGACGTGCCAGATCATCGACATGGATACCACTATTACACGTGAGAACACCACCCACCAGGTACGCGGTACATACTCGTGCGACTCGGCCAACGTTGTCTACCTCATACGCTGCAGGAAAGGATGTCCCGAAGCGTGGTACATTGGCGAGACCATGCAGACGCTGCGACAACGAATGAACGGACATCGCGCAACAATCACCAGGCAGGAATGTTCCCTTCCAGTCGGGGAACACTTCAGCAGTCAAGGGCATTCAGCCTCTGATCTGCGGGTAAGCGTTCTCCAAGGCGGCCTTCAGGATGCGCGACAACGCAGAATCGCCGAGCAGAAACTTATAGCCAAGTTCCCTACACATGAGTGCGGCCTCAACCGGGCCCTGGGATTCATGTCGCATTACATTCATCCCCCACCATCTGGCCTGCGAAATCCTACCAACTGTCCTGGCTTGATACAATTCACACCTCTTTAACCTGGGGTTACCCCATCTCTGGATCTGTAAAGATTTAATCACCTGCTAATGGTCGCATTCCAAGCATTGTTTGGCATCTTTGAATTTGTCTATATATGTGTTTCTGGAACATACCTCTTCATTCACCTGAGGAAGGAGCAGCGCTCCGAAAGCTAGCGACATCGAAACAAACCTGTTGGACTTTAACCTGGTGTTGTAAGACTTCGTACTGTGCTCACCCCAGTCCAACGCCGGTATTTCCACATCACATTAAAGAAGCCATCCCCTATGGACAAGCTCTCCGTATACACAGGATCTGCTCAGACGAGGAGGAGCGTAACAGACATCTACAGACGTTGAAAGATGCCCTCGTACGAACGGGATATGGCGCTCGACTCATCGATCGACAGTTCCAACGCGCCACAGCAAAAAGCCGCACCGACCTCCTCAGAAGACAAATATGGGACACAACCGACAGAATACCCTTCGTCGTCCAGTACTTCCCCGGAGCGGAGAAACTATGAGATCTTCTTCACAGCCTTCAACACGTCATCGATGAAGATGAACATCTTGCCAAGGTCATCCCCACACCCCCACTACTTGCCTTCAAACAACCGCGCAACCTCAAACAAACCATTGTTTGCAGCAAACTACCCAGCCTTCAGAACAGTGACCACGACACCACACAACCCTGCCATGGCCATCTCTGCAAGACGTGCCAGATCATCGACATGGATACCACCATCACACGTGAGAACACCACCCACCAGGTACGCGGTACATACTCGTGCGACTCGGCCAACGTTGTCTACCTCATACGCTGCAGGAAAGGATGTCCCGAAGCGTGGTACATTGGCGAGACCATGCAGACGCTGCGACAACGAATGAACGGACATCGCGCGACAATCACCAGGCAGGAATGTTCCCTTCCAGTCGTGGAACACTTCAGCATTCAAGGGCATTCAGCCTCTGATCTCCGGGTAAGCGTTCTCCAAGGCGGCCTTCAGGACGCGCAACAACGCAGAATCGCCGAGCAGAAGCTTATAGCCAAGTTCCGCACACATGAGTGCGGCCTCAACCGGGACCTGGGATTCATGTCGCATTACATTCATCCCCCACCATCTGGCCTGCGAAATCCTACCAACTGTCCTGGCTTGACACAATTCACACCTCTTTAACCTGGGGTTACCCCATCTCTGGATCTGTAAAGATTTAATCACCTGCTAATGCTCGCATTCCAAGCATTGTCTGGCATCGTTGAATCTGTCTATATATATGTTTCTTAAACATACCTCTTCATTCACCTGAGGAAGGAGCAGCGCTCCGAAAGCTCGTGACATCGAAACAAACCTGTTGGACTTTAACCTGGTGTTGTAAGACTTCTTACTGTGCTCACCCCAGTCCAACGCCGGCATCTCCACATCAGGGAATTAAGAGAGAAAGACTAATAAATACAGACATTAACCAATTCCCTCGGAATTCCCTCGGAATTCCCTCGGAATACACGAAAAGACACGGAAGACAGACAACATACGGAATGAATCCAAGACCCCCTACTCTTCGCACTGTCCATCGCTGGACTTAATGGAATCCGAGCACAACAAAACTTGAACTTATTTCATACTGGATATAATAACATCTTATTGTCACAAGTCAGCTTCAATGAAGTTACCGTGAAAAGTCCCTAGTCGCCACATTCCGTCACCTCTTCGGGGAGGCCGGTACAGGAATTGAGCCCGCGCTGCTGCCTTGTTCTGCATTACAAACCAGCTGTTTAACCCACTGTGCTAAACCAGCCCCTGGTTTACATATATGACTTCCTTCCCTTAAAGGACATGAGGTAAACCAGATGGTTGTAACTGGATTACGAATCCAGAGACCCAGAGTACAACTCTGGTGGTCCCAGGTTCAAATCCCATCACTGCGGATGGTGAAATTTGAATTCAATAAAAATCTGGAATTAAAAGTCTAATGAAACCATTGTTGATTGTTGTAAAAACCCATCTGATTCACGAATGTCCTTTCGGGAAGGAAATCTGCCATCCTTGCCTGGTCTGGCCTACCTGTTGTCCTAGCGACAGTAATGTGGTTGATTCTTATTGCTCCTCCCATTAATTATATCATCACTAAATGCCACTAATCACCTTAGTAGGGCTAAACACAACCCCTCAATTCTTTAACCAGAATCTTGTTTCTATAAACAAAAGTTAGTCCTATATAGGTAAACACTGAGAGACAGAATCCATCTGCATTTGGAAAGGCAGGGATTAATCAAGAACAGTCAGCATGGTTTTGTTAAGGGGAGGTGATCTCTACCCAACTTGATGGAATTGTTCGAAGACGTTACCAGGTGTGTAGATGAGGGACATGCATTTTGAAAAATTCATTTAGGGGATTTAATAATAATAATCTTTATTGTCACAAGTAGGCTTACATTAACACTGCAATGAAGGTACTGTGAAAATCCCCTAGTCGCCACACTCCGGCGCCTGTTCAGGTACACTGAGGGAGAATTCAGAATGTTCAATTCACCTTACAGGCACGTCTTTCGGGACTTGTGGGAGGAAACCGGAACACCTGGAGGAAACACATGCAGACACGTGCAGACTCCGCACAGACAGTGATCCAAGTCAGGAATTGAACCTGGGATCCTGGCACTGTGAAGCAACAGTGCTAATCATGTGCTACCGTGTGGGTGTTGCTGGTTAGGCCAGCAATTATTGCTCATCCCTAGTTACCCTTCAGAAGATAGTGGTGAGTTGCCTTCCTGAAGTGTTGCAGTCCTTCAGGTGTAGGTACACCCACTGGAGTGGGAGGGAGTTCCAGGATGTTGCCCCAGCGACAGTGAAGGAACAGCGATATATTTCCAAGTCAGGGTGGTGAGCGACTTGGAGGGGAACCTCCAGGTGGTGGGGTTCCCAGGTATCTGCTGCTCTTGTCCTTCTAGGTCGTGGGTTTGGAAAGTCATTATCTGAGGACTCTTGGTGAGTTACTGCAGTGCATCGTGTAGATGGTACACATGACTTCCACTGTTTGTCGGTGGTGGATGCAGGCTACTTGGACTTCAGCAAGGCTTTTGATAAGGTCCTACAAAGGAGGCTGATGGCAAAGGTTAAGAGCCAATGGGATCCAAAGAAATTTCGCAAATTGGATCCAGAATTGGCTGAGTGGCAGGAAGCAGAGGGTGATGATCGAGCGTGTTTTTCTGACTGGAAGCGTGTGTCCAGCGGGGTCCCGCAGGGATCAGTGTTAAGACCCTTGCTGTTTGTGGTTTATATAAATTATTTAGATATGAATGTAGGATGGTTGATCAGCAACTTCGTGGATGATACGAAAATTGGTGGGGTGGTAAATAGTGAGGAGGATAGCCTTCGATTACAGAAGGAGGGGTGGCACGGTAGCACAGTGGTTAGCACTGTTGCTTCACAGCGGCAGGTTCGATTCCCGGCTTGGGTCACTCTGTGCGGAGTCTGCATGTTCTCCCCGTGTCTGCGTGGGTTTCCTCCGGGTGCTCCAGTTTCCTCCCACAAGTCCCGAAAGACGTGCTTGTTAGGTGAATTGGACATTCTGAATTCTCCCTCTGTGTACCCGAACGGCCACCGGAATGTGGCGACTAGGAGATTTTCACAGTAACTTCATTGCAGTGTTATTGTAAGCCTGCTTGTGACAATAATAAAGATTATTAGTATTATTACATAGATAGGCTGATCAGTGGCAAATGGAATTCAATCCAAATAAGTGTGAAGTGATGCACTTGGACAGGACAAACAAGGCATGATAAACGGCAGAACCCTGGGAAGCACCGAGGATCAGAGGGACCTTGGTGTGCATGTACACTGGTCCCTTAAGGTAGCAGAGCAGGTGGATACAATGGTGAAGAAGACATATGGTATAGTTGCCTTTACTATCCAAGGCATAGAGTTTTAGAGCAGGTAGGTTATGCTGGAACTGCATAAAACGTTTATGACAATAGCTAGAGTATTGTGTGTAGTTCTGGAATCCACATTATAGGAGGGATGTGATTGCATTTGAAGGGTGCAGAGGCGATTTAACAGGATGTTGCCTGGGCTGGAGAGTTTTAGTTTTGAACAAAGATTGGATAGGCTTGGATTATTTTCCTTAGAGCAGAGGAGACTGAGGGGGGGACATGATTGAGACGTGTATAAGTATGAAGGGCATAGATAGAGTATATAGTAAGAAAGTTTGGCCTTGGTGGAGTGATCAGCGACCAAGGGGGCATAGATTTGAGGTCAGGGGCAGGAGGTTTAGAGAGGGTGTGAGGAAGAACTTTTTTACCCAGAGAGTGGTGGGAGTGTGGAACTCTCTGCCTGAAAGGGTGGTGGAGGCAGAGACCCTCATATCAATTAAGAAGTATTTAGATGTGCACTTGTGATCCCAAGGCATACAAGACTATGGGCCAAGTACTGGGAAATGGGATTAGAATAGTTAGGTTGTTGTTTTTGCCTGGCGCAGACTCGATGGGCTGAAGGGGCTTTCTGTGCTCTATGACTATCCCACTTTTATGACATCTTAATTGTATCTTTTGCAGAGACACCACCTGCCTGTACGTTAAACCAGGATTTATAAAAATATTACTGCAACAGATTTATAAAACAATACATATAACAATTTCTGATATTCATCACACATTATTGTCATAATATTAACAATGTGGTGTGATAAGATATAGGTATTCACTCCAGAAGTACAGGCAGATTTCACAAAAAACAGTTTTCAATAGCTGTATTCCATTGTCCAAGTGCAACAGACATATAACATTATTTTGTAATTGCACTATTTCTTCCTTATTTAGCAAAGTATTATATCCATGTTCTATTTACATATTTTAGAATAACAGGCTAAGAGAATATCAGTGGAGTGAGAGCAAATAAATATGCAGAAGTTACAACTCAGAAACAGGGCATTTAGCAGAAACCAGTTCATGTCAGCATTTACCGTGTTCATGAGCAAATCATTCCAAACAACTGCTCTTTTCCTGCATCCCTTCATCCGCATATCCAATCTATTCATGAATGTTGACACAGTTTCTGCATCACCAGCCCTGGAAATGTACTCCACAGCCTAACAACTCTGTGTTTAGATAGAGGTTGCTCCTGTCCTTTGTTGTAATTCACTTGCATTTAATTTCTTATTCTTGACAACTCAATTACTGGAAACATATCTACCCTGTCCCATCCTTTCACAATTAAAAAAGTTAATTCTGCATTGTTCCAACCATGCCCCCCAACCTTTGAAGCCATTTGTATTTCCTCAAAACTCTGGCATATTTTTATTAGATTTATCGCTACTTCTTGACTTTTATACCTCTTGAGGTAGGTTTTTGAAGCTTCAAAAAAAAACCCCAGCCTTCCCAACCTGAGTTGCTCACTTTAATGATATGGGAAACTATACCCTTAACCCTCAATCCCACTGCTCTCCCCGAACAGGTGCCGGAATGTGGCGACTAGGGGCTTTTCACAGTAATTTCATTGAAGCCTATTTGTGACAATAAGCAATTATTATTATCTTCCACACTACCAAGCTTACTTCCATTCAGATACATGACACATGTTAGAGCATAAGCCTAGGACATAATTTGTCCTGAAACACAAGGGAGACCATTTTAAGGACGTTTCATAGCCATTTTGCTGTTACCTATGCATTTTTCACTATTGATGCACGATCAATTGCACAAAGATTAAAGTTGGGTACAACTGTGGCTTTATTACAGTCAGATGTGTGGCCTCCTGCTGCAGCTGGCGAAATGGCAGGGCACTGGAGGTCATGCATATTTATACAGCTCTCCCTGGGCGGAGCCAGCCGGCAGGAGCTACCGGCGAACCTGTAGTGCAGGTCCTACCTTACATCTCCTATTACAGTGGTTCACCACAACTATTGCAGCACATTTAACTTATTTGATTTTAACATGAAAAATACCAAGCTAAGCTGTTCTCTTTTCAATAATAAGATAGTCCCTTTCCAATACTACCGAAAGAGATTAGATTACAGTAGATCAGTGCTGTCAGGAAAACAAGGTTGTTTTAAGTAATCAATATTTGTACTTGTGGGGACTAGAAACAAGATACAGCTTTCAGTAAGTTTAATTTTATGCTTCTATAGAAGAAATGGTTAAAACTTCAATTAACAGGGGGTGGTTCTGGCGCAGTGGTTAGCACTGGGACTACAGCGCTGAGGACCTGGGTTCGAATCCCGGCCCTGGGTCACTGTCCGTGTGGAGTTTGCACATTCTCCCCGTGTCTGCGTGGGTTTCACCCCCACAACCCAAAGATGTGCAGGTTAGGTGGATTGGCCATGCTAAGTTGCCCTTCGTGTCTAAAAGGTTAGGAGGGATTATTGGGTTATGGGGATAGGGTGGAAGTGAGAGCTTAAGTGGGTCGGTGCAGACTCGATGGGCCGAATGGCCTCCTTCTGCACTGTATGTTCTATGTTTTATGTAATGGACACTATCAGCAGAGAGGCAGGACAAGAGAGTAAGGGGCATAAAGCAAATCATAGAAGTTAAAAACAGATAGTTCTAGAAGCCAGGTAATGAAAGAGAAGTCCCAGGAAGACAGTTAAGTTAAAGGAACAAAGAACAGGAAGTTGAGCATGGTCCTGTTCAGGAGAATTCAAGTAAAAGGCAGATAAAGTGCTTTTGAGTTAAAGAGAAAACTCAAGAACCAGATTTGAAGTTGACCAAAGAAGCAACCAAAGGTTTGCTGACACCTTAACACTGTGAAGCAGTGGTGTTCTGTTGGTATGTCTGGGTACTTGGGAGATTGCATGGAAGTTTGAATGCACCTGACAATCGAAGGCAGAGGAATAATGAAAGGAGAGATTAAAATCCTGGAAGTGGATCCTTGGGAAGGCATCCAAGAGAAAGCATTGTTTGTAAGAAGATTCTGAGAAGTATTTCTTCGAGAGTGGAGTTCCAGTAAGATGAGTTGGCACTCACTGACAAGCATCTGGGGGGTGGGGTTTAATGAGAAAAGTTGCATTGAGTGACATCTGCCAGTTGGTTTCAGAATATGGTGTATCTGATTACAGTTGACCTGTTGGTTTACATGGACTGTGTACTTACCGAGAACATTACAGTGTAATACTGTTTTTCCAACTTTTTTTCCAGTGACCCACATTTACAAAATGGCTGACTCTTGCGACCCACACCATGACCACAATAGATTCTTCATAGTTACTTTTTAAAATGTCACATTCGTTGTTGGTACCTCTGTAGTATTAAATGTAAAAATTGTAAATAAAAATATATTTTCTATTTTTTGTTCTTCTTTGGAGATCTAAATAACTTGTAATAAAAATCTCTGAACCGATCAGTGTGCAAGAGTTTTGATCGCAGACTCTTGGTGTTTGAAGGGGGAATGAGGGAATCCTTGGAAACACGCCTGGATTTTGGGTCGATGGGGAAGGAAGGAAGGAGCCTCACCATTTATCGCAAAGTCAGTCTCACTGAGATAGCGACTGATCTCAGAAAGTGAGCAGAGGGCAGCTCCACAATTTAAGTATAAATCAAACTCCTGAGACACCCCAGCATGACTTTAAACACAGATCTGGTTGACAAGGTTAAGAGTAACTGAAATTCAACAGACATTGGATTAACTGTAGCAGCAATTCAACTAACACTGACAACGTTAATAGTAACAGAAATTCAAGGTTCATTGACAATGCTAACAGTGGCAGACATTCAACATGCATCCTATTCAGAATGTTAACCCTGAAGACTTTCTGTGATCATTGATTCTGTGCTTCCTATGAGCTGTACTTGAACAGATGCACCTTCCCCCTGACTGGGACGGATGGCGTTCCCAAACCCGCACCCGTCGCCCCAGAGCTGAGTTCAGAATGAGGCAAACATGAATCAGCTTTGTAACAATGGACCAATTGAAAGGCTGGAGATCCCCACCTGTATCTGCTAAATCCTATGTATGGGAGTCCTCCGGCTACAAGTTACTGACTGTGGTACTTGTGGAAATGTATCGCTGTAAAGTAATTTGGTTTTGGTTAGGAGATTTAGGCCTGAAAAAAAAAGAGCGCAAAGCACTCCTGGAAAGTGTAGAAGGAGTATCTTCAGGAAAGAAATTTAAAGAGAATTGATTTTTCTTTTCAACTCTTCAGTTGTAGTCGCAGGCGCTGACTAACCTGGCCGATCAGCTGCTGCAGAAACAGGAGTCGCTGCTGGAGGCTGTGTCGGTGGTGGTGACTGTAAATGTGACCCAAGAAAGTCCATGGCATCGGCCTCATGGCCATAAACTGTACTGCAGTGACAATTTACCCATAGAGAAAACGGGGCTAGGGTGGGGGGAGAGGGGAGGTCAGGCAATCTTTGGCGATAACTTTTGGCGACCCAATTTACATCATCACATGGCCCACCCGTGGGTCATGACCCTCACTTTGAAAAACACAGATATAAGATACCTTTTGCAACTTGTGTTCTCCTTAAAAATCTGTGTACATCTGTGAAGTTGTAGGTGGGCAAAGGAATATTGTGTTATAGTCAGTCTTTTCATGTTTAATAAATGTTTTATCCTTTTGTTAAAAGTTAATTGGCAATCCTGTGACTCTGTTCATCCACACCTCCAAACCAAAAATAAAAGTTACGGTCTATTGAGCCTGGGTTCCATCCTTGGGTCCAATAGTAACATTAGCTAGGAGCGTAATACTGCTTCTTGGGATCATGAGGAAAGTGTTAGATCAATCCCAAGTTTCTTGTTAAGTAGTTAAGTTGCTTCAGAAAACATTCATTTGGAAGATTATATATGGTGTCCCAAGCAAAATAATTGAGAAACGCTTTCATAAAATATGTAAGAATGACAATTAAAAGCAGCTAACCTTTTTGCCATTAACATTAAACCATCATTTTGTATGAAGCCTTATCGTGGTATTTCCTGTTTGTTTAAAAAATTGAGCCTTATGTTAAAAAAATTACCAAGAAAAATGTTTTAAAGTCGGGGTGTTTGAGGTCACCACTTAAGGACAGTGGGTGGAAATGGGCGAGGTACTAAATGAGTACTTTGCATCAGTGTTCACCAAAGAAAGGGACTTTGTGGAAGATGATTCTTGGGTAGGGTGTGTGGGTAGTATGGATCATGTTAACATCGAAAAGGAGGAGGTATCGGGTCTTTTAAAAGATATTAAGGTGGATAAGTCTCCTGGGCCGGGGAGGGCGGGTGGGGGGGTGCAGGGGTGTTGGACAGAAGTTGCAGATATAATGTCAAAGATTTTGGGGGTAGTAATAGTTCTGATTCCGGAAGTGGCAATATTTGGTGTGTTGGAGGATCTGGGAGTGCAGGGGGCGAGAGAGGCCGATGTGTGAGCCTTTGCCTCCCTGATGGGTTTTGTTGTGTTCGAAGGCGAGGCGTGTGGGTGAGCGATTTGGCAGAGTTCCTGCACTTAGAAAAAGTAAAGCTCATCATCAGAGGTGCAGAGGAGGGATTCGCCTCGAGGTGGAAGCTGTTCATCGACTCATTTAAGGAGTATTGAGTCACCACTGGGGATTGGGGGTGTTCATTTTCTGTTTGTACTGGGGGTCTGGGTTAAATGTTTAAAGAAAGGGGGGTGGGAACAGGTTTCTGGGGAGGTGTAAGGATATTGTGGCTGTTTGTTCTTTGTAATAATGTATATATTTGAAAATGCTTCCAATAAAATATTTTTTAAAATGTTTGAACATGAAAACTGTGGTAACTTGACCACAAAGAGGTAGTTAAAACGTTGTTGGCGGCATGGTGGCGCAGCGGTTAGCACTGCTGCCTGACGGCACTGAGGACCCGGGTTCGATCCCAGCCCCGGGTCACTGTCCATGTGGAGTTTTCACATTCAACCCAAAAAGATGTGCAGGGTAGATGAATTGGCCACGCTAAAATTGCCCCTTAATTGGAAAAAAAATTGTGTACTTAAAAATCTTTTTAAAATGAGTTATTAATAAAGTTAATAAATAAAATTAATCTTCTCTAATATATGAAAATAACAAAGTTTAAAATACAGTATGGACTCAAAAATGGGCAGCTAGCTAAACGTCAAAATAACAGTAACTGACTTCCGGGTGCGGCGATGACCAGCTAAGTCGCACGTTTCGGCAGCTCCCGGTGGAACGGACTTTTGGGCTCTTAATAAGAGCCCCAACGGCAATTTTAACGGCTAGAAGCACTGTGCGGTAAACCAGAAGGGAATCTCCCCTGGAAACGGATGGAAAAAGGAGAGGGAAGTGGCCAGATTGCAGTGGATCCTTTGGAGCAGCGGCAAGGAAGGCAAGCAAGAACCAAGATGGCGACGGAAGGTGGCAGTTTAACATGGGGCCCTGAACAACAAGAGTTTTTGAAATGTTGTGTGGAAGAACTTAAAAAGGAAATGAAGAAGGAACTGTTGGCCCCGATATTACAGGCGATCGAAGGGCTAAAGGAGGAGCAAAAGACCCAGGAGCGGGAGCTTCGGGTCGTGAAGGCAAAGGCTGCCGAGAACGAGGACGATATACAGGGCCTGGTGGTGAAGACGGAGATGCACGAGGCACACCATAAACGATGTGTGGAAAGACTGGAGGTGCTGGAGAATAGCGCGAGGAGGAATAATTTAAGGATTCTTGGTCTTCCTGAAGGTGCAGAAGGAGCAGACGTCGGGGCATATGTGAGCACGATGCTGCACTCGTTAATGGGAGCAGAGGCCCCGGCGGGTCCGCTGGAGGTGGAGGGAGCATACCGAGTGATGGCGCGAGGACCGAGAGCAGGAGAAATTCCTAGAGCCATAGTGGTGAGATTCCTCCGTTTTAAGGATAGAGAGATGGTCCTTAGATGGGCAAAGAAAACTCGGAGCAGTAGGTGGGAGAACGCGGTGATCCGCGTATATCAAGACTGGAGTGCGGAGGTGGCGAGAAGGAGGGTGAGCTTTAATCGGGCCAAGGCGGTGCTTCACAAAAAGAAGATAAAATTTGGAATGCTGCAACCGGCAAGACTGTGGGTCACATATCAAGGGAGTCACCACTACTTTGAGACGGCGGATGAGGCGTGGACGTTTATTGTGGAAGAAAAACTGGAATAAGCGGGTTATTAAAAAAGAACGTTTGAAACAAAGTGGTGGGGCGAGTATGGGGGGCGAAGAGGGGGGAAAAAGGGGGGGAAAGATGAGTTTTATGTTATTAATCCTGCGATGCGGTAACTTTTCTCTCTTCCACAGGTGGTGGTGGAGGGAGGAAGGGAGGTGGAGGAGATGGGGCGTTGGCCATGGGGGGCGGGGCCAAAAGGGAAGCGCGGGCTTTGTTCCCGCGCTATGATAATCATGGTGGGAATAGGGAAGCAGGAAGGAGGGGGCGTCGCACGGTGCGAGCCGAGGTCACGGGGGGAAGCCGAGGTCGGCCAGAGTTTGCTGACTTCTGGGAGCAACATGGGGGGTGTAACTACGCTAGTGGGGGATCTAGCGGGGGGGGGTGGGAGGGGGGAGTTACTGGGTTGCTGCTGCTGGGGAGAGGGGGGAGCCGG
The DNA here is from genome assembly GCF_047496885.1 of Scyliorhinus torazame. NCBI lineage: Eukaryota > Metazoa > Chordata > Chondrichthyes > Carcharhiniformes > Scyliorhinidae > Scyliorhinus > Scyliorhinus torazame. Next base: position 184,492,934 of record NC_092723.1, on the reverse strand, counting down.
AATGGGGTGGGGTGGGCGGGGGGCCACCGCCTGCGGGGGACACAGCTGCGTGGGAACCGAGTGAGGAGCTGGAAAAAGGGGGTGGCTAATCGACAAGGGGGGGGGGTAAAAAGCCCCCCAACCCGGTTGATCACGTGGAATGTGAGAGGGCTGAACGGGCCGATAAAGAGGGCACGAGTACTCGCACACCTTCAGAAACTTAAGGCAGACGTGGTTATGTTACAAGAGACGCACTTGAAACTTATAGACCAGGTTAGACTACGCAAAGGATGGGTGGGGCAGGTGTTTCATTCGGGGCTAGGTGCAAAAAACAGGGGGGTGGCTATACTAGTGGGGAAGCGGGTTATGTTTGAGGCAAAGACCATAGTGGCGGATAGCGGGGGCAGATACGTGATGGTGAGTGGCAAATTACAGGGGGAGGCGGTGGTCTTGGTAAACGTATATGCCCCGAACTGGGATGATGCCAATTTTATGAGGCGCATGCTAGGACGCATCCCGGACCTAGAGGTGGGAAAGTTGGTAATGGGGGGAGATTTTAATACGGTGCTGGAGCCAGGGCTGGACAGGTCGAGATCCAGGACTGGAAGGAGGCCGGCTGCAGCCAAGGTGCTTAAAGATTTTATGGAGCAGATGGGAGGAGTAGACCCGTGGAGATTTAGTAGACCTAGGAGTAAGGAGTTTTCGTTTTTCTCCTATGTCCACAAAGTTTATTCGCGAATAGACTTTTTTGTTTTGGGAAGGGCGTTGATCCCGAAGGTGAGGGGGACGGAGTATACGGCTATAGCCATTTCGGATCACGCTCCACATTGGGTAGACTTGGAGATAGGGGAGGAAACAGAAGGGCTTCCACCCTGGAGAATGGACATGGGACTAATGGCAGATGAAAGGGTGTGTCTAAGGGTGAGGGGGTGCATTGAAAAATACTTGGAACTCAATGATAACGGGGAGGTCCAGGTGGGAGTGGTCTGGGAGGTGCTGAAGGCAGTGGTTAGAGGGGAGCTGATATCAATAAGGGCACATAAAGAAAAGCAGGAGAGTAGGGAACGGGAGCGGTTGCTGCAAGAACTTCTGAGGGTGGACAGGCAATATGCGGAGGCACCGGAGGAGGGACTGTACAGGGAAAGGCAAAGGTTACACGTAGAATTTGACTTGCTGACAACGGGTACTGCAGAAGCACAGTGGAGGAAGGCACAGGGTGTACAGTATGAGTATGGGGAGAAGGCGAGCAGGTTGCTGGCCCATCAATTGAGGAAAAGGGGAGCAGCGAGGGAAATAGGGGGAGTGAGGGATGAGGAAGGAGAGATAGAGCGGGGAGTGGAGAGAGTGAATGGAGTGTTCAAGGCATTCTATAAAAGATTATACGAAGCTCAGCCGCCGGATGGGAAGGAGAGAATGATGTGCTTCCTGGACCGGCTGGAATTTCCTAAGGTGGAGGAGCAGGAGAGGGTGGGACTGGGAGCACAGATCGAGATAGAGGAAGTAGTGAAAGGAATTAGGAGTATGCAGGTGGGGAAGGCTCCGGGACCGGATGGATTTCCAGTCGAATTTTATAGGAAATATGTGGACTTGCTTGCCCCGATACTGATGAGAACCTTTAATGAGGCGAAGGAAAGGGGACAGCTGCCCCCGACTATGTCAGAGGCAACGATATCGCTTCTCCTAAAGAAGGAAAAAGACCTGCTGCAATGCGGGTCCTATAGACCTATTTCCCTCCTAAAAGTAGACGCTAAGATTCTGGCCAAGGTAATGGCAATGAGGATAGAGGATTGTGTCCCGGGGGTAGTCCATGAGGACCAAACTGGGTTTGTGAAGGGGAGACAGCTGAATACGAATATACGGAGGCTGCTAGGGGTAATGATGATGCCCCCACCAGAGGGGGAAGCGGAGATAGTGGTGGCGATGGATGCCGAGAAAGCATTTGATAGAGTGGAGTGGGATTATTTGTGGGAGGTGTTGAGGAGATTTGGCTTTGGAGATGAGTATATTAGATGGGTACAGCTGCTGTATAGGGCCCCGATGGCGAGCGTGGTCACGAATGGACGGGGGTCTGCGTATTTTCGGCTCCATAGAGGGACGAGGCAGGGATGTCCTCTGTCCCCATTATTGTTTGCACTGGCGATTGAGCCCCTGGCAATAGCATTGAGGGGTTCCAGGAAGTGGAGGGGAGTACTCAGGGGAGGAGAGGAACACCGGATATCTCTTTACGCGGACGATTTATTGGTGTATGTGGCGGACCCGGCGGAGGGGATGCCAGAGATAATGCGGATACTTGGGGAGTTTGGAGAATTTTCAGGATATAAGCTGAACATGGGGAAAAGTGAGCTGTTTGTGGTGCATCCAGGGGAGCAGAGCAGAGAAATAGAGGACTTACCGCTGAGGAAGGTAACAAGGGACTTTCGCTACTTGGGGATCCAGATAGCCAAGAATTGGGGTACATTGCATAGGTTAAACCTAACGCGGTTGGTGGAACAGATGGAGGAGGACTTCAAGAGATGGGACATGGTATCCCTGTCACTGGCAGGGAGGGTACAAGCGGTTAAAATGGTGGTCCTCCCGAGATTCCTCTTTGTGTTTCAGTGCCTCCCGGTGGTGATCACGAAGGCTTTTTTCAAAAGGATTGAGAAGAGTATCATGAGTTTTGTGTGGGCCGGGAAGACCCCGAGTGAGGAAGGGATTTTTGCAGCGTAGTAGGGATAGGGGGGGGCTGCCGCTACCGAACCTGAGTGAGTATTACTGGGACGCCAACATCTCAATGTTATGTAAGTGGATGGGAGAAGAGGAGGGAGCGGTGTGGAAGAGATTGGAGAAGGCGTCCTGTAGGGTGACTTGCCTACAAGCCATGGTGACGGCGCCGTTGCCGTTCTCACCGAAGAAATACACCACAGGCCCGGTGGTGGTGGCTACTCTGAAAATTTGGGGGCAATGGAGACGGCATAGGGGAAAGACGGGAGCCTCGGTGTGGTCCCCGATAAGAAATAATCATAGGTTTGCTCCGGGGAGAATGGATGGGGGATTTGGAACATGGCAAAGAGCAGGAGTAACACAATTGAGAGATTTGTTTGTAGATGGGACGTTTGCAAGTCTGGGAGCGCTGACCGAAAAATATGGGTTGCCCCAAGGGAATGCATTCCGGTATATGCAACTGAGGGCTTTTACGAGGCAACAGGTGAGGGAATTCCCGCTGCTCCCGACACAAGAGGTGCAGGACAGAGTGATCTCAAAGACATGGGTGGGGGACGGTAAGGTGTCAGACATATATAGGGAGATGAGAGACGAGGGGGAGATTATGGTAGATGAGCTGAAAGGGAAATGGGAAGAAGAGCTGGGGGAGGAGATTGAGGAGGGGCTGTGGGCTTTTGCCCTAAGTAGGGTAAACTCATCGTCCTTGTGTGCCAGGCTAAGCCTGATACAATTTAAGGTGTTACACAGGGCGCATATGACTGGAACACGGCTTAGCAAATTTTTTGGAGTAGAGGATAGGTGTGCGAGATGCTCGAAAAGCCCAGCGAATCACACCCACATGTTCTGGTCATGTCCGGCACTACAGGGGTTTTGGGTGGGGGTGACAAAGGTGCTTTCGAAGGTAGTGGGGATCCAGGTCGAACCAAGCTGGGGGTTGGCTATATTTGGGGTTGCAGAAGAGCTGGGAGTGCAGGAGGCGAGAGAGGCCGATGTTTTGGCCTTTGCGTCCCTAGTAGCCCGGCGCAGGATACTGTTGATGTGGAAGGAAGCCAAGCCCCTGGGTGTGGAGACCTGGATAAATGACATGGCAGGGTTTATAAAGCTGGAACGGATTAAGTTCGTCCTAAGGGGATCGGCTCAAGGGTTCACCAGGCGGTGGCAACCGTTCGTCGAATACCTCACAGAAAGATAGAGGGAATAGAAAAGAAGAAGACAGCAGCAGCAGCCCAGGGTGGGGGGGGGGGGGGGGGGGAGGAACCAGAGGGATTCTCAGGGATGTTAATATATAAGTATAATATGGATAGGTTGTTGTTATAGATAATTGTATATTGGACTGTTAAAACATATTTTTGGAGAATATTTATCTGGGACAAGGCAGTTGCCATTTAGTTTTGTTTTTGTTTTTGTTTATATATTATTTATTTCTTGTTTATAAAACTGGCCATTGTTATTTATATTGTTATATTACTGTGTAAAGGATACACAATGTACTGTGATGGTTGGCCAAAAATTTTCAATAAAATATTTTTTTTAAAATAAAAAAAATAACAGTAACTGAATAGAATTTGAACTAACGCAAGTTAAATCTGAATAGATATAGGTAACAACAACAACGATTAATTACTAACAATATCAGTAATGGATTTAAATAAGAAGATGCATTATAATAACACATAATAACATCAACCTTATCTAATGGCAGGAATGATGACAAGGCATAAGTACATTGCAAGCTTCAAAACAACAGCAATGGTTTAACAGTCAGCTGCAGCTTCTGCCAGAACAATAGCTGGCATGTGAAACCTCTGTGCGATTGATCATCATTCAATCAAAAAAAAGCAAAGCATTCTTCTTTATTTATCAATAGGGCCTTGACGGGATACTATTTAAATTTAATTTGTAATGTAAGGGGATATTAAATTGGATAAACAGATTTTTTTAACAGTGAAAACCTGTGTGAGAATAGTCCCAGTGATACAGCTACAATTGTGGCATTGGGGCTTAGCTGCTGTCTCTATTTATGTTGGTTTGATCAGTGGCAGTAGAATGCAGCAGAACACAATAATGAAAAGAACATGTCTCATGACATTTTGGGTGCACTGTAATCGTCTGCAAATATTTTACCATGGTGCCAGAGGGTAAGTTACAAATCCCACTTAATCCAATACATGCACCAACAACCTGCTTTCGCAAGAGATGATTAACTATGCAGTTAAATGCATGGAAAGAGTAAATTTCCAGGCAGCAAAAAATAATATGTGAAACACCTCCATTGGCATTCAATGCAGGTTTTTTTTGATCGTTACCCAACATTGAAGGCAGATGCTTTCGCTGTATTCCTGCCATGTAGGTCTAACTATGCGTTGTAACAAGTTTTCCAGCACTGCTGTGGTCAACTTGAAGAAAACTGACAGCTCAGACACATAGCCGCAAACTTTCTAGGGGAGGGCCACTGTCATGCAGTAGCCCAGTTTGATGTATTCCACTGGTTGGCCAAGTTTGGGCTAGACAATAAGTGACCAGTTTAAGTTACCCCAATTGAAGTCGTCCCACTTTAATATTGGTCAATTAATAAGGCCCATAATCATGTTTAACATTTGGAGTTTCTTTTTTAAATAATTTAAAGCAGGGTTTTTCAAACTCAGGGTCGCGACCTGCAGGTGGGTCGCAGGCGGGTGTTGGGAGGGTCGAGAGCAATCGGTCGTGGCGCTCCCGATGGTGGGAGAAGCGCCCAACGACTGACCGGCTCCTAGGTTGAGAACGCCGGCCGCGACTGGCAGCAACCACAGCATCTTGCCTGGCTCCATCCGATTGACATCCAGATTATCCAATGGGTGATTAGCTTTCTGAACGTAACATCTGGTGCTTCGTTGTTCCTAGGAGGAGATGGGGGTGGTACTTCCGGCGGTGGGACCGTGGGAGCTTGAGGCGTGTGAAGGACACGGAGTGCGGCTGAGTGAAGTTTGTGTGAGGGTGAGAATGGCAGGTCTGTCACCACCAGTTCACTGGCTTCCACAAGTACCTCAATACCTACACCATCACAGGGAGGAGGAAGTATATGATCGTTAAATAAACAGGGATTGCAACAAATTGTTTGTTCTTCAAACTGAGATCCAAGAAGACGGCACCAGCAGAATCACAAAGGACGTGTGGTTCTCCTCTGGAGCAGAGCAAGTGGAATTTAAGGACCAGCATGTGAAATCTGTGTGACTGTTTGAAACCTCGGCAATCGTGTCACTATAATGGTGAATTATAAGTTATCAGTCTTCACAAATAAAACTCATGGGATGCCATGTGCTGTTTAAAAAAAAGAGAATGCCGTCCGCATGCATTCCCCCCTCGGGCAGTTCCGACATGGCATAAGCCCAGTGCCCAGCGTGGCAGACTGCCACCTCCTGACATCAGCGCGCTGTCCCAGGCCCAAATTTATTTTTTTAAACTGCAAAGTCTGCCCACCAGAAGTGGTGGCAGCGAGCAGGTTACACGGAGTTTGCACATTTTCCGTGTTTGCGTGGGTCTCACCCCCACAACCCAAAGATGTGCAGGTTAGGTTTGTAAAACATTAACCTACTAATTCCTCTTCCATCCCATTCTTCAAACGTTATTTTATCAAAATTTCTTAAATCTGTATTGTATCCCATTCTTAAATCCTTACTTCATTCAAACCCTTGTCGCCCAGTTGGTGTCATTTTTGAGCAGCCTCACCCATTCCCTTCCCCTCCCGATTGTTGTAAATCTTTCCTCTTGCTGACTCTCCCAGCTCATGCTAACCTTCCCTCTCTCTGCCCCTCCAGCTTGCAGTTTACCTCTGAAACCCGGGAAGTCGAAGCTGCACTCCTGTCTCTGGCCACTGATCTCATGAGCCCAAGACCAGAGCATGGGTTTGGGATAGGGAAGCAGTGAGTGGGAAGATCAGCGAGCTTGATAGGAGGCAATAGCAAGGTTCAGGAACTCAGAAACCGGAGAGTCAGAGGGTTGGGGTGCGAGAGGCAGCAAGTCAGTGAGACAGTGAACTGGAGAGTTAGCATTAATTTACAAATACAAGAATCTAACAAAGTAAACAATTTCAGTTTACAGTGTTACAATCTCGGTAGAGGCCAGTAACGTTTTAAAATAAGGAGAAATACAAAATTGAGTTACTTACCAAAGGAATGAAGCCACAAGTTTTCACAGTTGCAAACAGAAGATTATTTTTACGATACATGAGTCAACAAAGCAAACACTGTCTATCCTATACTTGAGCATCCAGAATTAACAGGAGTTAAACATGAATGAACAGGCAAATTGTGATTGAATATAAACTATAAATTGCATCTTGAATGGCAGATACAACTAAGACATGTCTTAAAGATTGGCTCAGCAGTCTACGCAGATTTTGGTAATCATATTTAGCCACAAGGTCCTTCAAACTGTGTCTTCCTCATGAGAAATTTCATCTCCACTCATACCTGGGGCAAGTCTTATCCCCGGCTGACAGCAGCACAGAACCAACCCAAATTCCATTGCAGTCCTCGGGACTCAACGTTGTGTTTGGCAACTTTAGAATTTGACCATCCTCCTCCATTATAAACGCCCTTTTTTTAAAGCCCCCCCCCCCCAACACCAGGCCATCTGTCTTTTGCTCTTAAAGTTGCTACTTTTTGTTGCAGTGTCTGCAGTAAAACACATTCTCCCTCCCTTCAGTTCTGAAGAAGAGCCAAAGGACTTAAGCTAACTCTGTTTTTCTCCTAATAAATGCTGTCAAATACTTTTGCCATGGCCTCTGTTCTTGTTTCAAATTCCATGGGTATGGGGTCTTCACCACAAATGGTACCCTTCTGCAGAACCTTCTCAAGTGGGTCCAAATGGTATAAATCCACTAATCTTGTCTCAACTAACAGAAAGAGCTGAAGCAACTAGCAGCAACTAATGTATTTCCATATCTAACCTCTTCTCCTCGAGTCTTCTTCAGCATCTCTGTTCTGCTCTCGTGGACCCAACAACTGTTACCGCCCAGCATGGAGTGAATTGTGACCTTTTATACCTTTTGGCAAAATTTAGTTTTCATTTTCCAGAAATGTGGAAAGTACAGTCCATCAGAGAAATCTATCAGAGTAAGATAGGCCATACCCACTCTTTATGACATTAGCTACCATAATGTCAGTTTAAATGTCTGATGTGAGTGCAGGTGGGGGGGGGGGGGTGACATAGGTAACATGGAAGATAGGCTATGGTGGCATGTAGGCAAGTTGGCAGGTGGTATAGGATGGCAATTGGGTAGGTGGCAGGTGTTGTAGGGTGGACGATGGTGTAGGGTGGAAGGGAGTGAAGGTTATGAGGTAGCTAGGTTGATGAGCTGGGTGAGTGGCTGGATGGGTCAGGGAGTAGTTAGGTCGGGGGCTAGTCAGGTCAGGTCGGGTTCCGGGCAGGTAGTCAGATCTGGTCGAGAGGGTTAGTTGGGTCAGGTAATGGGACTGGGTTATTCAAGGGGTCAGGTGGTGTAGTCAGGTCAGGTGTGATAGTCGTTTTGCGTCAGGTTGGGGCGGGGTTGTCTGGAGGAAGTCAGGAGGTCAGTGTGAAGGACCTAGTCGGTTTATCCAAGAGTTAGTCTAGGTTTTAATCTGTATAATATTTCCTGGTAACTATTCAGCAAAGTCCCACAGAATCCATTTGCCATAACATTTTTGATCCATGGATGGTTAATGGACATCTCACTTTAAAGCAAGAAGCTGTATCTTTAATTCAAGCAAGAAGAATCCACAAGGCTGTGCTGGTTTAAACAGAGATTTTAGCAGACTGGCCGGCATCAGTGAAAGAGATGGGTTGGGACTTGGTTTGATTGATTGGTTGGTGGACAATGACTGGGCCCACAGGGCTGTGCTCTGCCCAGTAACAGGTGGTGATTGGATATTATTCCACTGAAATGGTTTTCAGAGTCCCGAGGTTCCAGTTTGGTTTCAGTTTTAATTCTGGTAGCTCGATGAAGCGATCCAACTTACTCACTCCAGAAAGATCCAGCTCTCTCTCCAGAAAGCCTCTGGGTGCTCTCCCCTTGGCCTGCAGAGGCCTGAAGACAAGCCACGAACTGAAAGCAAAGTTTGATGTGAAATAAGGTGCCTCTCCAGGAAATGCCCAGAGCAATATAACTCTCTCCAGAAAGCTGCTATAAGTTGTGAGTACTGCCTTATTGAAACCACAAATACCTGAATCAATCCACAGTAAAAATCTTGAACTGAAGGTCGGGATTGAAGCAAAGCTGCTCAACAAAAAAAACAACATCTGAAACAAAGACTCTTATCCTTGTTATTTTTCCCCCTTTCCCCACTCTGTTTGTCTGTCTTGTGTGTGTGGGTAGAGGGTGGGGCAGTTAAAGTGGGAGTCAGGAGTTAAATGATAGTTAACCAGTTGTATTTATTGCATATCTTATTATAATGTGGAGATGCCGGCGTTGGACTGGGGTGAGCACAGTAAGAAGTCTTACAACACCATGTTAAAGTCCAACAGGTTTGTTTCAAATCATTAGCTTTCGGAGCACAGCTCCTTCCTCAGGTGAATGAAGAGGTAGGTTCCAGAAACATATATATGGACAAAGTCAAAGATGCAAGACGATACTTTGAATGCAAGCATTTGCAGGTAATTAAGTCTTTACAGATGAGGGATAATTATAGATTAAAGAGGTGTGAATTGTCTCAAGCCAGGGCAGTTGGTAGTGTTGCCAATCACCACCAGAGTCACCAATTAGGGGCTGGTTTAGCACACTGGGCTAAATAGCTGGCTTTGAAAGCAGACCAAGGCAGGCCAGCAGCACGGTTGAATTCCCATACCAGCCTCCCCGAACAGGCGCCGGAATGTGGCGACTAGGGGCTTTTCACAGTAACTTCATTTGAAGCCTACTTGTGACAATAAGCGATTTTCATTTCATTTCAATAATGTTGCCAATTAATAATGATGCTCTCTAGAGTCGGCAGGTATCAAATGATACCACCACAAGGCTTTACCGGATATCGATCAAAGGACCACACAACCAGTTAGTCAGCTGATTAGTCCATATCTGTATCGGTTACCTGATTACAGTTCTTTTGTTCTGGGGAAATGGGCCATGAGAATGCAAACGAGCGGGGATTTCGATCGCGTCTAGCTATCTGGGTTGCAAATAGACACACAAGCTCTGAGTCTGTCTGAGTCCTGGGTTGGCCATAATTTCCATGGTCCTTTGCTGGTGGCCATCTGAGATGGCTACAGTAGGATTTTGCAAGCCCAGGCCAGGTGGTGGGGGGGAGGGGGCGGGGGGTGAATGTAATGCAACATGAATCCAGGGTCCCGGTTGAGGCTGTACTCATGTATGCGGAACTTGGCTATAAGTTTCTGCTCGGCGATTCTGCATTGTTGCGCGTCCTGAAGGCCGCCTTGGAGAACGCACTAGCCCAGGGTGGTGTAACAATAGTACAATTGAGTATAATTTAGTAATCGGTAGTACAGGAGAGTATAATAGAGATTATATAGTACAGCAGAATATATGAATATACAATAGTACAGTAAAGTATTGTAGAGGCTGCCAAGCAGATATTAATGCAGAGATAGCAAGAAAATACCTCCACAAAGTGCAGATAGCATCAGAGACACAACTGGTAAAACAAACAAACCATTATCTAATCCACCAATTGGTGGGCATGATATTAGAGTGTGTATATGATGTAACCTCAATAATGACACGAGAGAGTGTACTCGTAAACGAAGGCTTTAATAAGCAGAGAACTTTGCCAGCCAGAGAGATGACTTCTCACTGAGCACCGCCCACAGGACGTTACCTTATATCCGGAACCCTGGGAGGTGGAGCCAGAGGCGGAGTCCCCCAGGGTTCCAAACCCGTTCTTAAAGGGGCATTACATGCATCGGTCTTAAAGGCACATTACCCATTCATCACAGTATAAGTTTCAGGTTCAGTATGATTTTGCCACTAGTCCATGGTAGCAGGCATGTATATCGCATGGCAATGTCACTGGCAGTGAGGGTAATCACTGCACTCAGATTGTACACCAAGCATTCACATTGAACGTCACAGGAGTCAATTACTTTTCTATTCAGTGCTTTATTATAGAAGTGACAGAAGCCGTATTTTGTTACACACTTAACCAATATTCACTCAAAGGTGTGTGGGTGTGTGGTCCCAAAGCAATCTGCGATTTACAACACTGAGAATAATCAGGCCATGCACAAATGTCCCCTTTAAGATGCACACATACCCAACCATCTTACCGTGCAGTAGAACAAATGGACTGCGCACAACAAAGAGAAATTAGAGGGGACACTGCACTCAATACTTCCCTATACTGAAGAGGCAATTCAAGTTTTTTTATAAATGGATAGTTTCTTTGAGCTAAAAAACATAATGGATTCTACACATCTAATAAATTGTACAACAATGAATAATCCTGTGGCATAATTAAATAAAAAGGGATATAATTTAATAAAACTGAGAAAATAATGTATATCAATGCAGGTTTCCTGCCGAGTGATTCTGAGGCAAAAGTGGAATAGCTCTTTGAATGAAATGGACACAGAGCTCGTCCCAATGAGGTATCGACGATGTATTATTCCAAAGTGTCCTTTTAACTGAGGAAATAGAAATGGCTACTCAGCGAAAGTGACAAGTTGCACGGGATACAAAAGGCATGTGACTTTATCTATGACATGCTATTATTATATCTGAAGCAGGAGTTTCCACTCCTGGAGGCAGGGCCAGCTCATTATTTATCCAGATAATATTTGCAATGTCTTACAGAAGGCAACATGATAGAATAGGTCATCTGGCCACTATTTGCGGCCACATAACATTGCTTGAGGTCGTAATTCACAATATCCACTGATTTGCATGACAAAATATTGAGCACTGATAGTTCTCTGAAAGTATTTCTTGTGTTTGACTAACTATTCTCAAACATGTTGAAGTGGGTTGTGAATGCTTACTGAGGTGATGACCACAATATATAGAATCATAGAAATTACAGCATAATGTTAGTCCAAGCTCTTCATCTTAAAATCCACTGTTAGGGGGCGATTCTCCGAGCCCTGCGCCGGGCCGGAGAATCACCGTAACCGCGCCATGATGCCGGCGCGCGTTTCTCCGAGGTGCGGAGAATCGGTGGCATTTGCGCCGGCACGTTTGGCCGCTGGGGCCGCCGATTCTCCGGCCCGGTTGGGCCGAACTGCCGCACCGATACGACAGAGTTCACCCCTGGTCGCTGCCGGTGGGAACTCTGCACGCACGGTCGAGGTGCAGCCTGTGGGGGGGCGGAGGGGGGCTCTTTCACTGGGGGGTGCCTCTGATGGGGTCTGGCCCGCGATAGGGGCCCACCGGTCGGCGGGCCGGCCTCTCCCCCCCCCGGGCCTACTTTTTGGCACGCCCGACTCCTGAACACCGACGCCATGTTGAGTTGGGGCCGGCGCACAAAAGAAGTCCCCACCGCATGCGCAGGTTGGCGCGGCCCAACTGCGCATGCGTGGGTTGGCACGGCACCTATTTGGCGCCGCAAAAGGAGGCTGGAGCGGCATGAACCACTCCAGCACCATACTGGCCCCCTATAGGGGCCAGAATCTGTCGTACCCGGGCCTGGTTCGCGCCGTCGTGAAACGCAACGGCGTTCACGATGGCATGAACACTTGGGCTCCATATTGGAGAATCGCCCCCTTAATCTTGGTATCTATTATTTTATGCTTTAATTTTCAAATAGTTACGCAGTTCAATTTGAAATAAGGTGTATACATTCGGCTCAATACCAACTGGTACCAGCCTGCTGGAAGTGGATTCCATCTCATCGGAATGACTAACTATTCACCAAGCACTGCTGCCAGAGTCCCATAAATCAAAATCCTTTCTTCTCACACAACTGTTTGAAATAGGTGTCTGTCTCTAATTTGTTTGATCCTCTGCCAATTTGCTTGTGGCTCAGCTAACAATCCTGAGGTGATCACCTTTGATGTTCTGCATTTTAATTTGGTTTCTGGTTCCTCAAATCCTCTTAGCAGAACATCATTCCCGGCTCTACCTATTTCCTTGGTTCCCATGTGGACCATAGCAACTACCCCTCCCCATTTCAAGTTCCTTTCCAGTCGGAGGAAGATGTTCTTAACCTTCACACCGGGCATGCAACACAACTTTTGGAGCTCCAGGTCATGGCTGTCTATATCCCCCTGGCTATACGGTCTCCAATCACTCCCACATTCCTCTTCATTACTCCCAATTAAATGCCGTTCTTCACCATGGTGCCATGGTCAATCCTCTCATCCACCATACTGTCCTTTACCTGATCCACACAGGTCAACAGCACTTTGTGCCCATTCGACAGTCAGGGGTCAAGGCCCCTCCACCACTACCTGCTGTTTTCCTTTACCTGCCGCATTCACAGTCACACTCGCATGTCCTTACCCCCCTCATTGACCAAATCGAAAGTCCTGCCTAACCTAAGGATTGTGACTACCTCCTAAAATAAAGTGTTCAGGTAACTTTCCCCCTCCCTGGTGTCTCGCAATGTCCACAACTCAGACTCCAGCTCAGCAACTCTGAGCCAAAGATGCCTGAGCTGCAGACACTTTCCACAGATACGGCTATGTGGGATTGCAGCACATTCCATAGATTGTCACATGCTTCAGCACACCACCAACCCTGCCATTTCTGTCCAACTTTATTCATTTCATTAGCCAGCCAATTAGTTAATAGTTTACACATTGGAGACAAGAAAAGAAACTTACCAACCACTGGAGGCTGACTAAACCCCCCAGAAATAGGAGCACTTCTCTGCCCTATGCACTGAATTCCCACCTGAACCAAACTCCCAAATATTCACTCAAGCTATGTCTCACTCAGCCTCACTCATGTCTGTGCGCCCCGCTCTTGCTGTCCAAAATTATATAGAATTCAACTGTTGAACTAATTACTGGAAAGTGAAATGTTGATACAGATTTTCAAACATTGACTACAAGATGTTAAGCATTTGAGCGGTAAAGTCAGTAACCTTGGATCAGGTCCAGTGAAGGACTATGTTTAATTCAAACAAATCAGAACTCCTTCTAATTCTTCTGGACCCCCTTGTTAAAAGTAAGACCATTGTGTGTGAGGGTGGGGGCTGGCGGGATGTGGGGTGGGGAACTGGGTTGTGGGGGAGTACTGTTCTACAATTGGAGCTGTCTGGCCTGGAAATCCATGCTTCAGTGCTAGCTTGTTGGAGATAATTAACACAAAAAGGATACGCCCATCTGACAAGGTTCACTCAGAAGCTGTTTTTTTCTGGGCATTTGGGAAAAGTAGCTGCCTTTCTTAGCCTGTGTTGAAAGTAAAATGACATCTTCTTTGTCAGCAAGAACTGTTAAGATAGCAGGTGGCAAAAAATACCCTTCCCAACACAAGGTTTCTTTAAGGACACAATTCCAAGAGTTAGAAGCTGGCCCTGCATAGAGAAAGGGTAGAATTTAGGGCTGAATTTCATAAGTGGAGTGCGGTTGCTGCCCCTTACCCCAGGGTGAAAATTGGGGTGATGATTCCTTCCCTTGGCCGGCTTGCCCCACAGCCACTTAACAGCCACTTTCATCGGTTTGAGGCAGGACGTTCGCCCCCAATCGAAGAGCTGCCTGCCAATCAAATGGGTGGTAGACCGCTTGTCCCAATAGCACCACCGGGAGTGGTGGCCACTGCCGGGACTGCATGCAGTCCCAAAGAAGAGACAATGTTGGAAACAAGTCTGGGATCTTGCCAGCGCCACTCTATCAGGCCCCGGCAAAGGAGTGGGGAGGTTGGGATTGACATAGCATTCTGGGGGAAAACATAGGGGTCGGAATATCTTGGGGAGGGTCCCAATGAGCACAGGCCACGAGAACAGGGGGCACACATCCAATCCCACCAGCCTAGCCACAAGGCTGTCAGGTTTCATGTGGAAAGCGCTTGGCATGGGCTTTCCCCATCATGGGAAAATCCCAATGGTGGCGGGGAAGAAGACCTAAGTGGCCATTAACTCTTCAATTTGTCAAACGTGTTGGAAAAAGACTTTATCTCATGCAACTGATGCTCTAAACATCCCCCATTAACAAATCTTCAATCTACATATTTTACAATACTAGAATAGCTGGAACCCTGAGGAGAATTAAAGTGAATTCTGGTGGGCTGTGGCATGCCTTTGAATTGGTCCCTGCAGAAGTGATTGAACATTAAACTATAAGGGTTTGGTGTGAATTAAAACTAAAAATAAATTTCAGAGCATAAGTAGTTACAAAATTTAATGTTAGGTTAGTGTTTTTTTGCTAAATTATTTTTATATACAGTATAATGTTTCCATTCAGAATCGTGAACTCTTGTGGTGTGATTCTGTTGATTATTCACCGGGGGGGGGTCCTGATGAATCTTTAAATATTAACGGTCCCTAACAGGATTGTAATACAACATCATTATTTTAGTCCTTTAATCATTTTGCCTTTCAGAGACCTTACCTTTTGTTACCCCCATCCAACCCCAACTGCTTCTGCATTTACCTAAAACCGATGACATCTGTACCCTTATTCACTTATGAGGAAAAGTCATTTGCAACTTTACATGTCCACAGATGCTGAACATTTCCAACATTTTCTACTTTCAGAATCTGTGCTTTATTTCAATTTAAACCCGATTGGTGACATTTAATTCTCGCCGGATTTTAGGCTTGTGTCCATTGGCAAAACGAAGAAAAGTAGCAGACCTGCTTCACCAATAATTCTTATAATTGGATGCACCAGTAAGACGAAGGAGTCGTGCCTGGAGTGAGTTCAGCAGAGGGCGCTGGCTGGTTAAGCTGCTCTGTCTGAAATTGTGCACGGTTCCTGCAATCTCAGCACCAATTGGACTTGTGGTGCAAGCTCCTGAGCGCTCGTTATTCAGTGGCTAAAAAACATGCACAAAATTGGATTTTTTTGAGGCCAACTCAAAATTTAATTTCTGGCGACATTTTACCTGCTGAATCTGAGAAATGTAAAGGGAGGGAGCACCTCCTCCCAAAGAACAGGAAAGTAACAAAATGTGCTTCTTGTTCAAATTTGAGAGCATCTATGAGAGGGGACAGGGGGCTAACTGAAGCTCTTGGAAGTTTTCTAACTAGCTTAACATGCTTAAGTGCAGATGCACCTTTACGTGATGACGAATTTATATTTGTGATGTCAGACTTCAAATCGGAAAAAAACCTCCCCAGGGGAGCAGAAGGGGGAAATCCCACCGCTATTTCGAGAATAACTTGTAAGAAGCTTAGCTGGTTGCCTTAGTTGCCTCCCCAGGGCGCTGATGGGTCTACTCGGTGTCCCAGGCACATGAGAGAGGAACATTGTGTGTGTCTATTCCCCCCCCCCCCCCAAAAAAAAAGTAGCCAGCTCGTTTTCTCCATCCAATGGCATCAAAATGCTCCAAGTCATCTTATTACGATGGGCTGACAGGCGCTTGCGAACCGTGTGGACTCCGCTGTAACAACCCTCAAAGTCGACCCAGCATGTGTGAGGACTATATCTGTGACAGTAAGTGCGGGCGGGGAGGGGGACAGAATCAGTCTGAACAGCCCAGTCTGATACTTGCACCGTCTCCCATCATCATTGGGTCCAAGGTGGAAATTAATGCAGAATTATTAACCCCCGGGTTAAAATCTCCAATTACCCAGAGCTGAGGACAGAGAGCAACATTTACACTTTGAGGGGGGAAAAGTGTTGCTTTTTATCATTTGGAACTCTTGTTCATGTTCCTTTAGAAAGAAAGGGGATTCTACAGTTAAAGTGTTTTCAATTAACTTTGATTATTCCAACTGGCTGATTAACTAGGAGGTTGGAAAACACACAACCTGCAAAGTGGTTCTGGTGTTGACTTTCAATTCACTCGTCTCAACTACTGTATTTATTCTGTTGAAGTTATTTAGTTTTGATCTATAAGATTCCACATATCCAACACGCTTCTAGTTATTTACAAAGTTGCTGTCGTCGGATTCTGTGACCACCTTTTGTGGAACTTGAACCTTCCTGAAATCCTGGTCTCCACACTATGTATGTGTCGCTGAAACACTGAGTTTATCACGAGTGGTTTGGGATTTCGAACCGGATAATGTCTCCCGCACGTTTTGTTGTTTTACTTAAGAAATGTCAGATTCGAAGCTGCAGTCTTGGTTTAATTGCGGGGGTCAGTGACGCGTAAGAAAAATCCCAACCCGGCCATGTCACCTCTAAGATCTCCCGCCGCTGGAAGAGGCTGCAATAGAATTGAGCAGAGGGGTTGCCTTTCTGGTTAGTTACCGTACTGTAACAAACCTCGGCACCTGTTAATGTGCAGCATCACAAGGTCAATACACTCTAATGGTCTGTATTTGCCAATTGTGGCAAAGATGAAAGCTGGCCTGGCAGTTCTAATGATTGGTTGGTTGCATTGTGCGGAATGCAATAAGCGTTTTATTACCCAGTGTCAAGTATCATCCGAACGGTTTATGCGCAGAATTCCCAACCCTCCAGGAATTAAGATTTAACCTCTTGTATCCTGGAGAGCGGTCACAGGAGTATTAAACACACATCGTTCTTCCTTTTCTTCGAATATTCTCTTGTGCCTGGATTTTGCAGCCAGCGGGACCTGGCTGAGCTCAAACGAAAACTGCCTATAACGATCTAATAATTTATTAGTATCACAAGTAGGCTTACATTAACACTGCAATGAAGTTACTGTGAAAAGTCCCTAGTCGCCACACTCCGGCGCCTGTTCGGGTTCACAGAGGGAGAATTCAGAATGTCCAATTCACCTAACGAGCACGTTTTTCGGGACTTGTGGGAGGAAACCGGAGCACCCGGAGGAAACCCACGCAGACAGGGGAAGAACGTGCAGACTCCGCACTGACTGTGACTTAATTTGGGAATCGAACCTGAGTCCCAGTCACCTATATTGTGGTTTTCACCTTTCCCAAAAGCAGTTTAAATCTGGGGCCAAGGCAAGGAATCACCAGGCATGCTACAGCAGTGATGTCAGCAAGCAAGTACTCAGCCAATCAGATTGAAATATTCACACGGCCAGGAAGTTAAGAGTTTAATATCCTCCTTTCCTTCAAATGTTCAGACCCTGAAATAAATGGTTATAATTGGATTAAGATTGAAGCTAAAATAAGGATAAACTTATTGATATTTCACAAATATTAAAAACTTTTGGGGCCTTTGAGGGTTTTCAGTAATCATTATGATGTTTGTATGTCAATTAAAAAAAAACCAGTTACATTTCATTCAACAAGGTGTAACATTTACAAGATATTTTTATACAGATTGGAAGTTCTGGTCAGTTCAATTGATTGCAGAATATGGTCCATCTCCTGCCTATCTCAACATCTGAGACTCACTTCACCCCAAACTGTGCATTCATTTCTCCATTCCCACTCAACAGTGCCCCCTCTGGAGAAGTGTAGAATAACAGCATTTCCCTGTTATTCGGCACATGTGCAGAGTCTGAAAATTGCTATTAATTTCTGTGAAGTGAGCATGGAAAACCCTGGGCAGGGGGCAAGGTGGCACAGTGATTAGCACTGCTGCCTTGCAGCACCAGAGACCCGGATTCAATTCCAGCCTTGAGTGACTGTCTATGTTTGCAAGTTCTCCCCGTGTCTGCTTGGGTTTCCTCCGGGTGCTCCGGTTTAGTCCCACAGTCCGAAGATGTGCAGGTTAGGTGGATTGGCCATGATAACTTGCCCCTTAGTGTACAAAGATGTGCAGATTAGGTTATGGGGTTGCGGGGATGGGGCGGGGGAGTGGGACTATTTGGGTGTGCTCTTTCAGAGGGTCATGCAGGCTTGATGGGCTGAATGGCCTCCTTTTGCACTGTAGGGTTTCTGTGAAAAGTTATTTCCATAACAGTTCCAAAAATTGGGTTATTGTTTTTAGTTACTAAAATTTTAGAATTGGAGAGCAGAGGATATTTGACTGACTAGGTCATGTGACATTGTTCAGCAATACACCCAACTTGAGTTGGTGAAGGTTATGTACAGCACATACACCCATGAGTTTCTGTGAAATGAATGCATAATATTCTTGATGATCCATGTCGACCACTGAGAATGGATACACAAACATTTATCAAGTTCCAATATATTTCGCTTCAATTTTCAACTAGTCTTTTTGATTTTTAACCCATTTTGAAAGTTCCAAAATGAGATTTTTGGAAATTGTAATTCTAGTCATATTTGTACGGCAAAGTGTGCACTCTTTCCAAATCCATGGGACTATTGCATGTGCCTAATCAAACATGTTTTATAGTCCAGAGGCAGTGTCAACAGGGAATATGGTCCATCTCCTGCCTATCTCAACATATGAGACTCACTTCACCCCTAACTGTGCATTCATTTCTCCATTCCCACTCACTCTCATGAGGAAAGATGACAAGAGGCAGAAGACTTCTCGCACTCAGCTAGTTTCCTTCTCGCCCTACTTTACAATGTGTTCCCCCCAAAGAACTTTGTTCGCTTTCAACATGCAATTTAAAACGATTGAATGAGGGGGGGGGGGCTGCCTTATCTGCCTTCCTCTCTCTCCCAAACCTATCTTTTTTCTCTGTTTTCACTTTTCCAGACTTTATTGAACACAACACAAATGCTGCAATAGATATGCAAACCGAACACTCCAGTTTTTCTCACTCATGGACATGTGTCCATCTCATTCACTCTCGGGTTCTCTCACTCTAATCTTCATCCTCATTCTTTTACACTGCATCCAACTTTTTAATAGAATCTAAGGTCTTTGGTATAAACTTTAATGAAGGCATTAAAAGGCAAAAAAAGTTACCTTTAACCATATTGTGAAATGCATGTTTTTAAAAAATAATTTTGTTGTACCATTATTTTGGACATGTGCAATTGGAAAGTATTGAGAGAATTATGGGAGTCAAATTGCTGGAATGCGTAATCTAGTCAGCAGAAAACATGACAGTGTGACAAGGATTGAGTGTAGATTGATTTTTAATAAACATACCATAGTTAGAAATAAGAGTAGTACTCTAGCATAGATTTGATGTGCTGAACAGTCTGCTTCAAACTGAGATGATGTCAGTCGTGGCTGTTGGTAGCTCTCTCCCAGTCCAGAGTCTCGCGTACATGGCGGCACGGTAGCACAGTGGTTAGTACTGCTACTTCACAGCGCCAGGGTCTCAGGTTTGATTCCCGGCTTGGGTCACTGTCTGTGTGGAGTCTACACGTTCTCCCCGTATCTGTGTGGGTTTCCTCCAGGTGCTCCGGTTTCCTCCCACAAGTCCCGAAAGACGTGCTGTTAGGTGAATTAGACATTCTGAATTCTCCCTCGGTGTACCCGAACAGGCGGCGGAATGTGGCGCCTCGGGGCTTTTCACAGTAACTTAATTGCAGTGTTAATGCAAGCCTACTTGTGACAATAAAGATTATTAAATTAAACATAATCCATTCTTCAGTGTTGTATTATGGAGCTGCAGCTTTGTTGAAGATGTTGTTTTAGGAAAAGAGATGATAAACCAAGTTTGCCTTCTCCAATGAGCATGAATGGGAGTTTTTCCAGAATCCTGCCCATCATTTATCTTTCAAACAACACAACGAAAACCAGATTATATGGTAATCCATGTGTATAGGATCTTGCGCATTGGCTGTCACATTTGCCTACAGTACAAGTAACCACACTTCATATATTATTCATCAGCTGTAAACCAT
Organism: Scyliorhinus torazame; assembly: GCF_047496885.1. Lineage (NCBI taxonomy): Eukaryota > Metazoa > Chordata > Chondrichthyes > Carcharhiniformes > Scyliorhinidae > Scyliorhinus > Scyliorhinus torazame. The sequence goes on along the minus strand of NC_092723.1, from coordinate 184,472,583 downwards.
TTTGAGACACTCAGAAGTCATGAATGATGCTATGTAAATGTGAATAGTTTCTTTCTATGCTTGGAAGATTCTATTATATTTTGAGACATGTCTGTCATGCATGCAAATTTCATGTTTCTTTAGTCATGCGAAAGAAAGTCCATTATCTCCTACTGATTTCTTCATTGAGAGATTTACCAACATGTGCAAATCTACAAGGAAGCTGCAGCAGTAGATACTGTCCATTAATTCAACTCAAATTAATTTTAGGATGTACCTGGGCAGCACATGGACCTTGGGGCTTAATAAGACATACAGGTTACATCAACTGCACCTTGCATTGTTGCACGATCTACTGCTTTCATAGAACATAGAAAAATACAGCACAGAACAGGCCCTTCGGCCCACGATGTTGTGCCGAACCTTTGTCCTAGATTAATCATAGATTATCATAGAATTTACAGTGCAGAAGGAGGCCATTCGGCCCATTGAGTCTGCACTGGCTCTTGGAAAGAGCACCCTACCCAAGGTCAACTCCTCCACCCAACACTAAGGGCAATTTTGGACACTAAGGGCAATTTATCATGGCCAATCCACCTAACCTGCACATCTTTGGACTGTGGGAGGAAACCGGAGCACCCGGAGGAAACCCACGCACACACTGGGAGGATGTGCAGACTCCGCACAGACAGTGACCCAAGCCGGAATCGAACCTGGGACCCTGGAGCTGTGAAGCAATTGTGCTATCCACAATGCTACCGTGCTGCCCTTAAGAACAAATTAATCTACACTGTATCATTCTACCGTAATCCATGTACCTATCCAATAGCTGCTTGAAGGTCCCTAATGTTTCCGACTCAACTACTTCCACAGGCAGTGTATTCCATGCCCCCACTACTCTCTGGGTAAAGAACCTACCTCTGATATCCCCCCTATATCTTCCACCATTCACCTTAAATTTATGTCCCCTTGTAATGGTTTGTTCCACCTGGGGAAAAAGTCTCTGTCTACTCTATCTATTCCCCTGATCATCTTATAAACGTCTATCAAGTCACCCCTCATCCTTCTCCGTTCTAATGAGAAAAGGCCTAGCACCCTCAGCCTTTCCTCGTAAGACCTACTCTCCATTCCAGGCAACATCCTGGTAAATCTCCTTCGCACCTTTTCCAAAACTTCCACATCCTTCCTAAAATGAGGCGACCAGAACTGTACACAGTACTCCAAATGTGGCCTTACCAAAGTTTTGTACAACTGCATCACGGCTCTTAAATTCAATCCCTCTGTTAATGAACGCTAGCACACCATAGGCCTTTTTCACAGCTCTATCCACTTGAGTGGCAACTTTCAAAGATGTATGAACATAGACCCCAAGATCTCTCTGCTCCTCCGCATTGCCAAGAACTCTATTGTTAACCCTGTATTCCGCATTCATATTTGTCCTTCCAAAATGGACAACATCTTTTATAAAACAATGTATTCACCATTAGAAATGCAAGGGAAGACCCACATTTAAACCTAGGCCATTCTTGCAACCTATCAGTGTTATATTAATGTTCTGAAAGATTAAGTCTGGAAATAAGTTGAGTAACTTTATTACTTCTTCATTGTCTACATCTATCACAATTTTAGGGAACCCGATGATGTTTTCTCTGAATATTGAGCAATAGAAATTGTTTAACCCTGTCAGACTGTGTTTATAACACTTGCATCCTAAAGCATTGCCTTGATAGTGGTGGAGTTCCTAAATGCTGTGCTGAATATTCGCAATATGATGTTACCAATGGATTTGGTTTTTTTTGATGAGTAATTTATCAAAATATTTATTGTTTCATTTTTTTGGGGTAAATTGCCTTTGAGGTGTATCTCAGTACCTTCATCAATCATTTTGAGCCCAGAATCTGTTGTAAGGAAGAAGAGTCCTGCAAACTCAAAACGTTAACTCGGTTTCTCTCCCCACAGATGATGCCAGTCCTGCTGAGTTTATCCAGCATTTTCTGTTTTTGTTAGATTTCCAGCATCCGCAGTATTTTGCTTTTATTTATCTGTTATTAGGTGGTGGCAGGGGCGGCACGGTGGCGCTGTGGTTAGCACTGCTGCCTTACGGCGCCAAGGACCTGTGTTCGATCCGGCCCGCGTCACGGTCCGTGTGGAGTTTGCACATTCTCCCCGTGTCTGCGTGAGTCTCACCCCCACAACCCAAAGATGCGTAGGGTAGGCGGATTAGCCACGCTCATTAGTCCCCAGCTGAGCGCCGTTCAGTACTGGCCCAGACAAATCTGGACCAGGCGAACAGTGCCAGAAGGTCTCTCGGGCCATTGGAGGCCCCTTGAGGAGAGTGTGGGGGGGCAGGGACGGAGTTGGGGGGGGGCAGGGACAGTGCAGGGTGACCCCCAGGCCTTCCCCTTGGTATGTCGGCACCTTGGCACTGCAAAGCCGGCAGGAGCACTGCCAGGCTGGCAGTGCAAGGGTGCCCGGGTACTAGGGTGGCATGAAGCAGGGGTGCCATGCCCAAGAAAGGAGGGTGGAAGGAGGTATGAAGGGGCCTCTGGAAGATTGGGGTGATTAAGGGTGGGGGTCCCAAAGGGGAGTGGGAAGGTCTGAGAAGCAGCGGTCCTCAGCTGCCCCATAGCGGGGTATCATCACTTAGGGGCACTCCCCCCCCCCCCCCCCCCCCCCCAATGTGTGGTGGTGACATTGCCCTTGGATGGGGGGTATGATGGTCCTGCAAGCTCAATCAGAGATCAGGGCACCTTTCAAAATGGCGGCCCGATCTCTGAGGAACCAGTCTGGGCAGCGCGTTCAGCTCCCAGGTGATGAAAAGTGTGAGCCAAACCGGGGGGAATCTCCCCAGGGCCCAGAAAAGTGACTTAAGTGTGGTTAGATAGCGGTGGGGAACTCGCTGACAGAGCCAGTGGGAAATTCCCAGCAAAACCCGTCACAAATGACGCTTAGAAATGTTCCCATAAGCTCACGCCCACTGTCTTTCACTCCTGTTAGTCTGGCAAAGAATTTCTCACTTGTTTGAGTATAAAGCCTGCTGTTGATTCCAGCAATCCATCCTTTTTGCCGGTGTTTCAATATTTTTCTGTACGGCAGAATTCTGCTCTTCTGCCTGTCTCTGTCCGTATGTCTTGTCGTGTCTCTCCCTCTCTTCATCCTCCGGCAAATGGAGTCAACATTATTGCTCATACAATCAACCAAACACAATCAACCAAACACAAATCACCAAAGAAATAAGGGACTTAAATTATTCAGGGGGGCGGAGAAAGGAAGCTGGAGTTGTTTTCCTTGGAGCAGAGAAGGTTTCGGCAAGATTGAAAGGATGTCTTCAAATGATGGAGGATTATATTCAAGTAAATAACCGCTGGGAGGGTCAGTAACCAGAAGAGAGAGATGCAAAATAAGTGGCAATGGAACCAGAGAGCAATTATATATTATTTTGTACACTGCAAGTAATTGTGACTTGGAATGAACTGCATGAAAGGGTAGTGGAAGCAGATTTATGGGTCACCTCTCAGAAAAAGAATTGGTTATATATTTGGAAAGGAACATTTGCAGGACTAGTGGGAAGGAGCAGGGGAATGGGGCTCGTGATATTCAGTTTAAAGAAATATCTGGAATGGTTTACAAATACATTTTTAAAAAATCTAGGAAATGGAAAAATCTTTGTAATTTCCGCAGCAAAATATATTTTAGAAAAATCGTCCATTCCTTTCCCAACCTCAACTGTACTCGGGCAAGTAAAAAATAATCTCTCCCCTCGTTGCTCTGAAAATTTTCTCTGTATCATTTCCAACAAACGATTCCTTTCCTGTCAACTGAAGGCTTAACTGTAAGCCATTCCAGATATTTTGTTAAACTGAAAATCACTATCTCATGGATATCTGATCATTTTCCTACAAAAAGGAGACTGGGGAACAATGTTACATGATTATTGTAAGAAGCTTAATTTCTTTCACAAGAAATATTTCTTAATTGCAACAATTTTTTGCTATTTGCCATTCGTGCAACCTACTAGCCAAAGAATCATAGGACGATACAACAAAGAAAGAGGCCATTTGGCTCATCATGCCAATGCTGGTCCAGTCTGCTCTACTCCCCTGTTGCTTCCCACTAGCCCTGCAAATGTTCTTGAAATAAATGTTCTTCCAAATGAAAGAAACATAAAACCAACAGGTCCCCTGAAGGATGAAAATCACCCTGTAATCTAAAACAGGTTAAGCAGAATATATAGTCATGTATAAAGTCAGAAAGCACCAAATGGAATACTTGCTTCATTCTTCAGAATGCAAAATAACCTTTTTATTTCCATTTGAATAAAATGTAAAATCATTAATCTCTGAAGGTAATCAGATGACACTTCCAGCTGTTCCTAAATAATGGTTTGTTTTTAATTGTTGACAGCGCTCAACTCTACCTCCCCACTCGTCCCCTCAACCCCACAGGCTGCTTGTTGACATTAAGCTGTGAACGAGTGACAATTCCCCTCCACATCTCTGCACACGTTCCATTGATCATATCTCACTCTCTGGCGGCTCACAGAATCTTTGCATTCTCTTCAAATTGAGGTTGAACTTCAAAGGCCATATTCAATTCATTACCAGTTCTATCACATTTACTTCCTTTTGCCTTTACCTCAGCCTCTCTGTCAATCTTTTCAGTCTGACATTTGGAACCAAAGCCTGCCTATCACCTTGCAAAGATCTTCTAAAAACACATGCCCACTGACATTTATCACCTATCCTAAGGGCGGCACATTAGCACAGTGGTTAGCACTGTTGCTTCACAACGCCCGGGTCCCAGGTTCGATTCCCGGCTTGGGTCACTGCCTGTGCGAAGCCTGCACGTTCTCCCCGTGTCTGCGTGGGTTTCCCCCGGGTGCTCCGGTTTCCTCCCACAAGTCCCGAAAGACGTGCTGTTCGGCAATTTGGACATTCTGAATTCTCCTGAACAGGCTCTGGAATGTGGCGACTAGAGGCTTTTCACAGTAACGTCATTGCAGTGTTAATGTAAGCCTACTTGTGACATTAAAGATTATTATATTATATTAATGTTTCCACAAAATTTCAGCACCTGTTCCTTTTCTCCCCTGGGAAGCAATTGAGGACATTTGTCAACACAAAAATCATGATATAATTGAAAGGCCTTGTTGACTGAGCTGTATAAAAAAAGTTCTCTTTCCCTTTATTAGAGAAACCATATTTAGTATGCTCATCTACAATAGCCCTGGAAGTAGGAATTATATTGGTAAGATCAGTATGAGAAAGATCAGTATTGATAATCAGAAACACTATGATTCACAGCACAAATGTCATACCAAGGGGCAGCACGGTGGCGCAGTGGTTAGCATTGCTGCCTCACGGCGCTGAGGTCCCAGGTTCAATCCCGGCTCTGGGTCACTGTCTATGTGGAGTTTGCACATTCTCCCTGTGTTTTCGTGGGTTTTGCCCCCACGACCCAGATGTGCCGGGTAGGTGGATTGGCCACGCTAAATTGCCCCTTAATTGGAAAAAATGAATTGGGTACTCTAATTTATATTTAAAATAAAAGTGCCATACCAATTGTTAGACTTCCAATTATTTGAATGTATCCTCTACTTTGCTCATTGAAGAACCAACACCAAAAGAATCATAGAATTTACAATGCAGAAGGAGGCCATTCGGCCCATCAAGTCTGTACCGGCCCTTGGAAAGAGCATCACGCCTCCAACCTATCCCCCGTAGCCGAGTAACCCCACCTAACGTTTTTGGACACTAAGGGCAATTTATCATGGCCAATCCACCTAACCTGCACACATTTAGACTGTGGGAGGAAACCGGAGCACCCGGAGGAAACTCACGCAGACACGAGGAGAACGTGCAGAATCCGCACAGACAGTGACCCAAGCCGGGAATCGAACCTGGGACCCTGGAGCTGTGAAGCAACTGTGCTAGCCACTGTGCTGCTGTGCTGCTCGGTATTAACATTATACCATTAAATGAGTGAATGTACTAATAATTGTGACCCACACACATTCTCTTCAATTTTAATGCTCATCTAGTGTTGAATATATTTCCTGCTTGAAAACTACACTTACTCTCTCTTAATAAAACACCAAAAGGTTAAAATGTTTTTCATTTTCAAGAAGTGATGAATGCCCTTCAAGTTAGATCAGAAGATCTTGATCATAGACGCTGATAACTATCAATCAGAATCATAGCCAAATTCAAAATGATGTCATGTTAAAGATGTTTCTTTCTTACGTTGGTTCCTCACTTTCCATTGAGAGGCTGGTGGGCAATTTATTAATCATCTCCTCAGATAACCTGTTTAAAAAGTAGGAAAGTGTTTTGCACAAACTTAATTTTCTCAGCCAGGTTAGAGTGTGATTGAAATTTTGTTCTTTCGCTGCCAGTTATAATGAAGGAGGAGTAGTTACACTCTTTTCATTTCTATCGTTTGCAAAGCCACAAAAGCATTCGCATTTTTTAACATAATTGTTCCAGAAATAGTTACCTGAGTGTAGGAAATCTAGGGGATGAGATGTTATGGAGGAGTAGGTGAAAATGCAGTGATTTTTCACTCTACTGCTTTCAGGCAGATGTGACTGATGCGGGGGGTGGGGGGGGCTCTGATGGGGTGAGGAGGGGTCTGATGGGGGGCTGGCAGAGGGTGGGGGGGGGGACCCAACCCAACCTCCAGGTTTCCCCCACTCTGCGACCTGGCAGTGGTAATGGGGCACTGAACCCCTTGACCACCCTCTGCCTCCACTGCGCTTGGCCAATCGTGCATCAAAGCCAGCCCGGCAGAGTTCCCTATGGGGGGGTTGGAACATCACCGGGGGAGGGGAGAGGACTCTGGCTTCAAGCCCGTTAATTGTATTCTTCACATTGATTTACACATTCCCATTGGCGGGATAGGTAGTGCTACCCCGCCACCGGCAGAAGTTCAGAGCACAGGTTTGGGACCAATCCCGTTTTTCAGGCAACCCGCCATTCACCACCCGATCGGCAATTGGAGAATCCACCCCAAAGCTTTGGCCTCAGCTGTTTTCCATGGCAGAGAATTGCACAGGCTCATCACTCTCTGGGTGAAGAGATTTCTCTCAGATCTAGATGATTTACTCCATATCCTCAGACTGTGGCCCCTGGTTCTGGACTTCCTGCCATTGGGAACATCCTCCCTGCATCTACCCTGTCTAGCCCTGTTAGAATTTTAAGGGTTGCTATGAGATTTCACCCCCCCCCCCCCCCCCCCCCCCCCCCCCCCCCACACCCCCCCCCCCCCCCCCCCTACTCAAACTCCAGCTAATATAATCCTAACTGACTCAATCTCTCTTCATATGACAGTCCCGTCATCCCAGGAATCAGCCTGGTAAACCTTCGCTATACTCCCTCCATAGCAAGAACATCCTTCCTCAGATAAGGACACCAAAACTGCTCACAATATTCCAGGTGTGGCCTCACCAAGGCCCTGTATAATTGCAGCAAGACATTCCCGCTCCTGTACTCGAATCCTCTCGCTATGAAGGCCAACGTGCCAGTTTCCTTCTTCACTGCCTGCTGCACCTACATTATTACCTTCAGCGACTGGTTGGTGCACAAGGACACCCAGGTCTCATTACACATTCCCCTCTCTCAATCTATAGCTATTCAGATAATCTGCCTTCCTGTTTTTGCTACCAAAGTGGATAACCACACATTTACCCACATTATACTGCATCTGCCATTCATCTGCTCACTCACTCAACTTGTCCAAATCACACTGAAGTATCTCTGCAGCCTCCTCACAGCTCACCCTCCCAGCCAGCTTTTTGTCATCTGCAAAATGGAGCTATTACATCCCTCATCTAAATCATTAATATATATTATGAATAGCTGGGGCCCTAATACTAATCCCTGTAGTACCCCACTAGTCACTGCCTGCCACTTGGAAAAAGACCCGTTTATCAGTCTTTGTTTCCAGATTTCTATACATCTCGTACTACCCCCAATCCCATGCATTTTAATTTTACACGCTAATCTCTTATGTACACCTTGTTGAAAGCCTTATGAAAGTCCAAATAAACCATATGCGCTAGCTCCCCCTCATCAGTTCTACCAGTTACATCCTCAAAGAATTCCAGTAGATTTGTCAACCATGATTTCCCCTTCATAAATCCATGCTGACTCTGCCGATTCTGCCACAGTTTCCCAGGTGCTCTGCTATTAAATCTTTTATAATGGACTCTAGTATTTTCCCCACTGCCGATGTCAGGCTGACTGGTCTATAATTCCCTGTTTCTTCTCTACCTCCCTTTTTAAATAGTGGGATTCCATTAGCTACCCTTCAATCTGCAAGAACTGTTCCTGAATCCATAGAATCTTGGAAGATGACCACCAAAGCATCCACTATTTCTAGGGCCACTTCATTAAGTACTCTGGGGTGTAGGTTATCAGCCCTGAGGATTTATCGGTCTTCAAGACCATTTCCCTTCTAATACTGATTTCCTTCAATTCCTCCCTCTCACTAAACGTTGTGTTCTCCAACATTTCTGACACATTACTGGTGTCCTCCTTTTGTGGCGATAGAACCAAAGTATGTTTTTAGTTTATTATAGGCCAGGGTTTAGAAAACACCAAAGTATATCATGGAGTTCACCTGACCTACGACTGTTTATAGATTTTGGCTACGATGAGCACAAGGGCCTGCCTTTCAGGTATTATTCAACAGAGGCCTTAAAGCAATTTTAATCCAAAAACAAACTTTATTCTGCAAATTTAGTTAACATTTTTATAAACACACACAGTAAGCATTTTTATCAACTACAAACATAAATACCCCACACAGCTACAGTACTCTATTTATCACCCTTAATAAATTCCCCCCTTTAACTGTTCCAATTCAATAACACAATCCCATAAACCAGTAACCCCTTTTCAAAGATGTGGCCCAGCACACAGCACTCAGACCTGGTATGGATGCTTTTGTTTCCTTTCCAAAACAGCAGGTTTCGAATTCCTTCCAGAAAACAATTATTTATTTTTAAGTTATCAAGTAACCTTGGAACAGCTTTTAAACTGAAGATAGAGAGATACTTCTTTCCAACCTGTGCAATACAAAACCAGGTCAAACTCAAAGCGAAAGTAAAACTCCGAGCCACCGCCCAGCTCCACACAATGACATCACTGAAGCCACGTGATAAGACAAAAACATTTCTTAAAGGGACACTCCCATGCCAAGTTGGTCAGCCATTTCTTTGTTCCCCATTACAAATTCCCAAATTGATAACTGTAAGGGTCCTACATATGTCTTCACCAATCTTTTTCTCTTCACACACACATATAGAAGCTTTTATAGTCTGTTTTTATGTTTTCCACAAGCTTACTCCTGTGCCCTTTTTTTCCCTTTTTAATCAACCCCCTTGTCCTCCTGCTGAATTATAAACTGCTCCCAAACCTTAGGTCTGCTGTTTTTTCCAAGCCAATTTGTTTGCCTCTTGCTTGGGATCTAATACTATCTCTAATTTTACTAGTAAGCCATGGTTTGGCCACCTTTCCCATTTTACTTTTGCGCCAGACAGGAATAAACAATTGTTGCAGTTCATACATGCGCTCTTTGAATGTTTGCCATCGCGTATCCACCTTCATCCCTTTAAGTAAGTTTTCCAATCTTCCATAGCCAACCCGTGCCTCATACCATCGTAGTTTCCTTTATTAAGATTCAGGGCCCTCGTCTCAGAATCAAAAATGTCACTTTCTATCTTGATGAAGAATTCTATCATATTATGGTCGCTCCTCCCAAGCGATCTTGCACAGCTAGATTGCCAATTGTTTCTTTCTTATTACACAATACCCAGTCTAGGATGGCCTATTGTACAATTGGTTCCTCAACATATTGGTCCAGAAAGCCATCCTGTACACACTCCAGGAAGTCTTCCTCTATGGTATTGTTACTAATTTGATTTGCCCAATGTATATGCAGATTAAAGTCACTCAGAGGCAGCACGGTGGTGCCGTGGTTAGCACTGCTGCCTCACTGCTGCCGAGGTCCCAGGTTCGATTCCGGCCTTGGATCACTGTCAGTGTGGGGTTTGCACATTCTCCCCGTGTTTGCGTGGGTTTCACCCCCACAACCCAAAGATGTACAGGGTAGGTGGCTTGGCCACGCTAAATTGCCCCTTAATTGGAAAAAAATTATTTGGGTACTCTAAATTTATTTTAAAGTCACCATAATTACAGATGTTCCTTTATCGCATGTGCCTCTAATTTCCTATTTAATGCCATCCCCAGCATCACTAATACAGTTTTGTACAACCCCCACTAACATTTTTTCCCCTTGCTGTTTCTCAGCTCGACCCATACAGATTCCACATCGTCGAAGCCAATACCTTTCCTCGCAATTGTGTTAATTTCCTCTTTAACCAGCAATGCAACCCCCTCACCTTTTCCTTTTTGTCTGCCCTTCCTCAATACTGAATACCCCTGGATATTCAGTTCCCATCCCTGGTCACCCTGCAGCCATGTCTCTGTAATCCCAGCGATGACATACCCGTTTACATCTATTTGCGCAATTAATTCAAAGACCTCCTCCCCCCGCCCCCCAGCCTGCCGACTCTTTGCTTAGATTCCCACCCCCCTGTCATTTCAGTCTAAACCCCTTCCAACCACTCTAGTAAATACTCCCCCTCGGGTATCAGTCCAATCCTGCCCAGGTAGAACCCATCCAATTTCATTAAATGGTTTCAAGAGGGAGATAGATATATTTCTGATTTTAAAAAAACAGGTTTACAGGGACACGGGGAGGTGGCTATGAGACCAGAAAAGATCAGCCATGATCTGATTGAATGGCGGAGCAGTATCGAAGGGTTGCTTTGCCCACTTCTGCTCCTAATTCTTATGTTCTAATGTTCCCTATATTCTGCTTTTAGGACCTCATTCTTTTTTTTTAAGGAAACCAGTGCTCCATGTTTTGTTTAGTCAGAACAATAATTCAAACACTTGGAAATGTATTTATGAGCAAGTTCAAAAAAGATCAGTTCCGTGTCTCAGGAGCTCCGCTGGTGAGGTACCAGGAGAAAGTCATGCCTGCTTGACCTATCCCACCATCTGGTGGCTGCTTATGGAACAGCACTCCTGCAACATGCTGTTTCTCTGCTCAAAACCAGGAGGGCAATTAAAAAAAAAAGTTTTTTAAAAAGGGAACAGATAGTTCTTAAACATATTGTTCTCACTGAGCTATTATTGTTACTGTTGTGGAAAGAATGGTTTCCGACTTAAAAATGATTGACTTTGGTTTTACTTTTGCCGTGGGTGGAAAAATCCTTGACGGGAAAATAAATCAAAAAGAATTAATGTTTGGGCCGAGGAGGAGGTCTCATCTCTCAGTGTTTATTGTTCTGTGCAATCAGATCTTAAAAGTAATTACGGTTCATTCAAAACATTTTCCGTGTCCAACAACAAATCCAGATTTTAATGAGGGAACTGGAATTTAGGACCGTTTTTTTTAGTTATTAAAAGGCCATCTCCACAGAAACTGCAGCAGAGATAATTAATGTCGCAACGGAATGTAACACAACTGAAGAAAGCTGAGAAAGAAATGCGACAAAAAGATTTCGAGGTTAAATTGTTGCTACAAATATCACTAGCTTGTTACTCATTTCCTGCTGTCTGATTCAAACCACTCCCTCAACTTCACGGCCCTTTTGAACGCACACCATCCACGACCAACACTGCAGCAGAGCACAAGTAGAAGCTAGAGTTTAGATTTGAAACTATTGGTCACTCTGAAACGTTGAAAGGGCTTCGCTCAGAAAATCTCCCCAATACGACCTAGCTACATGATGCATATTCATTTCACAGAATCACAGAATTGTTACAGTTCACAGAATTGTTACAGTGTAGGAGGAGACCATTCAGCCCATCGGGTCTGCACTGGCTCTCCTAATGAGCAATTCACTTTGTGCCAATCCCCCCCTCTTCTCACCACACCCAGCTCTTCCTTTTCGAAATGGTCAAATTCGTCTTTAAATACTTCACTTGAACCTACCTCCGCCACGCTCTCTCAGTAAGAAATCTCACAACACCAGGTTAAAGTCCAACAGGTTTGTTTGGAATCACTAGCTTTCGGAGCGCAGCTCCTTCCTCAGGTGACCTGAGTAAGACTTCTTATTGTGCTCACCCCAGTCCAACGCCGGCATCTCCACATCATGGCTACCACACTCTTTCAGGCAGCGCGTTCCAAACCTCAACCACTCTCTGCTGTCCTGATGTCACTTTGCCTGTTGTACCAATTACTTTAAGTCTGCGCTCTCCCATTCTCAATTGTTTCAAGAGCGGGAACAGTTTCTCCCTCGCTACTCTGTCCAGACCGTTCATGATTTTGAAAATGTTCATGACATCTCCTCTCAACAGCCTTTCCACCGAGGATACCTGGCCTAACTTCTTCAATCTATCTTCAAAACTGGTCCCATGAATGAGGAACTTTATTGTTGCGAATATTTTCTGAAATCCCATCTATGCCTTCACATCCTTCCTTTTTAAAAAATAAATTTAGAGTACCCAATTCATTTTTCCAATTAAGGGGCAATTTTGCGTGGCCAATCCACCTATCTTGCACATAGAACATAGAACATTACAGCGCAGTACAGGCCCTTCGGCCCTCGATGTTGCGCCGACCTGTGAAACCACTCTAAAGCCCATCTACACTATTCCCTTATCGTCCATATGTCTATCCAATGACCATTTGAATGTCCTTAGTGTTGGCGAGTCCACTACTTTTGCAGGCAGGGAATTCCACGCCCTTACTGCTCTCTAAGTAAAGAACCTACCTCTGACATCTGTCCTATATCTATCTCCCTCAATTTAAAGCTATGTCCCCTCGTGCTAGACATCGCCATCCGAGGAAAAAGGCTCTCACTGTCCACCCTATCCAATCCGCTGATCAACTTGTATGCCTCAATTAAGTCATCTCTTAACCTTCTTCTCTCTAACGAAAACAGCCTCAAGTCCCTCAGCCTTCCCTCATAAGATCTTCCCTCCATTCCAGGCAACATTCTGGTAAATCTCCTCTGCACCCTTTCCAATGATTCCACATCCTTCCTATAATGCGGCGACCAGAATTGCACGCAATATTCCAAATGCGGCCGCACCAGAGTTTTGTACAGCTGCAACATGACCTCATAGCTCCGAAACTCAATCCCTCTACCAACAAAAGCTAACACACCGTACGCCTTCTTAACAACCCTCTCAACCTGGGTGGCAATTTTCAGGGATCTATGTACATGGACACCGAGATCTCTCTGCTCATCCACACTGCCAAGAATCTTACCATTAGCCCAGTACTCTTCCTGTTATTCCTTCCAAAATGAATCACCTCACACTTTTCTGCATTAAACTCCATTTACCACCTCACAGCCCAACGCTGCAGCTTATCTATGTCCCTCTGTAACTTGTAACATCCTTCCGCACTGTCCACAACTCCACCGACTTTAGTGTCATCTGCAAATTTACTCACCCATCCTTCTAAGCCCTTCTCCAGGTCATTTATAAAAATGACAAACAGCAGTAGCCCCAAAACAGATCCTTGTGGTACACCACTAGTAACTAGACTCCAGTCTGAACATTTCCCATCAACCACCACCCTTTGTCTTCTTCCAGCTAGCCAATTTCTTATCCAAACTGCTAAATCACCCTGAATCCCATGCCTCTGTATTTTCTGCAGTAGCCTACCGTGGGGAACCTTATCAAACGCTTTACTGAAATTCATATACACCACATCAACTGCTTTACCCTCATCCAGCTGTTTGGTCACCTTCTCAAAGAACTCAATAAGGTTTGTGAGGCATGACCTACCCTTCATAACGGCACCACTCCACATTAATCATGGCTGACCAGCTGTGCCTCCCACTCTGACCGCCTGTCTAATGCATATTGAGAGGACTTACAGGTTGACAATCAACCAATTTGGTACATCTTTGGGTTGTGGGGGCGAAACCCACGCAAACACGGGAGAATGTGTAAACTCCACACGGACAGTGACCCAGAGCCGGGATCGAACCTGGGACCTCAGTGCCGTGAGACTGCAGTGCTACCACTGCGCCACCGTGCTTCCCCCCCTTTACATCCTTCCTAAAGTACAGTGCCCAGAACTGGATACAGTACTCCAGCTGAGGCTGAACCAACGTATTGTACAAGTTCTGCGTAACCTCCTTGCTTGTGCACTCTATGTCCCATTGGTGAAGCCCAGAATACTGTATTATATATTAACTGTATTCTCCATAGAATCCCTACAGTGCAGAAGGAGGCCATTTGGCCCATCGAATCTGCACCGATCCTCCGAAAGAGCACCCTACCGAGGCCAACTCCCTCCCCACAATATCCCTGTCATCCTTCAACCCCACCTAACCTGCACAACTTTGGACCTTAAGGAGAATTTTAGCATGGTCAATCCATCTAAGCTGCACATCTTTGTGACTGTGGAAGGAAACTGGAGCACCCGGCGGAAACCCCCGCAGTCACAGGAAGAACATGACAGTGACCCAAGGCTGGAATCGAACTCGGGTGCCTGGTGCTGTGAGGCAGCAGTGCTAACCACTGTGCCGCTGTGTTGCCCACCAACCTGTCCTTTTTATTTATCCCTTCAGGGGATGTGTCATCGATCAGCATTTATTGTCCATCCCTAATTGCCCTTGAGAAGGTGATAGAATAAATTGGTTGCAAAGCATTTGAACTTTATCTGAAGAGTTTCTGATTGTGGTGAATAAAATGCTAACATATGGTCATTAAAGTAGAAAAGGTGCAAACACCACTGTTGTAAAACATGCCTAGAGCTGTTATCAGGTGCCATGTAGCTGGGAGGGCTCCTTAATGGGGGAGCTCACAAACTCAACTAAGTAAAGTTTGGATTTGTACCCGATGTAACCTTTTGGGCTACAATTATATTTCTACAGTTGCATCCTTTCGGCCTGTGTCTGCATCTGTTCTGCTGCTGCAGGTCCCTCCCCTTTATCAAAGTTGGCATCTTTGTATTGCAAAATTTAGCAAAAGGCAACAATTGAATGATCTTGGAAATGCTGGGGTTCAATCCTAGTGATTTAATTAACAGATGCTACAGTGTTAATCTACATAATGATAGCAGGGCCTTACTGTATCTGCACTCTATTTACGCCTGTAGCTTCGACAAAGTTGCCATTGGAGCCAGAGAGTGTTTTCTTGATCTCCGACGAGTCACCTTCCCATTTCCTTCACCTTGAACTGAGTGGAGCACAGATGATTGGCTGATCTCTGCCCGGGAAGCATGTATCGACTTGCATTGTATGGTTCATTGTTCACTGGTCATGTGCACGTTGATGGACTAAAACCCCTTTTTCTTCATGCAGACGATCGCATTGCGCTCATGGTGCAAAATTGAACTTTGAGTTGGCTTAGAAAGTAACGAGCTGCAGTATAACTTGTAAATCTGTGTTTGCGTGAATGTGGGCCGTGAAAGTTCAAGAATTGTGGGTTAACCTTTTAAAGTATTTTACTATCTTTACCTGGGTGGGTTTTTGACTCAATTGAAACTCACCCTTTCTTTGTTTTAAACCTCAAGGAAGCCTGCCAGGCGCGATTCTTTGCAATCGCTACGTGAATGGCTCAACTCCGACCTTGAGAGAATTCCTTCAATCTTCTCACTTGACAACAAATCATGTTATGGTCAGATTTGGGAGTGGGAAATTAGCGGAATAAATGTTTACCCTTTCGCACGTGGTTGTAACAGAGGAAAATAAGCAAACTCCTTCTTCATTTCTCTCTTCTCACATGCATAATTGTAACCTACACTGGCTGAAAGTTCCAGACTATTGAACAGAGTGACTGTTGTTTCCTTTGGTGCGCTGGGAATATTAGATTTTAACATGACACACAGAGGAATAACCCTGAAAGTGTACTCAGTAAGGGGTGACAAACTAATCTTATAGACTTACATAAAACTCAGCTGCCAAAGGTGAGATGTCTCAAAGACAAATAAGTCGGTTAAGAATAGTAGTTTGTTTCCTTTAAAAAAACGATTTTCTTGTCTGCTTTTTATGTATTTCCTCTCTGACACGATGTGATACTTGACTGTTTTTCAACGCTCATCCTCCTCGCAGGGGGCATGGACATTGAGCCAACGTTACCATCAATGTTAGCATCAACCTGTAATGTTCATTGATTGGGCTGATGTGGAATCTCCATGTCACCGTGTGAACAAAGAACATTAGACTTTGTTTTATAAACAAAGTTATTTATTACTAACACTACACTAACAAATAACTAATATGTCTAAGATGAATACAGTTAGAAATAAATGTCTAACACTAACTTACACTTGGATACAACAGAGCTATTTTAATATGTGACTGCTGTAAACTCCTTACAAACACCTTCTGCAGGAACACATGGTGCATCCGGGTCCCGGGACTCCATACTCGCCCCACCTGCTGGACGGATGCTAGAACTACACCAGCAAAACATATAAGTTATAGTACACATGCAGATCATAGAATTTACAGCGATGATGAACTACTCATATTATATACTGATGATAGTCTGCCTGTCACCACACAATCAAAATCTATCATTCCAGCTCTTAAGAAATCCACTCCTTTTGGTTTACAGCAGGTGGTTGATCGAGGGTTAATTAAAATGTACAGTTTGTTAACAGGTGACAAAGCCACGGCTTTAGTTTTTAATTCATTCTCCGGTTGTGGGCGTTGCTAGTGAGCTCAGCATTTATTGTCCATCCCAAATGGCGGTCAGCCGCCATCTTGAAAACCAACTGAGCCGATTCAAAGGGCAGTTCAGAGTGAAGGCCAGATAGGGATGGTAGATTTCCTTCAGTGAAGAACACCAGCCGGCCAGGTGTGTCTTTATGCCTATTGAGAGTCTCATGTTTCATGAATACTCCTTTTTTAAAAACAAATTCCAAATTTTAACGAATTACATTTATATTTCCCAGCTGACCTGGAGGCCCTTGAACTGAGGTCTCTGGCGCATTAGTCTGATTCTCTAGATTATAGTCAGGAACATAACTACTGTGCTGTCCCACACACCACCATTTTCTTTCAGAGGAAAGGCTAACGAGATTTTACAAAATCAGATTTTCTTTTACAACGTGCATCATTTTCTTTCCCGTCATAGACTTTGGTCTCCGTGACCTGAAGGACCCCTGTGTTTGCTCAGAGCCCATTGCCAATGCTGGAGTGATGCAGGGGGAAGGCTAGGAGAATGGCCGGTGGTGACTGTCCTTCAACAGATCAAAGTGTCCCAAAAGTATCTCAAAGCTCTGAATCGGATCCAAAGAGGGAAAACCGAGAAAGGGGCCAAAAGCACGGGCCAGAGTCATAGCTTAAAAAATTGTCTTCTCCAAGGCACCCAAATTTGTGTCAGGTGTGGCCCTGGATCAGTCCAAATTGGTCTTGTAGAGTTGATTTTTTTTGTATCCGTAGATTTTTAAAAGGTTTTATGGGTTTAGTTTTAAACGCTGTGCAGATTTCAAAGATGGCACCGCAGTGAGCATTTTTTTTTTTTAGAAAGGCCTTCCCCGCCAGTTGGGTTTTGGTGGGTTCCCACCGTATGGGAGCTTGTCTGAGGCGATCTTTCTCCGTGTCTTCACTTGCGGTGTTTTCAGTCAGGGTAGCATGCTGCTCCTTTAATTTTGCAGCTTTGAAATTTCTGCTCCAGCTTCTGAGGTTCTGGATTTTTCCAGTGGATCAGGGCTGAGGTGCAGTGTTTCTGACTGCCACCAAATAGGATAGCTCTAACCTGGCCAATGATTCAGCAGCAGAAAGTTGAATTCTGTACAATGTGGAGTTTTCACATTCTTCCCTGTGTCTGCGTGGGTTTCGTCCGGGTGCTCCGGTTTCCTCCCACAGTCCAAAGATGTGCAGGTTAGGTTACAAAGTTGTAGGGATAGGCCCACTCCCCTGCCCTAAGTAGGATACTCTTTCAGAGGGTCAGTGCAGACTCGATGGGCCGAATGCCCTCCTTCTGCGCTGTCGAGATTTTATGAAGTCGCCGCAGGTTTAATCTATCACATGGCAGTTGTTGAAATTTACATTCACCATCAGAAGGAAGCCACATCATTTGCATTTAAGTGATCATATTATTCTAAGGCAATCTAATTTAGCTTCCACAGCCTTGTGTGCTAGACAAAACAAATCAAATGTTTGTTCCAAGAATGGCATTATCATTAAAACGAAGCCAGTTAAGTCTGTCATTCAGATGTGTGTGTTTCTCAGTTAGGATGTTAACTAGTTTTCTGTGAGTTTTTTCAGTGGTGGAAATTAATGCTCACAAAGTTTTCATTATTCAAAATTGAATCCAGGAAATAAGGTGAAATATTTACAAATTGAGGGAACCTGATTCAACAGCATGAATTCCATTGTGGGATACAATCCCTGAGCTCAAATGTCTAAGTTCCCATTTGCCACCTTTTCCATACCTTTCTGAGCTACATTTCTTATCAAAATGCCCATAGATGGTAAACTACACGGACTACTCTGACTTCTAACAGCACTGAAATGGGAATGGGTAATCTACAGTATTTCTAAGGTTCAGCATGGATGATGATGATCCCACTTTTCACCAAACAGTTTTGGTCCATTTTCTCAGCACTGTTCTTCCTAAGGTTGCACGGTAGCTTCAGTTAAGAATCAATGGGTTATCTCCCTCGCTCAGTCCTCCCTCTGAAACATCCAACAGCCCCAAGTCTTCCTTGCACTAACTCTGGCCGACTCTGTGCTTTCTCCGAGTTTCCAACATGATAAGCAGAGACCCTCCTATCAATGGGATACCATGTGGGCACCCAGGCACTGCCAGGTGCTGCAGTGTTAGGGTGCCACCCTGCCGGCAAGCAGCTGGGAGCCTCTGATCCTTTGGGAGCCCCCCCCCCCCCCCCCAAGCGCCATCCCGTCTGGTCCTCGTTTGTGGAAACCAGCACTGAACGGCGCTCACCCAAGATCTCTGAGGTGAAGGGGTTAGATCCCAACGCCTTGGGTAGATCATGGGAGAGCATTATACAAGGCACTGAGAAGATGCTACATAAGAAGCTATTAAGTCCGATGATCAAAGGTTTGCTCAAAGAGTAGGTTTATGGACTGTCATAAAGGTGGAATGTGAAGTAGCGAAGTCTCTGCCTGTAATAGCCTACATGGCACTAACACATCCAAAGAAACGGCAAGCAGTAAAATTTTTACGCCAACTTTTCCGTTCTCGCTCACAACGGCTCCCTTTACAGACGAGACCAGGGAATCCCGTCCATAGTTTCTATAATTTCATTCAAAACTAAACCCCCTCCCTGAACATTACCTCAAATCCTAAATTATGTACAGGCCTTTCGAACTTGCAACCTAAGACTTTGTGTCCTTAAAATTTTTACTTATCTTAATTTAGTTACTGGCAATTTAGACAAGAACACCTTTTGATTGCAGTGCTCAATGGGTAACTTTGCAGTGCATGCTATTCTCAAGAGTTTCAAAGAATGAGAGGTGGTCGAAATGAAACTTGAAACTCTTACCGGCCGTGACCGGGTGGGGAAGGTGTTCCCACTGCCTGGTGAGTCTAGAACCAGAGGGCACAGTCTCAGAATAAGGATTTAAGATGGATATGAGGAGTTTCTTCACTCAGATAGTGGTCAATCTTTGGAACTCTCTACCCCAGAGGGCTGTGGAAGCTCAGTCATTGAGCATATTCAAGACAGAAATTGATAGATTTCTGGATATTAATGAGATCATGGGATCTGGGGATGGCATGGGAAAGTGACGCGGAGGTCAGCCATGATCTAGTTGGGTGATGAAGCAGGCTCGATGGGCCGAATGGCCTGCTCCTGCTCCCATATTCCTCTGAGTGGGATATAAAATCAGGCGTGCATGAAATGACAGCCGAGCTTATGGTGCTGGTTTCTGACCAGGTGGGTTAAGTTGAAATTACCGCCCAGAGTCAAGTTAAACGTTCAGCATGGAAGGATGCAGAATAATTCCTCCAGTACTTCAACAGTGCTCTTCGGTGATTCTGAGAGAACATCTAATGTAATTTCTGTTTCTGATTCCCATACAAAGAGTTTCATAGAATCAGAATTTACAGTGCAGAAGGGGGCCATTCGACCCATCAAGTCTGCACCGGCTCTTTGAAAGCGCACCCTACCCAAGCCCACACCTCCACCCTATCCCCATAACCCCGTAACCCCACCCAACAGTAAGGGCAATTTTGGACACCTAAGGGCAATTTATCAAGGCCAATCCACCTAAGCTGCACATCTTTGGACTGTGGGAGGAAACCGGAGCACCCGGAGGAAACCCACGCAGACACGGGGAGGACGTACAGACTCCACACAGACAGTGACCCAAGCCGGGAATCGAACCTGGGACCCTGGAGCTGTGAAGCAATAGTGCTAGGGTTTTTAGTGGGTTTGCCAATCCAGCGTAGCATTTGTGTCCAATTGAGGGCACTGTAACCCTGTGCTGTTGGTGTGTGTGTGTGTGACTCAGTCAGGGTTTCTGTCAGAACAAGAGGAAACTTTGATTCTATTATCTTGGACTGCATTCAAACAAAGATGTCACTGAACAATGTGCAACTCCACGGCAAACTCACTTTCTCAACACTTCCTTCCACGCATAATTGACTTGGATTCCTAGAGGTGCTGCGTTTATAAAAAAAAAAAAAAAAAAGCGCCTAACAATTTTGAAAGAATTTGCAAGAACCTGGAAAATGATTTGGGCAACCTTGCTAAGATTGGAGTCGGAGGGAATGACGATGTTTTTGAAAGCACCAAAATGTGAAGTGGAACTGGTATCATAGCAGAAGTGTAATTTGCTCTGCAATTTGGTTCTTTGATCTATTTTTAGTTGACCGCATTGAGCAGGAACATGTTTTTTAGAAGAACAAGTTGTCAAAATAAAACTATGATCTGAAATCGGTACATAACCATATTGCAAGCTGCAAAATGTGTGGTGAATCTGAGGAGCTAAAAGTTTTGGATTGACCTTTCTCCAAATGTTTATTTTTAATAAATTTAGAGTACCCAATTTTTTTTCTCCAATTAAAGGACTATTTAGCGCAGCCAATCCACCTACCCTGCACATCTTTGGGTTGTGGGGGCGAGACCCACGCAGACACGGGGAGAATGTGCAAACTCCACACGGACAGTGACCCGGGGCCGGGATTGAACCCGGGTCCTCGGCGCCGTGAGGCAGCAGTGCTAACCACTGCGCCACTGTGCTGCCCTATTTACTGTATGTTTAATTTAGTTCTCGAGACTTCCGGGTGCGGCGATGACCAGCTGAGTCGCACGTTTTGGCAGCTCCCGGTGAAACGGACTTTTGGGCTCTTGATAGGAGCCCCAACGGCAATTTTAACGGCTAAAAGTACTGTGTGGTAAACCAGAAGGGAATCCCCCCTGGATACGGATGAAAAAAGGAGAGGAAGGTGGCCGGATTGCAGTGGATCCTTTGGAGCAGCGGCAAGGAAGGCAAGCAGAAACCAAGATGGCGACGGAAGGTGGCAGTTTAATATGGGGCCCTGAACAACAAGAGTTCTTGAAATGCTGCGTGGAAGAACTCAAAAAGGAAATGAAGAAGGAGCTGTTGGCCCCGATATTACAGGCGATCGAAGGGCTAAAGGAGGAGCAAAAGACCCAGGAGCGGGAGCTTCGGGTCGTGAAGGCAAAGGCTGCCGAGAATGAGGACGACATACAGGGCCTGGTGGTGAAGACGGAGATGCACGAGGCACACCATAAACGATGTGTGGAAAGACTGGAGGCACTGGAGAACAACGCAAGGAGGAACAACCTAAGGATTCTTGGTCTTCCTGAAGGTGCGGAGGGAGCGGACGTCGGGGCATATGTGAGCACGATGCTGCACTCGTTAATGGGAGCGGAGGCCCCGGCGGGTCCGCTGGAGGTGGAGGGAGCATACCGAGTGATGGCGCGAGGACCGAGAGCAGGAGAAATTCCTAGAGCCATAGTGGTGAGATTCCTCCGTTTTAAGGATAGAGAGATGGTCCTTAGATGGGCAAAGAAAACTCGGAGCAGTGAGTGGGAGAACGCAGTGATCCGCGTATACCAAGACTGGAGTGCGGAGGTGGCGAGAAGGAGGGCGAGCTTTAATCGGGCCAAGGCGGTGCTTCACAAAAAGAAGATAAAGTTTGGAATGCTGCAACCGGCAAGACTGTGGGTCACATATCAAGGGAGGCACCACTACTTTGAGACGGCAGATGAGGCGTGGACTTTTATCGTGGAAGAAAAATTGGAATGAGCGGGTTATTTTAAAAAAAAGAACGTTTGAAACAAAGTGGTGGGGCGAGTATGGGGGGCGAAGAGGGGGGTAAAAAGGGGGGAAAGAGGAGTTTTATGTTATTAATCCTGCGATGTGGTAACTTTTCCTTCTTCCACAGGGGGCGGGGCCAAGGGGGAAGCGCGGGCTTGGTTCCCACGCTATGATAATCATGGCGGGAATAGGGAAGCAGGAAGGAGGGGGCGTCGCACGGTGCGAGCCGAGGTCACGGGGGGAAGCCGAGGTCGGCCAGAGTTTGCTGACTTCTGGGAGCAACATGGGGGGTGTAACTACGCTAGTGGGGGATCTAGCGGGGGGGGTGGGAGGGGGGAATTATTGGGCTGCTGCTGCTGGGGAGAGGGGGGAGCTGGCATGGGGTGGGATGGGCGGGGGGGCACCGCCTGGGGGGGGACACAGCTGCGTGGGAACTGGGTGAGGAGCTGGAAAAAGGGGATGGCTAATCGACAAGGGGGGGGGCGGTAAAAAGCCCCCCAACCCGGCTGATCACGTGGAACGTGAGAGGGCTGAACGGGCCGATAAAGAGGGCACGGGTACTCGCACACCTTAAGAAACTTAAGGCAGACGTGGTTATGTTACAGGAAACGCACTTGAAACTGATAGACCAGGTGAGACTACGCAAAGGTTGGGTGGGGCAGGTGTTCCATTCGGGGCTAGATGCGAAAAACAGGGGGGTGGCAATATTAGTGGGGAAGCGGGTAATGTTTGAGGCAAAGACTATAGTGGCGGATAGCGGGGGCAGATACGTGATGGTGAGTGGCAAACTATAGGGGGAGACGGTGGTTTTGGTAAACGTATATGCCCCGAACTGGGATGATGCCAATTTTATGAGGCGTACGCTAGGACGCATCCCGGACCTAGAGGTGGGAAAGTTGGTAATGGGGGGAGATTTCAATACGGTGTTGGAACTGACGAATGTGATATAAAATAGTTACTTTAGAGATACTAGTTAATGTAATGTAGAAATAAGCCACTTTTATTCTGGCAGTTAGGGACAAAGGGATTTGAGACCCCATGGAAAAAGCAGGAAGAGGTGTGTCTGTGAGAGTGATGCTGCATTGATAGGGGCCAGAGAAAGGGATTGGAAGTGAGCCAATCAGAATAGATCAAACAGGTCAGGAGGGATATAGGCTGACCTATGGGCGTCGAGTATGTGAAACTTGATACCATTTGAATTGATTTGCAGAGATCCCTTTGTTTCTTTGTTCATTCGCTTTCTGGGATATAGGAAACTGGATGTCTCTTATATTTCTATGAAATGAATCAAGCTTGCAAGCTAAATAAATAACTTCTTTTTACGTGCAAATCCATCTCAACTTTTATTGAGGCCAGACTGACAGAGAAAGAAATTTGGGAATCAACAGAACCAGGGCTGGACAGGTCGAGGTCCAGGACTGGAAGGAGGCCGGCAGCAGCCAAGGTGCTTAAAGATTTTATGGAGTAGATGGGAGGAGTAGACCCGTGGAGATTTAGCAGACCTAGGAGTAAGGAGTTCTCGTTTTTCTCCTATGTCCATAAAGTCTACTCGCGAATAGACTTTTTTGTTTTGGGAAGGGCGTTGATCCCTAAGGTGAGGGGAACGGAGTATACGGCTACAGCCATTTCGGATCACGCTCCACATTGGGTGGACTTGGAGATAGGGGAGGAAACAGAAGGGCGCCCACCCTGGAGAATGGACATGGGACAAATGGCAGATGAGGGTGTGTGTCTAAGGGTGAGGGGGTGCATTGAAAAGTACTTGGAACTCAATGATAATGGGGAGGTCCAGGTGGGAGTGGTCTGGGAGGCGCTGAAGGCAGTGGTTAGAGGGGAGCTGATATCAATAAGGGCACATAAAGGAAAGCAGGAGAGTAGGGAACGGGAGCGGTTGCTGCAAGAACTTCTGAGGGTGGACAGGCAATATGCGGAGGCACCGGAGGAGGGACTGTACAGGGAAAGGCAAAGGCTACACGTAGAATTTGACTTGCTGACAACGGGTACTGCAGAGGCACAGTGGAGGAAGGCACAGGGTGTACAGTACGAATATGGGGAGAAGGCGAGCAGGTTGCTGGCCCACCAATTGAGGAAAAGGGGAACAGCGAGGGAAATAGGGGGAGTGAGGGATGAGGAAGGAGAGATGGAGCGGGGAGCGGAGAGAGTGAATGGAGTGTTCAAGGCATTTTATAAAAAAGTATACGAAGCTCAACCCCCGGATGGGAGGGAGAGAATGATGGGCTTTCTGGACCGGCTGGAATTTCCCAAGGTGGAGGAGCAGGAAAGGGTGGGACTGGGAGCACAGATCGAGGTAGAAGAAGTGGTGAAAGGAATTAGGAGCATGCAGGCGGGAAAGGCCCCGGGACCGGATGGATTCCCAGTCGAATTCTATAGAAAATATGTGGACTTGCTCGCCCCGGTATTGACGAGGACCTTTAATGAGGCAAAGGAAAGGGGACAGCTGCCCCCGACTATGTCAGAGGCAACAATATCGCTTCTCCTAAAGAAGGAAAAGGACCCGCTGCAATGCGGGTCCTATAGACCTATTTCCCTCCTAAATGTAGACGCTAAGATTCTGGCCAAGGTAATGGCAATGAGGATAGAGGATTGTGTACCGAGGGTGGTCCATGAGGACCAAACTGGGTTTGTGAAGGGGAGACAGCTGAATACGAATATACGGAGGCTGCTAGGGGTAATGATGATGCCCCCACCAGAGGGGGAAGCGGAGATAGTGGTGGCGATGGATGCCGAGAAAGCATTTGATAGAGTGGAGTGGGATTATCTGTGGGAGGTGCTGAGGTGATTTGGTTTTGGAGACGAGTATGTTGGATGGGTGCAGCTGTTGTATAGGGCCCCAGTGGCGAGTGTGGTCACGAATGAACGGGGATCTTCATACTTTCGGCTCCATAGAGGGACAAGGCAGGGATGCCCTCTGTCCCCATTATTGTTTGCACTGGCGATTGAGTCCCTGGCAATAGCATTGAGGGGTTCCAAGAAGTGGAGGGGAGTACTTAGAGGAGGAGAAGAACACCGGGTATCTCTATATGCGGATGATTTGTTATATGTAGCGGACCCGGCGGAGGGGATGCCAGAGATAATGCGGACACTTCGGGAGTTTGGAGAATTCTCAGGATATAAACTGAACATGGGGAAAAGTGAGTTGTTTGTGGTGCATCCAGGGGAGCAGAGCAGAGAAATAGAGGACTTTCCGCTGAGGAAGGTAACAAGGGACTTTCGTTACTTGGGGATCCAGATAGCCAAGAATTGAGGTACATTGCATAGGTTAAATTTAACGCGATTGGTGGAACAAATGGAGGAGGACTTCAAGAGATGGGACATGGTATCCCTGTCACTGGCAGGGAGGGTGCAGGCGGTTAAAATGGTAGTCCTCCCGAGATTCCTCTTTGTGTTTCAGTGCCTCCCGGTGGTGATCACGAAGGCTTTTTTTAAAAGGATCGAAAAGAGTATCATGAGTTTTGTGTGGGCCAGGAAGACCCCGAGAGTGAGGAAGGGATTCTTACAGCGTAGTAGGGATAGGGGGGGGCTGGCATTACCGAGCCTGAGTACTACTGGGCCGCCAATATCTCAATGGTGAGTAAGTGGATGGGAGAAGAGGAGGGAGCGGCGTGGAAGAGATTGGAGAGGGCGTCCTGTAGGGGGACTAGCCTACAAACTATGGTGACGGCCCCATTGCCGTTCTCACCGAAGAAATACACCACAAGCCCGGTGGTGGTGGCGACTTTGAAAATTTGGGGACAGTGGAGACGGCATAGGGGAAAGACGGGAGCCTTGGTGGGGTCCCCGATAAGAAATAACCATAGGTTTGCCCCGGGGAGAATGGATGGGGGATTTGGAATATGGCAAAGAGCAGGAGTAACGCAACTGAAAGATCTGTTTGTGGATGGGAAGTTCGCAAGTCTGGGAGCGCTGACCGAGAAATATGGGTTGCCCCAAGGGAATGCATTCCGGTATATGCAACTGAGGGCTTTTGCGAGGCAACAGGTGAGGGAATTCCCGCAAGAGGTGCAGGACAGAGTGATCTCAAAGACATGGGTGGGGGATGGTAAGGTGTCAGATATATATATAGGGAAATGAGGGACGAAGGGGAGATTATGGTAGATGAACTAAAAGGGAAATGGGAAGAAGAGCTGGGGGAGGAGATCGAGGAGGGGCTGTGGGCAGATGCCCTAAGCAGGGTAAACTCGTCGTCCTCGTGTGCCAAGCTAAGCCTGATTCAGTTTAAGGTATTACACAGGGCGCATATGACTGGAGCACGGCTCAGTAAATTTTTTGGGGTGGAGGATAGGTGTGCGAGGTGCTCGAGAAGCCCAGCGAATCATACCCATATGTTTTGGTCATGCCCGGCACTACAGGGGTTTTGGATGGGGGTGACAAAGGTGCTTTCAAAAGTAGTGGGGGTCCGGGTCGAACCAAGCTGGGGGTTGGCTATATTTGGGGTTGCACAAGAGCCGGGAGTGCAGGAGGCGAGAGAGGCCGATGTTTTGGCCTTTGCGTCCCTAGTAGCCCGGCGCAGGATATTGTTAATGTGGAAAGAAGCCAAGCCCCCGGGGGTGGAGACCTGGATAAATGACATGGCAGGGTTTATAAAGCTAGAGCGGATTAAGTTCGTTCTAAGGGGGTCGGCTCAAGGGTTCACCAGGCGGTGGCAACCGTTCGTCGAATACCTCGCAGAAAGATAGATGGAATGGAAAAAAGAAGGCAGCAGCAGCAGCCCAGGATCGGGGGGGTGGGGGGGGGGGGGTGGAGGAGGAACCAGAAGGACTCTCAGGGTTGTTAATATATACTATATAATATGTATAGGTCGTTGCGACAGATAATTATATATTGGACTGTTAAA
The DNA here is from genome assembly GCF_047496885.1 of Scyliorhinus torazame. Classification (NCBI taxonomy): domain Eukaryota; kingdom Metazoa; phylum Chordata; class Chondrichthyes; order Carcharhiniformes; family Scyliorhinidae; genus Scyliorhinus; species Scyliorhinus torazame. The sequence goes on along the minus strand of NC_092723.1, from coordinate 184,445,509 downwards.
TTATATTTTTGGAGAGTGTTACTTATGATAAGGCAGTTGCCAATTAGTTTTCATTTTTATTATTTATTCATTTGTTTTTTGTTTTGTTTATAAAATAGGTCATTGTTATTTGTGTTGTTATAATATTGTGTAAAGGATGCACAATGTACTGTGTTGGTTGACCAAAAATTTTCAATAAAATATTTATTAAAAAAAAGTAATTCAATTGTGCCACACAATAGACTTGATACAGCTCCTAGAATAAAAAGTTAAAATAGCAATGTGGATATAGGATTGACAAAAGACAGATATTTTGCAGGCTGGAGGAAGGTTTGTAGTTGAGTTCCCAGGGGTCAGTATTGGGACCCTTGTTTTTCTTGATCTATATTAATGATTTAGATCTTTGTGTGCAGGGAACAATTTCAAAATTTGTGGATGATACAAAGCTTGGAAGAGTTGCAAACTGTAAGGTCAGTGTAGAACTTCAATAGGACATAGACAAGTTGGTGAAATGGGCAGAGATGGCAGCTGAAGTTCAATGTGGAGAAACATGAGGTGATATATTTGGTCGGAGGAACGTGGAGAGGTAACATAAAATAAAGGGAGCAATTCTAAAGTGAGTGCAAGACCCAGAGGACCCTGGGTATAGGTGGGCATAAGCCATTAAAGGTGGCACGACCGTCTGAGAGAGCAGTTAATAAAGCATGCAGTATTCTGGGTGTTATTAATAGGGAGATTGATAGAAATATTCAAAATCATGAGGGGATGGACAGAACAGATAGGGAGGAACTGTTCCCATTGGCAAAAGGGTCAAGTATGAGAGGGCACAGATTTAAGGTCATTAGTAAAGGAGCAAAGGAGATATGACAAAAACATTTTCACACAGCCAGTGATTTGGGTCTGAACTGCACTGCCTGAGAGGGCGGAGGAGGCAGATTCAATCGAGGCATCCAAGAGGGAATTAGTAGATTTTCTTTTTATAATAGAGCAAAGATGAACGTGAACATACACGGGGACCAGGGGCGCAATTCTCCCAGCCCCGCGCCGGGCCGGAGAATTGCCGCAACCGCGCCAAACCTCCCCGACGGCGGCGCGTGATTCTCCGAGGTGCAGAGAATCGGCGGCATTTGCGTCAGCGCGTTTGGCGCGGCGCGGTCGCGGGCTGCCGATTCTCCGGCCCGGATGGGCCACGCAGCTGCGCGGAAACGGCAGAGTCCCGCCGGCGCCTTTCTCCTGGTCACTGTCGCCGGGAACTCTGCGCGAAGGGTCGGGGGGGGGGGGGGGGGCGGCCTGTGGGGCGGGGAAAAGCGCTCCTTCACCTGGGGGGGGGGGGGGGGGCCTCCGATGGGGTCTGGTCCTCGATCGGGGCTCACCGATCGGCGGACCGGCCTCTTCCCTCCCTCCCCGGCCTACTTTGTTGCGCTTCCGGCCCCAGAACCCCCGCGGCATGTTCTGTCGCGGTCGGAGCGTTCTGTGAGTCTACTGCGCATGCGTGGGTTGGCACCGCTCAGTCCGCGCCAGGATGTAAGGCTGGAGCGGCGTGAACCACTCCAGCGCCGTGCTGGCCCCCTGCCCGCATCCATTTCGCGCTGTTGTGAAATGCGACGGCGTTCACGACGGCGCGGACACGTAGTCCCACGATCGGTGAATCGCGCCCTTTATACATCGGTTATCCTTCATTATATATATATATCAGTTACAATTTCTTGATTTTTAGCAGGTGCCTAGTTAGCTAGATCTCCCAATCCCCCTTCCCTTCTTGTTGTCTGGCATGCTTTCATTATTGGTTGGTCTCCCAACCTGTACCTGTTGGGGAGGCATAGTGCTATGTAAACAATGTATATTGTTGTGTGTTGGGTATGGTTGGGTTCTGCGCCTCTTTGTTTCCTTCCCCCCCCCTCCCCCACTCCCTTCTTTTTGTTTGTGCCTGTGGTTCCCCCTCCCTCTGTCTTATTGGCTGTTGGCTATAAACAGATCTTGGAACAGATTGATGAATGGCTCCCACCTTTTGTGGAAACCCTCTTCTGACCCCCTGATGGTGAATTTGATTATCTCCATTTGGAGAAATTCCGACAGGTCGGGGAGCCAGTCCGCAGCTTTGGGTGGTGCCGCGGATTGCCAGCCGAGCAGGATTCTCCGGCGGGTGACCAGGGAGGCAAAGTCCAGTACGTCGTCCCTCCTCCCCATGAAGATTTCTGACTGCTCTGATACCCCGAAGACTGCCACTCTCAGGCATGGCTGCACCCTCGTCGCCACTCTCGGGCATGGCTGCACCCTCGTCGCCACTCTCGGGCATGGCTGCACCCTCGTCGCCACTCTCGGGCATGGCTGCACCCTCGTCGCCACTCTCAGGCATGGCTGCACCCTCGTCGCCACTCTCGGGCATGGCTGCACCCTCGTCGCCACTCTCGGGCATGGCTGCACCCTCGTCGCCACTCTCAGGCATGGCTGCACCCTCGTCCCCACCATCTTGGACATCGCCTCGAAGATGACTATCCAGAACTCAACAAGACTGAGGAATGACCAGAACATGTGGGTGTGGTTGGCCGGGCCTCCTTGGCACCATTCACATTTGTCCTCCACCTCCGGGAAGAACCTACTCAATTGGATTATTCTAGTTAAGTATGCTCTGTGTACCACTTTCAGCTGCAATAGGCCTAGCCTCGCAAGTAGAGGTGGAGTTGACCCTTTGGAGTGCTTCACTCCAGACTCTCCGCCCTATTTCAAACCCTAGGTGGTCCTCTCATTTCTCCCTGGTCTTGTCCAGCGGAGAGCGTGCCCTTTCCAGTAGTCGCCCATAGAGGTCCCGCAGTTTCCCCTCCCTTGGATGTCTGTGTCCAGTAGGTCCTCTAATAGCGATTGTTGTAGTGGCCATAGGTATGTCTTCGTAAGGGCAGCACGGTGGCGCAGTGGATAGCACTGGGACTACGGCGCTGAGGACCCACCTTCTGCAAGACACAAGTCAGGAGTGTGCTGGAATATTCTCCTCTTGCCTAGATGAGTGCAGCTCCAAGACCACTCAAGAAGCTCAACACCATCCAGGACAAAGCAGTCCAATTGATTGCTCCACTTCCACAAACATTCAAACCCTCCACCACTGACGAACAGTGGCAGCCGTGTGCACCATCTACAAGATACACTGCAGTAAGGCCCCTGAGGCAGCACCTTCCAAACCCATGACCCACTACCTTCTAGAAGGACAAGAGCAGCAGATACCTGGGAACTCAAACCACCTGGAGGTTCCTCTCTAAGTCACTCACCACCTCGACTTGGAAATATATCACCGCTCCTTCACTGTCGCTGGGGCAACATCCTGGAACTCCCTCCCTAACAGCACTGTGGGTGTATCTACACCTCTACACGAGGGGACATAGGTGGTGTTGTCGACAGTGTGGAAGGATGTAGCAGGTTACAGAGGGACATAGATAAGCTGCAGAGCTGGGCTGAGAGGTGGCAAATGGAGTTTAATGTAGAGAAGTGTGAGGTGATTCACTTTGGAAGGAATAACAGGAATGCAGAATATTTGGCTAATGGTAAAGTTCTTGGAAGTGTGGATGAGCAGAGGGATCTAGGTGTCCATGTACATAGATCCCTGAAAGTTGCCACCCAGGTTGATAGGGTTGTGAAGAAGGCCTATGGAGTGTTGGCCTTTATTGGTAGAGGGATTGAGTTCCGGAGTCAGGAGGTCATGTTGCAGCTGTACAAAACTCTGGTACGGCCGCATTTGGAGTATTGCGTACAGTTCTGGTCACCGCATTATAGGAAGGACGTGGAGGTTTTGGAGCGGGTGCAGAGGAGATTTACCAGGATGTTGCCTGGTATGGAGGGAAAATCTTATGAGGAAAGGCTGATGGACTTGAGGTTGTTTTCGTTGGAGAGAAGAAGGTTAAGAGGAGACTTAATAGAGGCATACAAAATGATCAGGGGGTTAGATAGGGTGGACAGTGAGAGCCTTCTCCCGCGGATGGAAATGGCTGGCACGAGGGGACATAGCTTTAAACTGAGGGGTAATAGATATAGGACAGAGGTCAGAGGTAGGTTCTTTACGCAAAGAGTAGTGAGGCCGTGGAATGCCCTACCTGCTACAGTAGTGAACTCGCCAACATTGAGGGCATTTAAAAGTTTATTGGATAAGCATGTGGATGATAATGGCATAGTGTAGGTTAGATAGCTTTTGTTTCGGTGCAACATCGTGGGCCGAAGGGCCTGTACTGCGCTGTATCGTTCTATAAAAGGACTGCAGCAGGTCAAGAAGGCCAACTCACTACCACCTTCTGAAGGGCAACTAGGGATGGGCAATAAATGCTGGCCTAATCAGCAACGCCCACATCCTGTAAATGAATTGAAGAAAACCCTCCCTGTCCGGGAGAGTGGGGGTGTGTCCCACCTCTGCAGGTCCTTTTTGACTTCCTCCACCAGGCTGGTCAGGTTCCACTTGTGGATCCGTGTCCAGTCATGGGCAGTTTGGACTAATAATTTGGTCTTTGACTCCTCCTTATGTCCTACTTGTGACTCGAATAAAGATTATTATTATTAGTTCCCATCTTCAAAGCGAGGCTGTGCAGTCCCACGCAAAGTGTCTCTCCGGTTGATTAAAGTCCCTTCAGGTGATCTGCTCATCGCAGTTTCTGCTGCTGTTTTTCCAGCCTGTTTTCCGGGACAAATTTGTCCACAGGCGTCGTGATGAAATGCTCCCTGCCCTGGAATGTGATCTAGAGTTTAACCAGGTACAGCACCCCAAATTTAACTTTGTTTTTGTACAGGAGCCGCCTTTGTCCTGTTGAACCCTGCTTGGCACTTGGCCAAGTCTGCCCTAATGTCTTGGTAAATCTTGACCCGGTGTCCTTCCCAATTGCAGGTCTGGCCCAGCACTAGATAATTTGTTGGTCCCGATACCGGTGCATTTTGGCTATTATTGCCCTCAGCTGCTCTCCAGCCTTGGATTTTGGGCGGAGCGACGGGTGGGCTCTGTCTCTGTCTATTTAAGGCAGGTTGGGGAAGCTATCCCTTCATACATCATAGAATGTACAGTGCAGAAGGAGGCCATTCTGCCCATCGAGTCTGCACCGGCTCTTGGAAAGAGCACGTTACTTAAGCCCACACCTCCACCCTATCCCCATAACCCCACCTAACCGTTTTGAACACGAAAGGGCAATTGATCATGGCCAATCAACTTAATTTCCACATCTTTGGACTGTGGACTGTGTGAGGAAACCGGAGCACCCGGAGGAAACCCATGCAGACACGGGGAGAACATGCAGATTTCACACAGATAGTGACTCAACCCGGGTATCGAACCTGGGACCCTGGAGCTGTGAAGCAACTGTACTAACCACCGTGCTACCGTGCTGCCCTAAAGTTAAAGTTACAGCGCAGAAGGAGGCCCCCCCCCCCCCCCATTTCAATATTTGACAGCTCATGGCAGAAAAATGGGGCGGGTCCTCCTTCAATCTAACTCTGCTGCACTGCGATGCTGGACTTCAGAGACAGATGTGCTGCTTGGATCGTGTCAGGCCTGAGTCGGAATGTTGGGCGAGACAGGCACCAAAGAACCTAGGTGTAGGGAAGTGGGGATATAGTGCAATTCACTGACTGCCACTCCGAGGAAGTCACAACTTGAACCATCTCCAGGATGACACCTTTGTCAGTGCAGCACTCTTTCAGTACTGCATTGCAGTGTAAGCCTAACTCTTTGCTAAAACCTTTAGCTTTGCTTGAATCCACAATCTTCAGACTCTTCAAGGGTGCTATGACTGAGCCAAGATTGACATAGACTTTTTCTAATCTACTGATTGACACCCTCAAATGATTACCATTATTTTGCACAGTGGTTGGCACCGTTGCTTCACAGGGCCAGGGTCCCAGGTTCAATCCCTGGCTTGAGTCACTGTCTGTGTGGAGTCTGCACGTTCTCCCCGTGTCTGCATGGGTTTCCTCCGGGTACTCCAGTTTCCTCCTACAAGTCCCGAAAGACATGCTTGTTAGGTGAATTGGACATTCTGAATTCTCCCTCTGTGTACCCGAACAGATGCCGGAGTGTGGCGATGAGGGGGTTTCCACAGTAACTTCATTGCAGTGTTAATGTAAGCCTACTTGTAACACTAATAAAGATTATTATTACAAATCTCTTTGTTGCCTTTTTTTCAATCCTCCAGGATCAACACCATCTAACTCTGGGATATGTACGTTTTAAATCCTTTCATCTTAGATCTTTAATCTCCTTTTGATTGAAGTCTAGAATTTTGCCTTTGTTCTGTTTCGGGGAGACCATACATTTTATGCCTCCTCTCATGATTCGTTTTTTTTTAAAATTCTGAATATTTGTCATTTCTTACTAACAGTAAAAACAACATGAATTTCCATTACACCCTTGTGGTATTTTATGTGTTGCTTAGACTCAGGATGGATTTGTAGTTTACACAAAGACCGCAAAAAGCTAAGTCAAATAAAAAAAGCTAGTATTTATTACACTACTTATTATACAGTTTGTTCACTATTCCTAACTAAGCTACAATCTAGACTAAACTAGCACATGCCTCATGCACACTATCTTCAATTGTTCTGTGCTCTGCTCCTGGCCTCTCTCCACCCGCTATACTCCCCCAGAAGCAGAGGCATTCCTTTTTTATAGGTCTGCTGCCCAGCTCCATCTAGTGGTTGATTATGATATTACATTAACCCTTTATGTACTAGACATTACACATAATGTCACAACCCTTACTGTAGGTATACATTCCAAGAAGCTTGCACAGGTCTATTCAAACAAAATGAAGTGTCAATCGAAAAAAGGGGATGCGAGGAACAGTGTTTAAAAGAGATTGCTTTTGAACAGGACCCTCAGGGAGTGGTAGGAGGTGGAAAGTGATATTCAGGGAGGGAATAATGGAGCAGAAGCTGAAACATCTTTGATGTGCTTGACAAGTAGGACCACAAAAGACCAGTTTCAGAGGAACATAGAGTTCTGGAGGATTAAAATGAAATGAAAATTGCTTATTGTCACAAGTAGGCTTCAAATGAAGTTACTGTGAAAAGCCCCTAGTCGCCACATTCTGCCGCCTGTTTGGGGAGGCTGGTACAGGAATTGAACCTGCACTGCTGGCAGCCTGGGTCTGCTTTAAAAGCCAGCGATTTAGCCCACTGTGCTAAATCAGCCCCTTTGTAGGGCTGGAGGAGGTTACACAGATTGGAATGGTAAAGCCGTGAAGGGATTTAAGCACTGGGATGAGAATCTTAAATTGGAAGAATTAGGAAAAATTAAAGGGACTGAGAGCCAATTTAGGTCAGTAAGGGTAGGGTTGATGGTTGTGCGAGTGTTGGTGTTGTATCAGACATGGGTTCAGCGGCTGGGATGAGCTGCAGTTTTTGTTGCGCTCCCTTTTAATTTGTTTGTTTGTCCATTTAAGATCATATTTTGTTATTTTAATCTTGCAGAACCTTTATGTGTAGTTTTCCAGCATGTTAACAAGTGCATCCTTTGTCTTCTATGGAAATAGTGACAAATGTTCTTCAATTCATCTGTTTTAAATTCTTTCTTCATACATGTGATAATTACTTTTCAGGAGCCCTCACCATGATGTTTTCTACCTGAGGAAAAATAAATATTTATGCCATTATTCAAACAGATACATTGTTAAATAAGAAATCGCTTCATGTGTCCATCGATTTGCCCATTCTACATAGTAGACGATAAGATCATCTAATTAAGGCTGCCCGAGGTCTCCACATTCTTTATTATAATAATCTTTATTAGTGTCACAAGTAGGCTTGCATTAACACTGCAATGAAGTTACTGTGAAAATCCCCGAGTCGCCACACTCCGGCGCCTGTTCGGGTACACAGAGGGAGAATTCAGAATGTCCAGTTCACCTAACAAGCATGTCGTTCGGGACTTGTGGAGAAAACCGGAGCACCCGGAGGAAACCCACACAGAGACGGGGAGAATGTGCAGACTCCGCACAGACAGTGACCCAAGCGGGAATCGAACCTGGGAGCCTGACGCTGTGAAGCAACAGTGCTAACCACTGTGCTACTGTGCCGCCCGGTACGGCAGCTTCTTCCCACAGTTGCTAATACTGCAAACAGACAATTGAAGCTGCCTGAAGACCTAACTTTACCAAAAAACATTGGAGCTTTTAAATGGCTAAACCCAGAACTATATGAAATACCTGTTGTGTTTAATGCATTTGAACTCCACCTTTATAATTGATGATTCTGGTGATGACCAATGGTTAAGTAGCATTTGAACAATATAGACAGCTGTCTGTGATGAATGCAAAGCGCTTATGCAGTGGGGGCTGACTTGATTTCTAAATCTTGACCATGCCAAAGAACAAGAGAATTAACAGAATGCATCATTTCTATTTTGGGAGAATTTGCGAGCCGGTTACTCTGATAACTTGTGGACACCTCTGAGCAGCAATAGTTATTTTTATACAGACTTGGCAGAAGGGGAATGAAAGGAGATGAGCTTTAAGTGGAATTAAGGGGCTGTTTAGCACAGGGCTAAATCGCTGGCTTTGAAAACAGACCAAGGCCAGCAGCACAGTTCAATTCCCGTACCAGCCTCCCCGAACAGGCGCTGGAATGTGGCGACTAGGGGCTTTTCACAGTAACTTCATTGAAGCCTACTTGTGACAATGAGCGATTTTGATTTTCAATGACAGATTTCAAATAATTTTTAATTATTCTCATGGGTGGAATTTGAAATTGCTTTGCTTTGTGAAGAGTTTGATTTAATTGGCTATAATGTGAAATTATCATCACAGTATACCTGGATAATGGGCACCTGCATTCAAATCTAACTTTTAAATGTGTTCTTCTTTTACTCACAGAAGTTCCAGTATCTTTGCTGTCTACTTGGACTAATGAGACAATTAGAAACTCTTGGATTATTATTGGATTACTCCCACTTCTAATTGTAATATTGTTTGTATTAATTCTTGTCCTTCGAAAATTACATCAAAGGAAAGCAAGTACATCATTTAAATCTACAGGTGATGGTAAAACCTTCAGATTTTTACTGAAGGTACATTTCATAACTACAAATGTTTTACTAAAACTGAACGAGTAACAGCAGTGTTTATCAGATTGGAAAACTAACTGAAAATGTTTCTGACATCAAAATTTGAATTAAGTGCTAACATATTAAAATATGTTGGATTTGGAGGGCCGCACGGAGGCGCAGTGGGTTACCCCTGCAGCCTCACGGCGTCGAGGTCCCAGGTTCGATCCCGGTTATGGGTCACTGTCCGTGTGGAGTTTGCACATTATCCCCGTGTCTGTGTGGTTTTCGCCCCCACAACCCAAAGATGTGCAGGGCTGGTGGATTGGCCACGCTAAATTGCCCATTAATTGGAAAAAAAATTGGGTACTCTAAATTTATTTTTAAAAATGTTGGATTTGTTTATTCTCACGTGTACCAGCGCACAGTGAAAAGCATTTTTCTGCTAGCAGCTCAAACAGATCATTAAGTACATGAAAAGAAAAGAAAATACATAATAGGGCAACACAAGGTACACAATGTAAATACATAGACACAGACATCGGGTGAAGCAGACAGGAGTGTAGTATTAATCAGGTCAATCCATAAGAGGGTCGTTTAGGAATCTGGTAACAGCGGGAATATAGCTGTTTTAAAATCTGGTCGTGCGTGTTCTCAGACTTTTGTATCCCCTGCCCAATGGAAGAAGTTAGAAGAGTCAGTAAGCCAGATGGGAGGGGTCTTTGATTATGCTGCCCGCTTTTCCAAGGCAGCGGGAGGTGTAGATGGAGTCAATGGATGGGAGGCAGGTTCGTGTGATGTATTGGGCTTTTTTCACGACTCTCTGAAGTTTCTTGTGGTCCTGGGCCGAGCAGTTGCCATACCAGGCTGTGATGCAGCCAGATAGGATGCTTTCTATGGTGCATCTGTAAAAGTTGGTAAGAGTCAATGTGGACATGCCGAATTTCCTTAGTTTCCTGAGGAAGTAAAGGCGCTGTTATGCTTCCTTGGTGGTAACGTCGACATGGGTGGACCAGGACAGATTTAATAAAGATTAGATTAAAAATTAGATCTACTTGGGTCACTTCTTTGTTTGGAAACCAAGTTTGAAATAATGCTCAATTGAAACCACTTTCTGTTGAGTGTATCTGATGCACAAACATCTATAATGCTTCAATGAAAGTGGACTGCAACAGAATGTGATCAGAAAGTTGATCTTAGCCGGAACAGAATATTGTCATCATCAAACATCTTAGGTTCAAGTATCGCAATTTTAGAAATTGCTGAGTTGATATAAGATGCCGAACCTGGCTTGTCACGACTTTTTCTTCCTTAATTTTGACAAATGGAGAAATGTCACTGCTCTTTTGAACAGACTGATGCAGTGAAAAATGCGTAGACTTGGAGCGAGATTCTCCGCTCCCTCAGCCACGTATTTCTCGCTGTTCACTGGCAGCAAAATTGTCTATTCCCGTCACTTGTCAATGGGATTTCCCATTAAAGCCACCCCATGCCACTAGGAAACCCATAGGTCAGGGTCCACTGCCAGTGGGAACAAAGAATTCCAATGGCCGGAGAATTCCGGCCTTAGTGATTGGGAAAAGAACCAGAGGTAACATGAGTAACCTATTTTTAGACAATAAATGGGCAGGAATTTGAATACACCACAAATAGGATGGCGAATACAGATTCAATAGTACCAATCAGAGGTAATACTCGGAAGAGAAAAAGAAAATCAGGGTTTTGGGGAAAGGACGGGGAAGTGGGATTGACGGGGTTGCTCTTCAAAAGAGCTGACGCAGACTTGATGGACCGAATGCCTTCTTTCTGTGCCATTCCATATACTCTGCACAGACCGTACTGATTAGTGCATCGGAAGATAATAATCATCACTGATAAGGCACAAATGAATCACCAGTAGATTTTAGATAATTAAATTTATCACTGATCTGATCAGTTATGGTGATGCAAAATCAATCAATGACAATGTGTGATTTTATCCCAGGAACATACAAAAAAAGAGGATAAAATGAGAGACCAGCTAATAATGCATTAAACTTACCCCATACACTAAATTTGCAACTAAGCATCATGTCACTCAAAGCTCAGCCATTTCTGGGATAGGGGAAAAAAACAGACTTCTAAAATAACTCCAGGTTAGTTCCGAGAAGACAACGTAGATCATGAGGCAGCTCACCTCTATTGCATCCCACTTTTTACAGGATGATAATGACCTCCTGACATTTATTAACCTTTCTTTTGAATGTTTTCAGTAAATTAGCATTCACTGCACACGCTAGCAATTTATTTCAAAGGTCAATGATCTTCTATGTTAATGCAAAATCCTGACATCCAACCTAGCTCTGTGCTGAGTAATTCATACATGTTTTTCTGAAATGGATTATAATCCTATCCCCTTTTGGGGACTGTTCCAGATCAGGTGTACTCCCAGGATGATTACTCTCACTTAGGACTAACAAGACAGACCTCACAGACACTTAAAACCGGTCTGAAAATTGATCTAACTCTCCCTGAAGAAAAGGAACCACCTGAAACATTATCATCCTCCAGATAGCCTTTTAAACAAGTTTTAGCTAGATTATAACAACACTGATATCATAAAGGTCCGGGCATCTCTCGACAATGTATCTATCCACTGAAGATTGGTTGTTGGGTTTGAATACAGATTATATGAGAAAAAATATTTTCCAAATTAAATAAAGGCTAATTAAAGAACCAAATAGGCAATTAACTTTTGATGGTAATCACAACATTCGTCACAAAATAGTTCTAAGAAAAATAAGTATAATATTGTTTCTATTGGAGAATCAAAGTTTTTATAATGTTATAGAGAGGTGTTTGAATTTCATTGATGCTTAAAATAGTATTTGCCTTAAATCACCCAATAGAAAGCTATCAAATCTATTATTGTCCTTGAGCACACAATTATGCACAGGCATGTTTATAAATTTAATAACCATTGTCCAGCAGATGAACTCTTCATTTAATTTTTAATCCCTACTTCATAAGAAGATCACTATTTTTAATCTTATAGCTGGATTCTCTTATAACTTTGTATTTAGAGCTGCATTCCTTCACATAATAACAATAATCTTTATTCGTGTCACAAGTCGGCTTACATTAACACTGCAAGGAAGTTACTGTGTAAATCCTCTAGTCACCACATTCTGGCGCCTGTTCAGGCACACTGAGGGAGAATTCAGAATGTCCAATTTGCCTAACAAGCACGTCTTTCGGGACTTGTGGCAGGAAACCGGACGGAGTACTCGGAGGAAACCCACGCAGACACGGAGAGAACATGCAGACTCCGCACAGACAGTGACCCAAGCCAGGAATCAAACCCGGGTCCCTGGTGCTGTGAAGCAACAGTACTAACCACTGTGCTAACATGCCATCCGCTCCCTCATTCTCTCTAAAATATCTGTCTCAAATAATCCCATGGGTGTGGCACAGTACTTTCATTTTAAATATTTAAATTACATCACCTCAAAATTGTTCTCAAATTAAAATACATAATTCTCTGAACCTCTGGGATTAGGAATTGAGTTAGAAAGATAACTGCTTAATGGCTGGCGCAGACATGATGAGCTGAAGGCTTCTCTCTGTGCTGTAAAGCTCTATGGCTCTCTCAGATAAGGATTTTGAAGCTGTTTATTTGGCCATTTGGCTCTTGGGTCTACTCCACCATTCCATCTCAAGATTGATCTAATTGTGGCCTTGAATGACTCTTGACTCCATCCGAGATCAAAAAAACCTGTCTAACTCAGCCTCGATTATGTTCAACGACTTGCCTGTAAAAGGTGAAAGGGAAGAATTGTGGGTGTTTGCTTGTATTCTTTCCCAATTAATGTTGCAAGGTCATTAGGGACTGGTTTAGCACACTGGGCTAAATCGCTGGTTTTTAAAGCAGACCAAGTTAGGCCAGCAGCACGGTTCAATTCTCGTACCAGCCTCGCCGAACAGGTGCCGGAATGTGGCGACTAGGGGATTTTCACCGTAACTTCATTGAAACCTACTCGTGACAATAAGTCATTTCATTTCATTTCTGATAATGAATCTTTTCATCTACAGAGGTTCCATCCGATAGAAATGTTGTTGCCTCAAGGATCAAGGATAACCCTTTGGCAGAAGATGTGGAGAGATTCCCTTCTGTCAGGAATCAACAATTTGAACCACCCGTGGCGTGTGAAGCCACCAATTGCATCTCTCGAGGAAATGAAATTAAGAAGTCGGTGATAGGTGCCCAGGAAAATTGTGACTGTGGTACTTCACTTCCGTTACCAGCCACTGAAGAAGGAGCAACAATTCTTGTCACGACCAAGACCGTAGAATTGTGTGGCTATCAAAAGATATTGCAATCTCAGTACTAACAGCTGATCTTCAAGACTGTAGATTATCTGATAAATAGGCCTGAAAGATACCTCAATGAATCTGAAGTTACACCGGAAGAACCAAATGGCAGGAAATTATTGTAAATGTAAGCCAGACTTTTGATACTAAAATGACAAATGTAGTTGATGCAATTGAAAATTTTACGTTGTTTTTTGATGTTAGTCAAACTGTAATTCTTTACATTGCTTGAGTAGAAGCTTGAAACAGACACATAGGCCTGCTCACCATATTTAAATACATAGTCACGGGTCAATTGAGCTAAAAGGGTGGGAAGGAAGAGGGAGTTGCCCTTTGTGTATCAGGGGCACCTCCCCCTCTCCTGAGATAGAACCCCCTCCCTTTCTTCATACCCGTTTGCTCTCCGAAGGCCACCATCCCGACTCCTCTGCGCCTCCCTCATCAGTTGGCCAAACAGGGATCCATTGGATCAGCTTCTTGGTATTGGTTGCATTCCTGGCAGTGCCCACTGATCAGATGTTGCCCCTGCCAGGACTGCTGGAGCTGTCGGCCAATCTGATTTGGTTGGCAGCTCCCCAGGCTGGGACTTTGTTCCCAGTGAGGGGCAGAGGTCCCACTTGGCAGGCAGTTTAGCCCTCCCACAGCATGTCATGGCTGTGGGAGGGCTGGCATGGACCTTCCAGCTGACTTTGCTTCCAGGGGTGGGTGGGGGAGGCAAACGGTCCAGCTGCCAGCCTCCCCCACCCTGCCACCCCCCACCACCACCACCCAAGTCCCACATCGCCGTCCCCCATAAATGCATCTAGCAGATTATTTTCTGTCCCATAAAATAGTGAGTATGAATTTCTGAAAGACAGACCATGTTTAAGCAACTGTACTGGATTCTTCGAAACAGTAATGAGAAGAGTAGGCAAGGACAGTGCAAAGTGGGGGTAGAAATCACAAGGCCTTCAATAAGGTACAGCATGATAGGCTGCATGCTACGTTTATGTCATATGTCAGGGTGTGTAGGCCAGGTACCAGGTAGTAGAATGGATTGAAATCGGAGTACAACTCAGAAAGGAGTGGGTAAGAGATGAGGAAAGTTTCTCAGGCTGGAGGGTAATGGGAAGTGCCCTGGGACCACTGTTGACACCAAACAAGTTTTGGACTCCCAAATTGGAGGTATGACGTAAAATTTGCAGATGATACAAAATTGGAAGAACATTTTTGTGAGGGCCACAAAGAATCCAGCACGAGTTTTAAGGATACAAAGAAATAACATTTATTTACAATAACATATATATATACAACAGCAGCAGCAACTTCCCTTGCTGCGCACTCCTTCCTGCTGGTTCCAAACTGGCCAGCTTTATTTATACTAGGAGTTTACTAATGGTTTCTCCACCCCCCCCCCCCCCCCCCCTCATTGGGGAAGCTCATACTCCCACAGAATTGTGGGATTGTCATTAGTCCCCAGCCAATGGTAAGCAGGCAGGTTATAACAGAAATGCTGATAGTATGGAAGACTGCACCAAAATACAGGGTGATATAAAACCGGCTTGCAGAATTAATGGAATGTGAGGCAGAAAAAAGATAATAAATTGCTTAAGTAGCAACACAAGGTGATAAGGACATAACGAGTGGAATAATAAATATTAGTCCTTCTTTCTGGAGGAATAGAATACAAAAGTAAACAATGTAGACAGAGGTTTTGTTAGACCGCTCACTGACTGGGATTTGAAGTGGAGGCGGTAAGCCCTGCCCCCGGCTGAGAAGTCAGGGGTGAGCCCACCTTCACAGGGCCAGGAAGCCACGACCCTAATTCTACGGCAGACAGGCTGCTTTGTGATTCCCATTCTGACTTCTGCCCCATCTGGGAGGATGTCCTGCCTCCTGAGAACTGCCAGCCAATCACATGACTGGCAGTTCTCCAGCCTCGAGCAGCATCACTGCCACTGGGCGGGACTACAGCAAATCACCCAAGGGAAGCAGCAGGGAGGCTGGACTGCAAGGGGTGAAATTGGGAGGCCACTGGGGGAGAACAAGTGTAGGAGATGATCCTTGTTGGGGGCTGGGGGGGGGTTCTCCATTTGGCACAAGATGCGAGAATAGGTGGCCTGCCAAATGAAGCCACAGCCAGGGTTGCAGGGATAAACGGGCGATTTGCTGTGTGGCATCGGCATCCTTGTTACTGGTAAAATATTGGTGACAGCAGAAGGAGGCCTTTAATGACCTTTAATTGGCCAGTTAAGGGCCTTACTTAGTCCAAGAGTGCACAACCCACCTGACTTCTACCCACTGCCCATAACATTCCAGTGCAGCTTGGCACTCTAACCATGCCACTCCATCCCTGCCTGCTGGTCTGCTACTGATTGTGGGCAGAGCATAAAATTCCAATCTCTGAGTATTTTGTTTCCCACACCAAAAAGGAGGATATTGAAGCACTGAAGAAAGTACAGAAAATATTTACAAGGGTGGTAACAGAATTAACGGAAAAGACTGCACCGCCTGGGGTCCTTTCTCTTGAATGGAGAAGAGTTAAGAAGAGACTTGACAGACGTCTTGAAACGTATTGAAGAGATTTGAAAGTATGGATAATTGTTTTCATGTGTGGATGATTCCAGAATATGGGGCATAAATTTAAGACAATCACTAACAGATCAAATAACACTTCAAAGAATCTCTGTTCACAGAGAATGGTGTGAATGCGCAACATGCTACCACATGGGAGTGCTTGAAGCAGATAGCACTGATTTATTTAATAGAAGGCATGGTGCACAGAAGTGGAATAAAGGAATGGAATGCTCGGGAGGAGGATGGGTAGAGGTATAATAATAATCTTTATTAGTGTCACAAGTTCGCTCCCATTAACACCGCAATGAAGTTACTGTGAAAAGTCGTCACACTCCGGCACCTGTTCGGGTACACAGAGGGAGAATTCAGATTGTTCAATTCACCTAACAGCACGTCTTTCAGGACTTGTGGGAGGAAACCGGAGCACCCAGAGGAAACCCACGCAGATACTGGGAGAATGTGCAGACTCCGCACAGAGAGTGATCCAAGCCGGGAATCGAACCTGGGTCCCTGGTGCTGATGTTAGGAGGCTGATGTAGAACACGGACCGAGTCCAGTTAGGCCAAGCTTCTGGGCTATAGATTCTGCCACGAGTATGAAGATTTTAATATTTTTAAGAACCTTTTTAGGAATATAAAAGAGATTATGTCCGTTATTTTATTTTGCAATTCTTTTCTTGGCAAATTAACTTTTGTTCTCTAACCCATTTTGTTTAGAAAATGCTTTGATGAGTACAGGTCTCCTTCCTCTTTGTGCATACTGTTTATTCCGTGAATCAATGATTTTGCGTCCTTTAAAACCTCACTGTATGAATAATCATGTATAAACATATTTATATGAAACATCTTTTGTGTGCTGTTTGAATCGAGGTGTTAACTGATTTAAAATGAATGTGTCTGTAAAAATGCTGGCCAACGATTTTCATCTGACTGCATTAATCATTGGTATACTAACACTGAATCAGTGTCATTTCCGATTCACAGACCTCAGCTCTGATATCCAGCCCCACTCGATTTCTGAAAAGTCTGGGTACAGAAAGAGTTGGAAACATGCGCAGAAAAGCACCCAGCCCCGTCACTACCTCCCACCTTCTCCAATGGCAATCACAGAAGCACAAAGTATGGGCGGGTGTACCCAAGTTACACAGAAGCATGTTTCCCACTCTTCATCTAATTAAATCTTGGATGCAGGAGGTCAGAATTCTAAATTTGGGGGCGGTGAGGGTGGGACATTGGGACATCTTACTCTGGGTTTTAAGCAAATTGCTGCGCATGAGTCATTCTGCCAGAAAAATAATTTAGTCAGCTTGGCAACTATCTGTTTCTCCTGTTCCAGCAAGTCCGTGTCTCTCGGGCTGCTGCAACCATTTAGTGGAGGCCTGGAAACCAACCTTTCAATGTGAACAGACTGAAAATACAACTTGAGCCAGTGCACAATTTCCAGGCTTGTTTGAAGTCTCGTCTTGTTGGACCTCTGCACGGATTGAAAGCCCGATGCTTAAATCTTGAGAAATTCTGCCTAAGGGGAAATGATCACATAGTTTCTTCAGCTTATCATCATGTCCTCTGGTCTTATATTCCTGATATTTCTATTTATCTACATTTTATTCAGATTCTGCCTTGATTGTCTCTTCGCTTATTTAGAATATATTTATATATCTTCATTAGTTAAACATTTTGATGCTGTTATCTTTGTCATGGATTTTTAAAAAATTCTAAACTCTTTGGGCTTCTTTTAGTTGCTGTTAGAACATAGAACAGTACAGCACAGAACAGGCCGTTCGGCCCTCGATGTTGTGCCGAGCTTTGTCTGAAACCAAGATCAAGCTATCCCACTCCCTGTCATTCTGCTGTGCTCCATGCTGTTGCAACTGTGTTAAGCCGATTTGTTTCAGTGTTTGTGCAATAATTATTTTAAATGATTTGTAATTATTAATATGGAGTCTCGCACTTTTAAATTACATCATTCTTTCAATCTTGGTTTTCTCTCTCCTTCCCTCAGGGGCGACCTGATAGGGGTCTACAGAATTATGAGGGGCATAGACAGAGTGGATAGTCAGAGACTTTTTCCCAGGGTAGAGGGGTCAATTACTAGGGGGCATAGGTTTAAGGTGCGAGGGACAAGGTTTAGAGGAGATATACGAGGCAAGATTTTTTACACAGAGGGTAGTGGGTGCCTGGAACTCGCTACCGGAGGAGGTGGTGGAAGCAGGGACGATAGTGACGTTTAAGGGGTATCTTGACAAATACATGAAAGGATGGGAATAGAGAGATACGGACCCCGGAAGTGTAGAAGATTTTAGTTTAGGCGGGCAGCATGGTCGGTGCAGGCTTGGAGGGCCGAAGGGCCTGTTCCTGTGCTGTACTTTTCTTTGTTCTTTGTCTTTCTATCCTTTTCTCCATCAGAAACAAGACAGAATCTAATCTATTCACAGAAGCTTGATGGAAACCGTTCAAGAATGCAGCTCGTGACAGCTGAAGGTGGTATATAGAGCACACCTCACAAGGGCAAGGATGAGCTGATTCTTTGAAGGGGTAGAAGATGTGTGTGATTGTTGAAGGGGGGGGGTGGCGCTAATCATGTTCATATGTTCTGGTCCTGTCCAAAGCTGGAGGTTTTTAGGGTAACCTCGAAAGTGGTGCACGTGAAAATGGACCCAGGCACTCAGGAGGTCATATTAGTTGTGTCGGACCAGCCGGGGTTGGAAACGGGTGTGGAGGCAGATGTTGTAGCCTTCACCTCGTTGATTACCCAAAGGCAGATCCTGATGGGATGGAGAGCAACTTCTCCAGCCTGTGCCCTGTCGTGGCGGAGGGGCCTGTTGGAATTCTTGACTCTTGAGAAGGTAAAGTTTGAAATGAGGGGAAGGATGGAGGGATTCTACAATTCATGGGCATTATTCATAATGCACTTTCAAGAACTGGATAACATCGAACATTAATTGGGGCATGTGGGTGGGAGGGTTGGGGGGAGGGGGGGGGGGGGCGGTGTGTGTTAATGGTGATTATGGGTGATTCCTGATTCCTTTTTGCCATTTGTTTGTGTTAACATGTGGGCTAATGTTTGGGGTTTGGTGGGAGGATGGGATCGTTGTTATTGATATGGGGATTGACATTATATTCTTTACTGATTATTGTTTATTGTTGGTGGGTGCAAATTTGGGAGAAAATGTGAAAAGGGAGGAGAATAAAAATATATATTTTTTTTAAAATGCAGCTTGTGGCACATTGCTGGTGTCCCCACCTCAGGATCAAAACTTCCAGGGTGGCACAGGGGTTAGCACATTGCCTCATAGCGCCAGGGACCCAGGTTAGATTCCGACTTCGGGTGACTGTCTGTGTGGGGTTTGTACGTTCTCCCCGTGTCTGTGTGGGTTTCCTCCGGGTGCTCTGGTTTCCTCCCACAGGTTAGGTGGATTGGCCATGCTAAATTGCTCCTAAGTGTGCAAAAGGCTGGGTGGGGGTTACAGGGGTAGGGTGGAGGATTAGGCCTGGGTGAAGTGCTCTTTCAGTGGGTCAGTGCTAGCTCGATGGGATGAATGACCTCCTTTTGCATTGTAGGCATTCTGTTCTCTTCTTAAATCCAATGCCAGGATTTGTAGGCCATGAAGGAATGTTCATGATGCAGTTCAATGGGTTGATAATCAGCTGAGGAATCCTTCTACCACTTCCCCACTGTAATCTGAAGGGAAAGAAAGTTGTGTGAAGATGTAGAATCATAGAATTCCCACATTGCAGGAGGTCATTCAGTCATCGGGTCTGCACTGATCCAGTGCAAGAGCACTGCACCTAGGCCCACTCCCCTGCCCCATCACCCCACTCAACCTTTGGGCACTAAGGGACAATTTAGGTGGGAATTGAACCCGGGTTCCTGGCAATTGAGGCAGCAGTGCTAAAGCCTGTGTCACCATGCTGCCCCAATATCGTTTTTAAAAATCCCAGCCTCGCCGGTGATGCCCACATCCCATTAAATAATATGTAAAAGCATCAGCTAGTCCCCCTTACTGCTTTCATGACTGCACAATGTTCAGCATCATTCATGACTCCTCAGATAATGAAGCAATCCATGTCCAAATGCAGCAAGACCTGGACCGTATCCAGGCTTGGGCTGATAAGTGGCAAGTTACATTCGTGCCACACAAGTGCCAGGCAAGACCATCTCCTACAAGAGAGGACCTAACCACCGCCCCTTGATATTCAATGGCATTACTATCGCTGAATCGCCCACGATCAACATCCTGGTGGTTACCATTGATCAGAAACTGAACCAGACTAGCCACATTAATACTGTGGCCACCAGGGCAGGTCAAAGATTAGGAATCCTACGGCGAGTAACTCACCTCCTGACCCCCCCAAAGCCTGTCCACCATCTCCAAGGCACAAGTCAGGAGTGCAATGGAATACTCTCCACTTGCCTCGATGAGTGCCGCTCCAACAACACTCAAGAAGCCACCATCCAGGATAAACCAGCCCGCTTGATTGCCCCCCCCCCCTTCCACAAACATTCAACCTCTCCACCACCAATGCACAGTGGCAGCCGTGTGTACCATCCAGCTACAGGATGCACTGCAGTAATTCACCAAGATTCCTGAGACAACACCTTCCAAACCCTCCACCACTAGCATCTAGAAGGACAAGAGCAGCAGATACCTGGGAACCCCACCACCTGAAGGTTCCCCTCCAATTCACTCACCATCTTGAATTGGAAATATATCATAGTTCCTTCACTGTCGCTGGGGCAACATCCTGGAACTCCCTCACTAACAGCGCAGTGGGTGTACATACACCAGGAGGACTGCAGTGGTTCAAGAAGGCAACTCACCACCACCTTCTGAAGGGCAACTAGGGATGAGCAATAAGTGCTGGTTTAATCAGCAACATCCACGTCCGGTAAATTAATTTTTAAAAAATTGAAATACCTTTAGGGGGCAAATTGATGAATATTGTGAATAACTGGAGATTCTGAGGTTGAACCTTTACTTTTGCTTTCAGCAAAGGAATCGGTCTTTGAATAAGAAACCTTTGAATAAGTTAAGTCTGATCAATCTGCACTGTGCCTTGAGTGTAAAATATGCCGGGTAAGCTGGGGGGGGGGTGTCTTGCGGCAGAAGAGGGTCCCTGGCCAGTCTCTTGCTTGGCGCACGCCCCCCCGTGGCATTGCTCCGCTTGGTTCGAGCATTCTCCGGCGCGTGCGCGGAAGCGGGCAGGGGACGCATGCGCGCCGGCGGAGAGGGGGGCGGGGCGGGAACGGTGCCGGAAAATGGCGGCGGCTCGGCCTCAGCGCCAGGATGTTATTTACGTGTCAGCCAGTCGCCTGATGTGCGCTGTCTGGGGGTAAACGGCAGGAAAAATGAGCGGTAAATATGCGCAGCTTGTTGATCGGAGTGCTTTATTTTTTTTTAAAAAACCTGTTGGGGCTCGGCTTGGTTGCTAGGGAGGTGGGGGAGGGGGCGCCTGACAGGACTCTTGACAGGACTCCTACTCCTGACAGGACAGTGGCTGTGCTGGGGGTGGCTGTGCTGCCTCCCTGCTTCATCATTCACCTCATCACAGCGAGGGCATAACCGGTTACTATAATCTGACCCTTCCTACGCGTCATTCCCACTGCTTTCCTCCTCCTCCTCCTCCTCTCAATAAAGCACTGTTTTACTTGGCTGTGATTCTTCCTTTTTTTTTTGGTAAATTTATTTTGTTTCTCTAACCTTTCCTCGGTGTTTCCAGGATTGTGATCAGGTTAGCCAAGGTATTGGGGGGAGGAGGGGGTGGGGGCAGACAGACATGGGGTGCCAGAGGGCGGGCGAGGGTTTTGTGGTGACCTGTCCTCCACCACACACTTATCTCCCTCTCTCTTTGTGCAGGAAATGAGAGAGAGAGAACAAGCTCTCAACTTGGCAGCTCGGATGCCAAGAGTTGCTGATGCTGGTGACAAAACCCGGGGCCACGCACTCCAGAGCTGTTTTAGTGCAGGAACCTGGAACCCTCTCACAAAACCCGGGGCTTTTGCCAGGAAGGAAGGCGAGAGCTGGTGGGCTCAGTTGGTCATAGAAAGTTTCTGAACTGTGCGCATTTAGGAGCAGTCTTCTGTTGCATAGACCACTCCTTTTCAGTTGATTAATGCGATTAAGGAAAATATTTGCAGCAGACTCAAATAACTTTTCCTCACAATCGCCGTTTTTCTTGCCAGTTTTCGCTCAGCAAAGTAAGATAAAGTAAGGAACTTTTTCGGGACAGCTTGTTGGGATCGGCATATTTTCTTCTCAGCTTGGGTTTTCTATTTAAGAGAATGATCTAATTTAGTAACTCCTTTATACAGGGAGGTAACCTAGTAATTAGTGTATTGTTCAGTGTTGTACTGCTGCGTTTGTCACAATCCATACTCGTGGTAACTAAGTATCTTGACAGTTGAGAATATAACAAATCCTACCCAGCACTTTTTGCTTATTCTAATTTTGTTTATAGTGACAGAGGATGTTAACCTGTCTCCTGTCCTGTAATTATAACACCTTCAGCTTTTTGGAATCACTGGAAATTCGAGGATTGTTTAAAAGATGGAAATTCCATTTATTTACCTGTTAATTAAATCTTCACCAGCTGCACATTGCTGTCAGTTATGTTTTTTAAAAAAAAAAAATATTTTATTGACATTTTTCAAACAGAGATTTTCCGTTTTTACAACTTAATAAAGGAATATGCATTAAACGTTATTTAAATAATATATTAAACTAACAACAAATGAAAAAAGAGATAAACAAAAAGCAAATATCCACAACTGGCAAAAAACAAAAAAAAGGGATAATACCCCCCCCCCCCCCCCCGGGTTGCTGCTGCTATCCTTTCTGTTTTTCCATTATCGTTCCGCGAGATAGTCAAGGAACGGTTGCCACCGCCTGGTGAACCCCTGAGCTGATCCTCTTAACGCATATTTTATTCGCTCCAGTCTTATGAACCCTGCCATGTCGTTTATCCAGGCCTCCAAGCCCGGGGGCTTCGCTTCTTTCCACATAAGTAGAATCCTTCGACGGGCTACTAGGGACGCAAAGGCCAGAACGTCGGCCTCTTTCGCCTCCTGCACTCCCGGTTCTTCTGCAACCCCAAATATAGCTAACCCCCAGCTTGGTTTGACCCGGACCCCCACCACCTTTGAGACCGCTGTCAGTTATGTTTAATGCAGCAGGTAACAATTCACAAGGGATGAAAACTCCTGCTTTCCTTTTACACATAATGCAATAGGTGATCAACATTGATATTGAGTGGATTTTTCTGAAAAATGCTCGGCGTATAAATGACGCACATGAACAAAAAATTTAAAAACAAAAATTTTAGAGTACTCAATTAATCTTTTCCAATTAAGGGGAAATTCAGCGTGGCCAAACCACATACCCTGCACATCTTTGGGTTGTGGGGGCGAAACCCACACACGGGGAGAATGTGCAAACTCCACACGGATAGTGACCCAGAGCCGGGATTGAACCTGGGATCTCGGTGCCGTGAGGCAGCAGTGCTAACCACTGTGCCACCATGCTGCCCTCTCACATGAACATAAATGACACCTACTAATGAACAGGAAGTTCTGCATCACAAACCAGCAGTCTAGCCTACTGAGCTAAACCAGCCCCTGGTAAATCTATACGGACAGTGACCCAGGGCCAGGATTCCAACCCGGGTTCTGAGCGTCGCAGTCCCACTGCTAACCGCTGCTCCATGTGCCGCCTACAGGATGCTATACTTTTCTTTTGGAAAGGACAAAGTACTCCGAGACTACTACAGCTAAACATTCTTGCCCTTCATCAAACACCTGAGTTAGTTTGTTCAACCGGAGTTCTGTTCCTGTTAAAAGTGCACATTAACAAATTCAAAATGATTTCCTTTTTATTAAAGGAGCACATACCATGTTTGTGACCTAGAGAGAGCCTATTCCAAATACATTTGTATGTTCTTTACTGGCACTACAGAATACTGATAAATTATTTTGTGTCTGGGATTTTCTACATCCCTGGAAAGCTGTTGAATGTAGGTTAAGCTCTTTGAGTTGTCAACTTTGGAGAAAATGTGGACTGTCCTTTTTAAGTGACACAGTTTGCAACCTCATTTCAACATGCAGTGTTTTTTAAAAAAAAAAATATTTATTCAAATTTTTCAGCAGATTTTCAACAACCCCCCCCCCACAAAAAGAAAGAAACAAGAACACAACAACCAAAAATTATACATTGGATTTCCCCCATATACAATAACCCCCCATATGACATTTAAAAGCACCAATAGGGAACCCCCCCCACTCCCTCTCCTTCCCCCGCCCCTGGGCTGCTGCTGCTGCTGACCTCCTCCTAACGCTCCGCGAGATAGTCTAGGAATGGTTGCCACCGCCTGAGGAACCCCTGCACAGACCCTCGCAAGGCAAACTTTATTCTCTCCAGCTTGAACCCTGCCATGTCATTGATCCAAGCTTCCACACTAGGGGGCTTCGCATCTTTCCATAATAGCAAAATCCTCCGCCGGGCTACCAGGGACGCAAAGGCCAGAATACCGGCCTCTTTCGCCTCCTGCACTCCCGGCTCGTCCGTTACCCCAAATAATGCCAACCCCTAGCTCGGCTTGACCCGGGCTTTCACCACCTTGGACATAGTCCTCGCAAAACCCCTCCAAAACCCATCCAGCGCCGGGCACGACCAGAACATATGGACGTGATTTGCCGGGCTTCCCGAGCACCTCCCACACCTGTCCTCCACCCCAAAGAACCTACTCAACCTCGCCCCTGTCATATGCGCTCTGTGAGTAACTTTGAACTGTATTAGGCTGAGCCTAGCGCAAGGGAAGGAAGAATGAACCCTACTCAGGGCATCAGCCCATAGACCCCCATCTATCTCTTCCCCAAGCTCCTCC
The DNA here is from genome assembly GCF_047496885.1 of Scyliorhinus torazame. Taxonomy (NCBI): domain Eukaryota; kingdom Metazoa; phylum Chordata; class Chondrichthyes; order Carcharhiniformes; family Scyliorhinidae; genus Scyliorhinus; species Scyliorhinus torazame. Next base: position 184,420,744 of record NC_092723.1, on the reverse strand, counting down.
TCCCACTTGCCCTTTAACTCCTCCACCGAGGCCTCCTCCTCTTCCTTCAGCTCCTGGTAAATCACCGAAACTTCAACATGCAGTGTTAATAACAAGAACGATGAGCATTGATGAGTGATATTTTTAAATCAAAATGAGTGACACTTAGCAGGTTGCTATTTACTCAGATTCTGTTCGACAGCCTTACAAACAAAGTGTCAGCAGAGATCACCCGCTCCACTGGCTGTGTGGTACTTGTGGCAGACTTTCTAGAATAGGCTTGATCAGCATCAAAATGCGTGCAGACCTCACCAAAGTGCTGAGGCTTCACTCCCATCAATGTCAATCATTTGTCAATGACCGGCTTGTTATACAGCAACATTGCAGAAGAGTAGAAGCTGGTCAACTGTTCACTTTTTCTGCGAGGACACAAAGGAACAGCAGTTAATGGAGTTGTGGAACATTGCAATAAAGCATATTTAATGAGAATAGAACTTTTTCCATGTTAAAATCCTACTGAGCCTATGATTGATTTTGTTAATTACTGCAGTGTCAGTGAATTCACAATATATTCAGTGACAGTGAGGAAGTTGTTGAAAGTCACATAACAACCAGTGTTTCGATTTTAGTGTGACAAATAAAATACCATTGCCCTTCGGTTGTACTATTGGCTTATTTTGTTATGGTGTCTTCAAGTCCACAGCTTTGTGCTAGAATCCAGTGAATAGCTGATCACCTAATATAGTTACGAAGGATACAGTTTTAAAAGATGTTCTTTGTTTTAACACACGTTCAAAGGATATTGAATGAATGAAAGTTTGTTTATTTTCTCACAGTTAGTAGTCTGGCTTAAGCCAGCAGAGAGAGACTGGTCTAAATTAATACCGTGGTCACATTTCACCATGCAATCGGTTGGCAACTGTCCTTCAAGTATCAGTGTTATGTTGAGTGCAGAAGTAACTATTTGGACACTTGGAGGTGAAGTGGTGAATGTTGTACAGGTATGAATATACTGCTTGGACTGAATGTTGTTTGTTTACATGTTTAATGTTAAACAAACTTGTTATATTACAGTCTGAGCCACAGTTTGATGGAGTTTATGTTCGTTTCCCCACTGAAGATGGGACTAGCTGGTAACACAAATCCATTCCAGTAAATTGGACTTTCGTGACAAAGCTTCTCGTTTTGATCCCTGAGCCTTATTACATTTATCTAGCTATTGGACTGTTGGCTATAACTAGTAGCGGACGGGTGGTCTGTTTATGGAAGAGGTTGGTGATGCTAATGTTTGGAATGACATCTGGTCTAGAAACCCAGAAACGTAACAGCGGTTTATGTGTTAGTTTTTTTGCCATGTGTTGATACTTAATAACGATCAGTTTATCCCAGAACAGTAAACAAAGCCTGAGTCTAATTTCAACCTCTTTCCTTATACCAAACCTCTTTGAATTATGGATAAGCTTTGTCCTTAAACATGTTGACCGTGAGCAATTGTTTGTTCAGTAATAAATGCTGGGTAAACTCAGCAGGTCAGGCAGCATCTGTGAAGAGAGAAATGCTTTGAGTCCATATGACCCTTCTACAGAATACAATGCATGTATTAATTGTATTTGGAAAATAAATGCTGTTCAGAATGTTGTACTGAAGTGCACGTTTTCTCTGTATCTGTCAAAGAAAACCTTACCTCATGCACTAGGCTTCAGATTGTTACTTTTATAGCAGTATAACATCCTCATCGATTGTGTGACTGGAGTAGGAGTATTATGTTGTTTGGAGTGCCTCAGAAAATGCAGTCTTTTTAAATTCTAATCTGTTTTCTGAATGTACTAGTTTGAAGTAATATATGTTCTATAGGAACTTTCAAGTGGTTATTGGATAGGCACATGGAACACACCAGAATGACAGGGGGTGGGATAGCTTTATCTTGGTTTCGGACAATGCTGGGCACAACATCGAGGGCCGAAGGGCCTGTTCTGTGCTGTACTGTTCTATGTTGATTTAAAAGGACCAGGTGACATGATTAACGTTACATTGAATATACAGCATAGAAACAGGCCATTCAATCCAACTGGCATTTATGATCCACAGGAGCCCCCTCCCAACCCTGGTCATCCAATCCATTCAGCATAATCTTTTCCTTTCGCTCTTCGGTGTTTATTGAGCTTCCCCTTAAATGCATCTATGCTAGGTTCCTCAGTTACTCCCTGCAGTCGCGAGATCGACATTCTAATTACTATTTGGGTAAAGATGTTTCTCCTGAATTCCCTGTTGGATTAATCTATCCCCTAGTTTTGGTCTCCAGCACAAGTTTGGAAGCATCAATGCATCTCCCATATCAAACAGCTTCATAATCTTATAGATGTATCAGTTCTTTTTTTCTAGAGGGCCCCAGCCTATTCAATCTTTCCTGGGATCAGAACTGAGATGCTATACCCTTCGTGCTTGTCAATCTTTTTTGCCCTTTTCCAGTGGCTTTGGATAACATGGAGACCAGAACTGTGTACAGTATTCCGTGTGGTCTAACCAAGGCTCCATACAAGTTCAACATAACTGCTTTGCTGTTCCACTCTGTTCCTCTCAAGACAAACCTCAGAGTTTTGTCTGCTTTTATGATCTTTTTAACTTGCATCATTTCAAAAAAACAATTGCTGTAACAGTGGCCCTAGCTTGTTTTGCTTCATTTAGACTCTTGTAATCACCTGAAACATCTTTGCTGCATTGCACTGCTATGTGCCAAATATGTGTTTTAACTGTAGTTAATCTAATGTTAGCTTGGTATTGAGATAGATTAGCAAAAAACCTTTCCCAACACATAAGAAATGTAGAATACATTAAGAGTCTTGCAACTTTGTGTAATTCTAGCCCACATTACTTCTTATGCCATAATTTTGAGGAATGACTTTTACAATGGAAAGATCACACTTCAACATTGAAAATGGCAAATCCTGTATAAACATTTGCCTGTCAGTCACACATGGCTCTGAGTACTGTGGTGTTGTGTACTTTCAGGCCCTTCACCATCCTGTTCCCCAGTAGATTTCATAGAATTTCATAGAATTTACAGTGCAGAAGGAGGCCATTCGGCCCATCGAGTCTGCAGAGTCTGCTCTTGGAAAGAGCACCCTACCCACGGTCAACACCTACACCCTATCCCCATAACCCAGTAACCCCACCCAACACTAAGGGCAATTTTGGACACTAAGGGCAATTCAGAATGTCCAATTCACCTAACAGCACGTCTTCGGGACTTGTGGGAGGAAACCGTAGCACCCGGAGGAAACCCACGCAGACACAGGGAGAACGTGCAGACTCCGCACAGACACTGACCCAAGCCGGGAATCGAACCTGAAACTCTGGCGCTGTGAAGCAACAGTGCTAACCACTGTGCTACCGTGCGGATTTGCGTTGCCTCCGGTTTGGAGGGGGTCCCTTTTTGCGTTTGTTGTTTACTGTTGGGACTGTAAGGGGTGGTAGCTGTGACGAGTTTATGTGGGGATGGATGTTCCCATTCCCCCCATCTGTTTTATGGGACTTTCTGTTTAGCATTTGTTTGTTTGCTTTTGGGGGAGGTGGCCTGGAGTTCAGAAGGAGACATTGGGTGGGGGAGGGTAAGGTCAGCAGGGAGCCGCCTTCCTTGAGATGAGGAGTGCGGGGAGGGGGAGGGGAGTGATGCAACCATCAATTCACGCGAGACAGAGAATTGAAGTGAACAGTGGCTTTAATCGACTAGAACAGTGCCTACCTGCTACTGCTCTGCAAGTGAGAGCCGCCTATAGGGCAGCTGCTCTTTATACCTCCCCTCAAGGGGGCGGAGCCCACAAGGGCACCAACATGATACATTCCGTGTAGTACAGTACAATGGTCCATAGGTGGAGCCCACATGGGCAACAGCGTGATACAATATAATACAGTGATGAATGGTTAGTGCAATACGTTCACCACATTCACCCCCTGTTAAAAAAATTGAAGTCCGGCGGGGGTGAAGGGCTCACAGGTTCAGTCTATCCGGCGTCCTGATCGTGCGCTGCGAACGCCGGAGCTCTGGTTTCACAGCGGGCACGGGTGTTGAACTCGTCGGTGCGGGCATGGGTGGTGAACTCGTCGGTGCGGGCATGGGTGGTGAACTCGTCGGTGCGGGCACAGGCGTGGACTCCGGGAGCGTGTCTTCAGGAGCTTCATTCCTGTGGGTCAGCGAAAGGGGAAGGGAGTATAGGAGGGGGTGTGGAGGCCATGTGTGGGCGCTGTTCGGTGTAGGTTGGGGGGGGGTAGGTTGGGGTGGTGGTAGGGGAACCTGTGGGTGCCAGGTCCCGGAGGCAGACCGTATTGTGTCGGCCGTCGGGGTGTTCCACGTATGCGTACTGGGGGTTGGAGTGAAGGAGCTGGACTCTCTCGACCAGGGGGTCGGACTTATGGCTCCTTGCATGTTTGCGGAGCAGGATGGGTCCCGGTGTCTTCAGCCAGGACGGAAGCGAGACTCCTGAGGTGGATTTCCTAGGGAAAACAAACAGGCGGTCATGAAGGGTCTTGTTCGTGGCTGTGCAAAGGAGGGACCTAATGGAGTGGAGCGCGTCGGGGACGACCTCCTGCCAGTGGGAAACTGGGAGATTCCTAGACCGTAGGGGCAGGAAGATGGCCTTCCATACCGTTGCGTTCTCCCTCTCCACCTGTCCGTTTCCCTGGGGGTTGTAACTGGTTGTCCTGCTCGAGGCGATGCTCTTACTGAGCAGATACAGATGCAGTTTGTCGCTCATAAACGAGGAGCCCCGGTCACTGTGGACGTAAGTGGGGAAACCGAACAAGGTAAAATACTATGCAGGGCTTTAATGAAAGTGGCCGCGGTCATGTCGGGGCAGGGGATTGCAAAGGGGTAGCGGGAGAACTCGCCAACGACATTGAGGAAATACCTGTTGCGGTTGGTAGAGGGGCGGGGTCCTTTGAAGTCGATACTGAGGCACTCAAAGGGCCGGGATGCCTTCACCAGGTGGGCCTTATCCGGTCGATAGAAGTGCGGCTTACACCCCGCACAGATTTGGCAGTCCCTGGTCATGGCCCTGACCTCCTCAGTGGAGTAGGGCAGATGCGGGTCTTGATGTAGTGGAGAAGCTGGGTGACCCCCAGGTGGCAGAGGTCATCGTGGATAGGGGAGTTGGTCATCTTGCGCGCTGGCGCACGTGCCGCGGGACATGGCATCTGGGGGCTCGTTGAGCTTCCCAGGACGATACACTATATCGTAATTATAGGTGGAGAGTTTGATCCTTCGAATAGAGAGGGAGGAACATGACCACCAAGTGAGCGAGATAGTGGAGGTGGACAGGGAATATTTGAGAGTGCCCACCACAGAGGGATTGGCGAGGAGAAAAACCTTGCAAGGGCAATTTGACAGGTTGACAATGGGGAGGGCGGTAGGGCAACTACGTAGGGCAAGAGGGGTGCAATATGAGTATGGGGAGAAGGCGAGCCTGATTTTGGTGCATCAGCTGCGGAGGCAGGCCACGTCCAGGGAAATATTGAATATACGGACTGGTGTCGGAACCGGGGAAGATAAGCGAGGCATTTAGGGAATACTACCAGGGACTGTACGAGGCGGACACGGGGGGAGAGGAGTGGGACACGGGACTGTTTCTGGACGAGCTGGAATTTCCCCAGGTGGAGCAAACAAAGAGGCAGGCGTTGGAGGAGCCCTTGGGGCTGTGGGAGATGCTGGATAGTATCAGAGGTATGAAGCCGGGAAACGCACCTGGCAGAATTTTATAAGGAATTTTATACGGCCCTGGCACCACATTTGTTGGGGACGTTTAATGAAGTGTTGGAGAAGGGGAAGCCGCTGGAGATGATTGCGCAGGCAGTAATCATGCTAATCCCGAAAAAGGGGAAGGACCCGGTGGAATGTGGGTTGTACAGGCGCATATCACTATTGAACACGGATGTGAAAGTATCGGCTAGGTTGTTGGCGGAGAGGATGGAGGATTGTGTCCCGGGGGTGGTTGCAGAAGATCAAACAGGCTTGTGAAGGGCAGGCAGCTCGCGAGTAATATCAGACGGTTGTTGAATGTAGTGATGAATCAGTCGGTGGCTCTGGTACCGGAGGTGGTGGTGTCCATGGATGCGGAGAAAGCATTTGACGGGTGGAGTGGCGGTACTTGTTCGAAGTTTTGGGAAGGTTTGGGTTTGGGCTGAAATTTGTGGCATGGGTGCGGTTACTGTATGGCACCAAAGGCGAGGTTGAGCACGAATGATATAAGTGCACAAAGCTTTGACTTTGAGGTACAAGACAGGGGTACGCATTGTCGCCGTTGCTTTTTGCGCTGGCCATAGAGCCGTTGCCGATGGCTCTCGGGGTCGGCAGAGTGGCGGGGGATGATGAGGGGACAGAGGAAGCACCGGGCGTCGCTCTATGCCGATGACCTGTTGCTGAATGTTTCGGACCCGCTGGAGAGTATGGGAAGGATTATGGGCCTGTTGGGGAGGTTTGGAGGGTTCTCAGGGTACAAATTGAATGTAGGGAAAAGCGAGGTATTCCCAGTGAATGAGCTGGGACAGCGGGTTAATTTAGGGGGGATGCCATTTACGGTAGCGAGGGATAGGTTTAGGTATTTGGAGATTCAGGGAATGGACGGGGCTCCATAAGTGGAACTTAGCGAAGCTGGTGGGAAACACTGCAGTTGACGTTGGTGGGGAGGGTCCAAGTGATGAAAATGAATATTATGCTGAGGTTCTTGTTTATCTTTCAAGCTCTCCCAATCTTTATACCAAAGGGCTTTTTTCGGAAAGTGGACACGATCATTTCTGACTTTGTTTGGGCGGGGAAGATACCGAGGGTGGGGTGGACCCTGCTGCAGAGGCAGCAGGGGGGGTGGGAGGGTTGGCGTTGCCGAACGTGCTTCATTATTACTGGGCGACGAACGTGGATAAGGGGACAGCGCGGTAGCACAGTGGTTAGCACAGTTGCTTCACAGCTCCAGGGTCCCAGGTTCGATTCCCGGCTTCGGTCAGTGTCTGTGGGGAGTCTGCACGTTCTCCCCGTGTGTTTTTTCTGGATTCTCCGGTTTCCTTTCACAGCCCAAAGATGTGCAGGTTAGGTGGATTGGCCATGATAAATTGCCCTTTGTGGGATGCTCTTTCCAAGGGCCGGTGCAGACCCAGTGGGCCTAATGGCCTCCTTTCGCCCTGTAAATTCTAAGGTGCAGCGGTGGTGGGAAGGAGAAGGAGTCGAGTGGGTTAGGATGGAGGAGGAATCTTGTATGGGGTCGATGGTGACGGCAGCATTAACAATGGCGCCGAGTAGGTCATCAAGGAGCCCGGTGGTGCAGTCCACGGTGAAGATATGGAATCAGTTGAGGAGGCATTTTAGGGTGGAAGGGATGTCGGTGCTAACACCGCTATGCGAAAATCATGGGTTTGAGCCGGGGGGGATGGATAGTGTATACAGGAGGTGGAGGGCAATGGGGCTGGTCAAGGAGAGGGATCTGTATTTGGAGGAAGGGTTCGCCAGTCTGGAGGAGCTAAGGGAGAGGATAGAGCTGCCGAGGGGGAGTGAGTTCAGGTATCAGCAGGTTAGGAACTTTGCGTGAAAGGTTTGGACGGGGTTCCCTAGTTGCCGGGATACACCCTGCTGGAGTAACAGCTGCTTCCGGATGTGGAAGGGGAGGGAAGATTTGGGGATATATACAAGTGGCTGGGGGAGCAGGGAGGTTAGCGGGTGGTGAAGATCAAAGAGAAATGGGAAGGGGAGTTGGGAGGGAAGATCAATTGGTGAGTATGGAGTTAGTGTGAGAGGTGTGAGCGGGGGCTAGCGAATCACATGCACGTGTTTAGGGGTTGTGAAAAATTGGAAAGAGTCTGGGCGGGAGTGTTAACGGTCCTAGCCAGAGTAGTGGGGGAGGAGGTGGACCGGGACCCTTTGGTGGCGACGTGATCTTCGCCTCTCTGATTGCACAGCGGCGAATTTTACTGGAGTGGCGGTCGATATCGCCACCGGGGGTAGCTGCATGGTTGGGTGACCTGTATGACTTCCTGCGGTTGGAGAAGATAAAGTATGAGTTAAGGGGCTCTGCAGAGGGGTTTGAGAAAAGGTGGGGGATGTTTGTGACTGTGTTTGAGGGGCTGTTCGCCGGGGAGGTGGGGGGAGGGAGAGAAAAGAGGAAAATGTTGTACAGACTGTATAGTTGATTGCTGGGAAGTATGCTTCCCGAATTGTTTATTTGCTGTAACCTGTTTTGGTACATGTTTGTAATAAAACACATTTTTAAAAAAGACAATAGCTTACAATTACCAGTTAAACAATGCTTAACAATACAATTAAACACTTTATCTCCTAACTGCTATCTTTTCATCTCCAACCAAGAAAACCCATTTCCGGTCAAAACCCACTTTTAAATACGGTTAGCAGACACCCATACCTGAAGTACACTTGAATAGAGTTCCCTTTCAAAGACTGGAGAGGGAGATAAACCCTTCTGTCAGCAAACAGCCTGCAGATTCTAGTCTGTGTCAGACTACTGCTTAACCTGACAGCCTTTTTCTGAAACTGCTGTTCTGTTCACCGCCACATCTATCCTGACTAAACTGTTTTTCTAGAAGCTGCTGGTCTCTTCACAGACAGATCTAAACTGAACACCTGACTGCTTCAGCCCCTGTCTTCTCCATTTACTACATCACCCCGACCCACGAACTGGGTTATGACCATTTTACTAAGGCTAAACACAATGACTCTAATTATCTACTCCCCAGGCAACCTTATTTATAGAAACAAATTCCATTAGCCCCATTCAGGTAAACAATATACTGGCTGGAATGAATTATGATCTTTTATGATATTTTAGTTGCACCTATGCAGACCCAAAGTCTAGCTGCCTTTCAAGCCAGGATTTTTAAAAAACATTACTGCGGCAGTCAGATACACACCTTAACCCAGGCTTTTAACCATTACTGCACCAGCTACATATAATGCAACGTATATCTGAAATTCCTACATTCACCTCTTGGGGTACACCTCTGCTATGGCAGATTATGAAAAGCCCATTGTGTAATTGTTGTTTTCATGAGTGCTGGACACAACATAATCCATGAGGCACAAGAGTGGGTTAGTTAGGACAGGGTTTCCCAAACGTTTCTAGCCATGGACCTCCTTTTGACCTCCCAAGAGTACTGAAGGAATCCCTGAGAAACATTTGTGATTGTGTTGAAGAGCCAAACCACAAAACAATTATTGTTTTTGTGCAGTAGGTACAAACATAACCACAGATTTGAGCCAGGGTAGTGGGACGGAGAAGGGGATTAAGACACTAAAAGATTTGTTTCTTGGGGGTCGGTATGCAGGATTGAAGGAGCTGGGAGCGAAGTATGGGTTGGAGCAGGGGGAAATGTTTAGATACACGCAGGTTCGAGATTTTGCCAGGAAGGAGGTACAGAGCTTCTCGGTAGAGCTGGCCTCCACATTGCTGGAGGAGGTGCTGACGACAGGGGGACTGGAGAAGGGGGTAGTGTTGGTGGTTTACGGGGCTATTTCGTAAGAGGAGAAGGCACCACTGGAAGGGATCAAAGCAAAGTGGGAGGATGAGTTGGGAGAGGGTATGGAGGAGGTGTTCTGGTGTGAAGTGCTCTGGAGAGTGAACGCCTCCACCTTGTGAGCGAGGTTGGGGCTGATACAGCTGAAGGTGGTACATAGAGCATCCCTCACAAGGGGGAGGATGAGCCCGGGGGGGGGGGGGGGGGGTGCAAGTCATGTTCAGATGTTTTGGTCCCGCAAATCACGTTCACATGTTTTGGTCCTGTCCAAAGCAGTGCACGTGAAACAGGAACTGGACCCTCGGGAGGCCATATTCCGGGTGTCGGACCAGTCGGGGCCGGAAACGGGTGCAGAGGCAGATGTTGTAGCCTTCGCTTCGTTGATCGCCCGAAGGCGGATCCTGTTGGGATGGAGAGCAACTTCTCCACCCTATGTCCTGGGGGGACCTGTTGGAATTCTTGACTCTTGAGAAGGTTAAGTTTTAACTGAGGGGAAGGATGGAGGGGTTCTATAATTCATGGGCGTTATTCATTATGCACTTTCAAGAACTGGATAACATCGAACATTAGTTGGGGGGGGGGTTGGGAGATTTGGGGGGAGGGGGCCTCTATGTGTTAATGGTCACTATGGGCGATTCCTGATTCCTTTTTATTTGTTTATGTTAACATGCGGGCAGTTGTTTGGGGGTCAGTGGGAGGATGGGATTGTTGTTGTTGATGTGGGGATTGACATTATATTCAGTACTGCTTATCATTTATTGGTGGGTATAGATAGGCTGCAAAATTGGGCAGAGAAAAATGGCAGATGGAATTTAACCCATACAAATGCGAGGTGATGCATTTTGGTTGACCCAATTCAGGTGGGAGCTATAAAATAAATGGCAGATCCATCAGGAGCATAGAGCCACAGAGAGACCTGGGAGTGCAGGTCCACAGATCCCTAAAAGTGGTAGCATAGGTGGAAATGGTGGTGAGGAAAGCATATGGCATGTTTGCCTTCATAGGACGGGGTATCGAGTATAAAAGCTCGAAAATTACGTTACAGTTATATAGAACGTTGATTAGGCCACATTTGGAATACTGTGTCCAATTCTGGTCACCGCACTACCAGAAGGACGTGGAGGCTTTCGAGAGAGTACAGAGAAGGTTTACCAGGATGTTGCCTGGTATGGAGCGTATTAGCTATGAGGAGAGATGGAATAAACTGGGATTGTTCTCCCTAGAGAGACGGAGGCTGATGGGAGATTTGATAGAAGTTTCTCAAATTATGAGGAGTACAGATAGGGTGAACAGTTGGAGGCTTTTTCCCAGGGCGGAAATGACAATTACAAGGGGGCACAAGTTCAAGGTGAAGGGGGAAAGGTTCAGTGGTGGTGACCTGGAATGCACTGCCGAGTGAGGTGGTTGAGGCAGATACATTAGCGACCTTTAAGACTTATCTGGATAGGCACATGAACAGACGGGTATTGGAGGATAGAAGTGGTTGGTCTAGGTAGGACACATGATCGGCGCAGGCTTGGAGGGCTGAAGGGCCTGTTCCTGTGCTGTATTGTTCTTTGTTCTTTTGTTCTATCCCATGGCACTAATTTGAAGAATTGTGGGGAGTTTTCCCTTACCATTTTATTCCTTCACCAACATAGCTCAAACTCTGGTTAGATTATCTGGTCCTTAACTCATTGCTGTTTGAGGGATCTTGCTGTGCCCAGGCTGGTCGCAGTTTTTCTTGCAATATAACAGTGTCCACATTTCATTTTTAAAAAATGTATTTTATTTCAAACATGTATCAATCAAACAGGTTACAGCAAATAAACACTCCGTGAAACATATTTTCCAACAATCCACTATACAGTCTGTACAGATTTTCCCCCTTTTTCAGACCCCCCCCCCCTTTCACCACCCCCCACCCCCCTGCGACGAACAGCTCCTCAAACACGGTCACAAACATCCCCCACCTATTCTCAAACCCCCTGCTGAGCCCCTTAACTCAGACTTTATCTTCTCCAACCGCAGGGAGTCGTACAGGTCACCCAGCCATGCCGCTATCCCCGTGGCGATGCCGACCGCCACTCCAGCAAAATACACCGCCGTGCAATCAGAGAAGCGAAGGCCAAGACATCAGCCTTCCTCCTCTCCAGGAGCTCTGGCTTCTCTGAGACCTCAAATATCGCCACCAAAATGTCCACATCCTCCTCTACTATCTGGCGAAGACCGCAAACATTCCCGCCCAGAATCTTCCCAATTTTTCGCAACTCCAAAACATGTGCGCGTGATTCGCTGGCCCCGCCCACACCTCTCACACTCCTCTGTTACCCCCTGAAAGAACCCACTCATTCTCGCACAAGTCATATGCACCCTGTGCACCACCTTAAACTGTATCAGGCTCATCCTTGCACAAGAGGAGGTCCCGTTTACCCTTTGCAGTGCCTCACTCTATACTCCCCAATTGATCTCCCCTCCCAACTCCGCTTCCCATTTCTCTTTGATCTTCACCACCCGCTCACCTCCCTGCTCCCCCAACTACTTGTATATATCCCCGATTCTTCCCTCCCCTTCCACATCCGGAGTCGCTCCAGCAGGGTGTATCCTGGAAACCTAGGGAACCCCGTCCAGACCTTTTGCGCAAAGTCCCTAACCTGCAGATACCTGACCTCACTCCCGCTCGGCAGCTCTACCCCTTCCTTAGCTCTTCCAGACTGGCGAACTCTTCCTCAAAATACAGATCTCTCACCTTGACTAGTCCCACTTTCCTCCACCTCCTGAATACACTATCCAACCCCCCGGCTCAAACCCATGATTCTCGCACAGTGGTGTTAGCACTGATATTCCTTCCATCCTAAAATGCCTCCTTAGCTGATTCCATATCTTCACCGTGGACCGCACCACTGGCCTCCCTGAATACCTACTCGGAGCCACAGACCTCAAACTAGATCCCTTACAAGATTCCTTCTCCATCCCACCACCGCAGCATCTTGTTCACATTCGCCGCCCAATAATAATGAGATTCGGCAACACCAACGCCCCCTGCTGCCTCTGACTCTGTAGCAGGGTCCTCCCCACCCTCGGCACCTTCCCCGCTCATACAAAGTCAGAAATGATCGTGTCCACTTTCTGAAAAAAGGCCTTTGGTATAAAGATTGGGAGAGCCTGAAAGATAAACAAGAACCTCGGCAGAATATTCATTTTCACCACTTGGACCCCGCCGCCAATGTTAAGTGCAGTGTATCTCACCTCCTAAGGTCCTCCCTGGCTGCCTCCACCAGCTTCGTTAAGTTCCACTTGAGGAGCTCCGTCCATTCCCTCGCTCCCTGAATCCCCAAATACCTAAACCTATCCCTCGCTACCGTAAATTGCATCCCCCCTTAATTAGCCCGCTGTCCCAGCTCATTCACCGGGAACACCTCACTCGCTTTTCCCTACATTCAGTTTGTATCCCGAGAACCCTCCAAACCTCCCCAACAGGCCCATAATCCTTTCCATACTCTCCAGTGTGTCCGAAACATTCAGCAACAGGTCATCGGCATAGGGCGATGCCCGGTGCTCCCTCTATCCCCATATAATCCCCCGCCACTCCGCCGACCCCGAGAGCCATCGCCAACGGCTCTATGGCCAGCGCAAAAAGCAACGGTGACAGTGGGCACCCCTGCCTCGTACCCCTGTGTCGTACCCCTGTGTAAGTCAAAGCTTCGTGAGCTCATTTCATTCGTCTTCACCCTCGCTCTTGGCGCTACATACAGCAACTGCACCCATGCCACAAATCTCGGCCCAAACCCAAACCTTCCCAAAACTTCGAACAAGTACCGCCACTCCACCCGGTCAAATGCTTTCTCCGCGTCCATGGACACCACCACCTCCGGTACCAGAGCCCCCTACGGAATCATCACCACATTCTACAGCTATCTTATATTACTCGCGAGCTGCCTGCCCTTCACGAAGCTTGTTTGATCTTCTGCAACCACCCCGGAAAACAGTCCTCCATCCTCTCCGCCAACAACTTAGCCAATATTTTCACATCCGTGTTCAATAGTGATATGGGTCTATACGACCCACATTCCACCGGATCCTTCCCTTTTTTGGGGATTAGTGTGATTACATAGAACATAGAACATTACAGCGCAGTACAGGCCCTTCGGCCCTCGATGTTGTGCCGACCTGTGAAACCACTCTAAAGCCCATTTACACTATTCCCTTATCATCCATATGTTTATCCAATGACCATTTAAATGCCCTTAATGTTGGCGAGTTCACTACTGTTGCAGGCAGGGTATTCCACGCCATTACTACTCTCTGAGTAAAGAACCTACCTCTGGCATCTGTCCTATATCTATCTCCCCTCAATTCAAAGCTATGTCCCCTCGTGCTAGACATCACCATCCGAGGAAAAAAGGCTCTCACTGTCCACCCTATCTAATCCTCTGATCATCTTGTATGCCTCAATTAAGTCACCTCTTAACCTTCTTCTCTCTACCGAAAACAGCCTCAAATCCCTCAGCCTTCCCTCTTAAGATCCTCCCTCCATACCAGGCAACATCCTCTTTTATCCCTCTGGGATTACTGCCTGCGTCATCGTCTCCGGCAACTCCCCCTTCTCCAGTGCTTCATTAAATGCCCTCAAGTGATGTTGTTGGTGTTTTTCCCACCCAGTGACACCAATAATGTTGCTCCGTTTCGGTCCCAACAGCGTCGCCAATACTGTGGGTATTTCTATTTATCTTAGTGAACCACAAGCCGTCCCTTATATTGATCAAATGACCACACAACCAGTTAGTTAGTTCAAAAGATGGTTTATTTACATACACAAGAGTTATCTCAACATGCAAACACAATATCTACTATGACTTAAACTATACCGATCAGCTACAATAACCTATACTTAACTTCAGGGCGACCGGCACTGTGCAAACGGATAAGGCCGTTATCTGGATTTCACTTGGCTGGTTTGAAGAAAGCGGCTCTGCCTCTGCTGGGCTCAGCCGTCAGGTAGCGATCGTTGGTCTTGAAATTAGCTGGCTGTTCCTGCTGCAATTGAGCTGGCACAGGCCGAATCCAAAAGAGACAGAACACATGTCTGTGTCCTCTTTTATCCCTCTGGGATTTCGCGCTCTTTGGGGCGGTCCTTAACCTTGGATCCAATAGTTCGACAGGGCTCTGATATCTGTCTTCCATTTCGGCCAATAAAGGGGCGGGTACCTTGGTAGCTGGGCGGGTCCTTAGCGGTCATTGACCTTGGCAGTTGTGCTTTCTGAGTAAGGGGAGTGGCGCCGATCAGTCTGTGGCTGTGCCGGTTGCTTGATTGGACTTCTATTGTCCTGGGAAAATGGGCCATTAAAATGCAAATGAGTGGGGGTTTCGATCAGGTCTGGTTACCTGTATTTCAGATACACATAGGCTCTGTATTTGTCTGAGTCCTGGGTTGGCCATAATTCCCATGGTCCTTTGCAGGTGGCCATCTTAGATGGCTGCATTGTGGTGCCAGGTCCATCGCAAATTCCTAAAAAATTCTGCTGGGTACCCATCCGGCCCAGGGGCCTTCCCCGACTTCATACCCCTGATACTATCCAGCACCTTCCTCAGCTGCCTGCCTCTTTGCTTCCTCCACCTGGGGAAATTCCAGCTAGTCCAGAAACCTCCCCATGTAACCCTCCTCTCCCGAGTGTGGCTTGTTATGTCCCTGGTAGTACTCCCTAAATGTTTGATTTCTCTTTCCTGGCTCTGACACCACTTCCCCAGCCCCAGTCCGTATCTTCAATATTTCCCTGGACGCAGCCTGCCTCTGCAGCTGGTGCACCAGCATGCGGCTCGCCTTCTCCCCATACTCATATTGCACCCCTCTTGCCCTACGCAGTTGCCCTACCGTCCTTCCCATTGTCAGCCTATCAAACTGTCCATGCAACTTCCTCGCCAATCCCTCCACGGTGGGCACCCTCGGATATTCCCTGTCCACCTCCACTATATCGCTCACTAGACGGTCATGTTCTGCCCTCCTTTCCTTATTCGCACGAGTCATAAATGAGATAATTTCTCCCCGGACCACTGCCTTCAGTGCTTCCCAAAAAATGCCCGCCGACACCTCCCCATTCTGATTGAACTCCACACAATCCCTAATCGCCAACCCCACCTTATCACAAAAACCTCCATTCGCCAACAACCCCGAGTCAAACCTCCACCCCGGCCTCTGCTCTCGTCCCGTACTGAACCGAATATCCAGCCAGTGGGGTGCTTGGTCCAAGATAACTATCCCCGCATACTCTGCCCCCTCCACCCCAACCAAAATCTCCTGACTCACTACAAAGTAATCAATCCTCGAATACACCTTTTGGACGTGTGAAAAGAAGGAATACTCCCTTCCCCCTGGGTTCTGAAAACGGCAAGGATCCACCATACCCATCCTCTCCATAAACCCCCCCAGCTCCCTCGCCATTCGTAACCTACCCATCGACCTGGGGGGCGACCTATCCACCCTTGGCTCCAGGACACTGTTAAAATCTCCTCCCATGATCAACTGATGCATGGCTAAATCTGGGATCGCTGCCAGCTGTGAACAGATTTATGTGACCTCATAAAACCCACATCATCGCAATTTGGGTCATACACATTTACCAACACTACCGGTGCCCCTCCAATACCCCACTCACAATCACATATCTCCCACCCGGATCCCTCACCTCCTTCGCACTCTCAAATCCCATTTCTTTGGTCATTAAAATCGCCACACCCCTCGATTTCAGATCAAACCCCGAGTGAAAAACCTGCCCGACCCCCCCCTTCCTGAACCTAACCTGGTCCTTCACACGGAGGTGTGTCTCCTGCAGAAATACCAACCCCGCTTTCAAGCTCCGGAGGTGCGTGAACACCCGTGATCTTTTCACCGGCCCATTCAGTCCCCGGACGTTCCACGTTACCAACCTTACCAGCGGCTTGCGCCTCCAATCCCCTCTACCGTCCGTCATCTTCCCCACTTAACTCCTGCCCCTTTAATTCCACTCTGCACCTTGCCCATCCCAGATGGCCGCTTTCTCCACCCCTGACCATGTAATCTCTCACCCCCTGCAGCGTCGCAAACCTCCCCCCCCCCCCCCCCCCGCTTTTCCCCTTCCCCTTCTTCTCCCCTTCTCCCCCCCCCCCCCCCCCCCAGCCCCCCCCAGCCACCCCTCTTGGCCTTCTCCCCCACCACCTCACTTCCATTCACCAGCATAACCTGCTAGTGCGGCTGCCCCTGCCCAAAGGCACATCCTAATGACCTTCCCCACTCCTCAGCTCAGGGAAGAAGGCCTCCTGCTGGCCTTACTCTCGCCCACCCAAACATGGTTTTTTCCTGAATGCTAGTCAGCCTTCTCCAAAAGCAAACAAACCTGCTAGTGCGGCTGCCCCTGCCCAAAGGCACATCCTAATGACCTTCCCCTCCCCCCACTCCAACAGTCCAAAGATGTGCAGGTTAGGTAGATTGGCCATGATAAATTGCCCTTCGTGTCCAAAATTGCCTTTCGTGTTGGGTGGGGTTACTGGGTTATGGGGATAGGGTGGAAGTGTTGATCTTGGGTAGGGTGCTCTTTCCAAGAGCCGGTGCAGACTCGATGGGCCGAATGGCCTCCTTCTGCACTGTAAATTCTATGAAAATCTATGAAAACAAACAGTCCCATAAAACAGGAGGGGAGATGGGAACATCCATCCCCACAACTTTCACCCCGACAACTCCTTACAATCTCAACATTAAGCAGCAAACCCTGCCCAACCCCCCAAAAAGACGCAAATCCCCCAATCCCTACACCCGCTTCAAACATGCTCCCGACCATTACAAAGTGCCAGCATCCTGGTTCCTAAGCATTGTCTGCTCAGTTCTCTTCCAGTTCATGCTCCATAATGAAGTCTTTGGCCGCTTCTGGGGTCTCGAAATAATACTCCCACCCTTCGAACGTCACCTATAATTTCGCCGGGTAGAGCACCCCAAACCTGATCTGCCGCAGGTACAGCACCGCCTTGGCCTTGTAGAAACCTGCCCGCCGCTTTGCCAACTCGGCTCCGATCTGATAAATTTATTCCCTTCCCAGTCACAGGTACGCTTCTCCCTGGCCCATCGAAGAATTTTCTCTTTCTCCACAAATTTGTGTAGTCTCACGAACACCGCCCGCGGCGGCTCCCCAGCTCTAGGCTTCTGCCTCAGGGACCTATGCGCTCGGTCCACTTCAGGCTTCTTGTCTAGCACCCCATCTGCCACTAGCATCCTCGAGACATACCTCGTGGCAGTCACACCTTCCACTCCTTCAGACAGGCCCACTATTCATAGGTTCTGCCTTCTCAAGGCATTCTCCTGCTGCTCCACCGTTGCCCTCAATGTTTTACACAGGCCCACTAGGAGCCCCACCTCCGCCTCCAGAGCCACTCCACGATCACTGTGGTCCGGGATCACTCCTTCAATCTCCTGAATCTGTGACCCCTGCACCTCCAAACACTCTCCACCCGTTCCAGAGAACTCTTCAGGGGTGGCACCGCTTCTGCAATGACCTTTGCGCGACCCTCACGCATTTCTTTCCTCTGTTGATGGAATTCTGCCTTGATAAAAGCTTGTCCATCTGCGGCCTTCCAGCTAATATCAGCCCTTCCCCCACCTGCATATTTACTGTAGCTGCTGCAGTATAACCTTGTTCCAACTTTTCAGCCAAATCTCTCACTGTTTTCTGCCGGGTCTGGTAACCAGCAGACATACCACTCCCAGCAGAAACTACTCCTCCAACATTCACCTATGCTGTTTCATCAAAGTTCCACCCAGTATTGGGTAAAAAGAGCTCTTTTCTGTGACTTTAAGCAGGAGCTGCCCTGTATGTGACCACTCACTCCATGGTCACACCCGGAAGTCTAGTGTCCACACTTCAGAACTATTTCATAAATAGTAATGTGCTGGTCATGAACTGAAGGTGCTATATAAATGCAAGTCTTTCTTTACGATTATGACTTGTAAACTTGGTAATTGCTTCCTCTATTATGTTTCTTTCATGCTTATCTGTCAGACCTAAAACCTCTCCACTTTTAAGCTTATTTCTCAGACTTATCCCAAGTGACTAACCCCAGATCTGGTTCTTCAAGTTGCGGATTTACATTTCTGAGCTGCAGTTATTTTTCCAAGTAATTTCATTTGTCTCTGAATACCAGGCCTCATGCCTGCGGTTCTGGCTCTTGCTCTGGGTTCCTCTGTAAACAGTTCCATTCCGGAGTCCATTCTTGATCTACCCCAAAGGCAATCCTCTCCATTTTTGACATCTTATTCCCAAACCACTAATCCATAGCATACCTAAGGTGCAGAATAATAGATCATAGAATTGCTGCAGTGCAGAAGGAGGCCATTTTGGCCCCGATCCTCTGAAAGACTTACCTACGCCCACTCCCCTGCCTGGTCCCCATAACTCCACCTAACCTGCACATCTTTGGACTGTGGGAGGAAACCGAAGCACCCGGAGGAAACCCACACAGATATGGTGAGAAAGTGTGAACGCCTTGTTGTACCCTCAACAACGACGCTTAGAGAGTAAAACGGTAAAGAAGGCTTTAATAAGCTAAGAACTAGCCTGGTGCCGAGACGGGTGCTAACTGAGGTGCCGCCCACAAGGCGGCCCCTTATATACGGCTCCCAGGTGGGCGGAGCCGGAGGCGGAGTCCCCCAGGGTTCCAAGCCCGGTCTTAAAGGGGACATCACCTTACATGATGACAAGGGTACAGTAACCGTTCATCACACTCCTCACAGACAGTCACCCAAGGGTGGAATTTAACCCGAGTCCCTGGCGCTGTGAGGTTGTAATGCTAACCACCGTGCCGCTCAGGAGGCCATTTGGCCCATCAATTTGATTATTGCTGAAAAAAAAGACATGTTAGTCATTTTATAGCACAGAAGCTTTTCAACTTGCATTCATCATAATAAATGCAAGAGTGGTAAATTTCAAGCGAGCACATCAATTTATATTACAGGAGGGAAGGGTGCTGATTGATTAGCAAGTTGAATCTGGCTGAGGTGTTGCCACAGAGAAAGCAGCAGGGAACTAGAGGCTCCCGCAAGCTCTAGGTTAACTCAAAAAAGGAATGCTTTTTGTTAGCAGAGAACAATCCATGTACATGTCTGTTTTTAAAAAATAAATTTAGAGTACGCAATTCTTTTTTTCCAATTAAGTGGCAATTTAGGTGGCCAATTCACCTACCCTGCACATCTTTTTGGATTGTGGGGGTGAGACCCTCACTGGCACGGGGAGAATGAGCAAACTGCACAGCGACAGTGACCCGGGGCTGGGATCAAATCTGAGTCCTCGGCGCTGTGAGGCAGCAGTGCTAACCACTGTGCCACCTTGCCTGTGTATGTATGTTGCTTCTGACAAGTGTAAGTCAGCTATGCTACAAGATTGACTGATTACCTCAAATTGGTTGTTCGTATAGCTAGAAAACCTGAATTAATGTGTGACCTTGGAATTGAGAGGAAAACATGCAATAAGCACTTTAAAGAACTTAAAACGGATTTGAAAGTCAGTGCTTCCGGCAGTGAGGTTGCCAGTAGCTTGTCCGGCACTAAACTTGGAACAACAAAAGTGCACAATTCTGTGTTGATTTCCATACACTCAGATATAGTAAAAGTACGCGTAAGCATTTCAAAGAATTAACATTTGGTTCTAAGACAATGAGGAACATTTGGCTTATAATTACTGTGGAAGAGGAAAGGTGAATTCGTTCCTCCAAAATAATGCTAGACACCACCACCTCCCAACCCCCATTATCTCTCTCCTTCCATCTACTCTAAGATGATGGACAACCAGACCCCAACATCTGTCAATTAGTTTCTCCTTGAGGCTCCAGGATCTGCGTGGAGTTTGGACATTCTCCCGTGTCTGCGTGGGTTTTCTCAATGGGCAGAATGACCTCCTGCACTGAAGGGAGTCTATGATTCATGCAGTAGGGTTGCACAGTGGTTAGCACTGCTCCGTCATAGTGCCAGGTACCCAGGTTCGATCCCGACTTTGGGTGACTGTGTGCACTTTCGCCCTGTGTCTGCATGGGATTCCTCCGGGTACTCCGGTTTCCTCTCACAATCCAAAGATTAGGTGGATTGACCGTGCTGAATTGCCCCTAGTGTCCAAAGTCCAATTCAGATAATTTCGATAAGTTTACTTACTCAAAGGTTTTGCCTAGGTGTCTTTTAATAGTGAGGAGAACAAAGGACAAACACAAGTATAAATTCAACAATATTAAATACACAATTAACACATAAATTAACCCAAAATACATAATACTAGAAACACCCAAGATCGGTGGTTATACTACCCACAAAGATGGCTTGATTGAACTGTGGTAACAGCAGAAACTCTGGGTGCCCGAGAGTCTGCCTCAATCTGGGCTACGTACAGTAGACTGGTTCATATCAATAGGGTGCGATGACCTCTTGATGGGCGATTGATAGGGCAGGCCCAGACATGCCCAGGCAGCCTGTCTGAGCTTTTATGTTCAAACTTGGCCAATTCCAAATTCCCAGCGGCCATTTGCCGGAGTTGACTGTAGTTTAATTTAAATTGTCCAATTTTTTGATTTAGGATACTCCATTTTAATCGGGCTCAAAATTAGGCCCAATAGGATACCACAGTCCTTCCCTTGATCCTGTGAGCTTCAGTGAACTTGATCGCTCAATCCTATCCAAACTATCTAAATGACCAACACACATATATTCCACAAAAGTCATAATTAAATACAAAATTCAAAAAAATAAAAAGAAACAAATGAATACATAATAATCTCAATTAGTGTCACAAGTAAGCTTTATTAGTGTCACAAGTAGTGTCACATTGCAATGAAGTTACTGTAAAAATCCCCTCGTCACCACGTTCACGCCTGTTCAGGTACACTGAAGGAGAATTCAGAATGTCCAATTCACCTAACAAGCACGTCTTTAGGGATGTGTGGGAGGAAACCGGAACACTCCAGTAATCAGTGGAGTGGTTGGGGAGAAGAAAGAAAGGAAAATGGAAACGAGAATTAGACTCTGATTTGGCCCTTAAACTACTGGTAGAAACCCGGGAGCAAGTTTCTGATGAACCTCTCTGTCATGGAATGATGAACAATGTTACTGTAATATTTGCTTGTTTTGTCACTGAGCTGTTGATGCAGGAATATTTTGCATTTTACAGTTCTTCCAAGGCATTGCTTACTGTGAGCCAAAGGATATGCCAGAAATATTCCTTAAAATCCATAAAGTGTGACACAAAATAAAGACTTCTATTCATTTAGTGCCTTACTTAATGGCATCTGAAGAAATTGAGTGCTTCATATAACATTTTTAAAATATGAATTTACCCAATTCTTGTCTTTCTGTGGGCAGCACTGTGGCTTCACAGCGCCAGGGTCCCAGGTTCGATTCCCCGTTGGGTCACTATCTGTGCAGAATCTGCACCTTCTCCCCGTGTCTGCATGGGTTTCCTCTGGGTCCTCCGGTTTCCTCCCACAGTCCAAAGACAGTTCTATAACATTAATGTTATAGGAACACTGTCCGTGTGGAGTTTACACATTCTCCCTGTGTCTGTGTGGGTCTCATCCCCACGACCCAAAGACGTGCAGGTTAGGTGGATTGGCCATGCTAAATTGCCCTTCGTGTCCAAAAAAGGTTAGGAGGGGTTATTGAGTGTCGGGGATAGGGTGGAAGTGAGGGCTTAAGTGGGTCGGTGCAAACTTGATGGGCCGAATGGCCTCCTTCTGCACTGTATGTTCTATGTTCTAATTAAGGGGCAATTTAGCATGGCCAATTCACCTACCGTACACATCTTTGGGTTGTGGGGGTGAGATCCACGCAGACACAGGGAGAAGGTGCAAACTCCA
The DNA here is from genome assembly GCF_047496885.1 of Scyliorhinus torazame. Classification (NCBI taxonomy): domain Eukaryota; kingdom Metazoa; phylum Chordata; class Chondrichthyes; order Carcharhiniformes; family Scyliorhinidae; genus Scyliorhinus; species Scyliorhinus torazame. Next base: position 184,398,424 of record NC_092723.1, on the reverse strand, counting down.
CACGGACAGTGTTCCTATAACATTATTATTTAAACTGTAGTTCCTGTTACCTAGGCAAAAATGGCATGCAGTGCGCTCCCTAAACAATAAACATGAATGAAGAAGCAGCCTTTTTTTTAATGATGCGTTTATTGTACATTAATTTAGCTCAGTGGGCTAGACAGCTGGTTTGTGATGCAGAACAAGGCCAGCAACGCGGGTTCAATTCCCGTATCAGTTTACCCGAACAGGCGCCGGAATGTGGCGACTAGGGGCTTTTCACAGTAACTTCATACTTGTGACAATAAAAGGTTATTATTAATTAACCTCCAGATGTATGTTAATTACTTAGGCTTGGATGTTGCTGATGACACAAAACTTGGTAGTATTGTGAACTGTGGGATGTACTGGGTTAAACTCGAAAAAATAGTTTTTCAGGACCAGGATCAGAAACCTGTGATTAAGATTATTGAAGCGGTGATTTCTGCACTCCTGTATGCATCAGAGACTTAGATAACGTACAGAGAGCACCTCAAAACATTGACATGTCATTCGCATGCCTGACACCAGACTCCTGAAGCTACTGTTCTGCTAGGTTACAGCAGGAGACTCCCAGGAAGTCAGTGGAAAGGCTTTAGGGATGTCCTCAAACTGTCCCTGAAGAAATCAGATATTCCTGCCAACTCACGGGAGTGCCTGGCTTTTACCAACTAAAGTAAAGATTTATACAGGATGGCACCAAATACATTGAGAGGCTTTGGCGGGAGCATGCAGAGGCAAAATTGAGGCGACAGAAAGAATGCATGAACCTCCAGGTACCTCCATCTGCCCGACACTTCAGCACCACCTGCCCTGCATGTGGCAAATTCTGCAGATCACTCGTGGGACTTTCAGAACCCATCAAAGCAGAATGGAAGCAATTCATCCTCCATCCCGAGGAGGATTAAATCTCAAAAGGACATAGGCAGATGAAAGGAGTGGACAAGTGGCAGATGAAATGTAACGCAGAGAATTGTGAAGTCGCTTATTTGTCGAGGAAGAACAAGGAGAAGCATTATAAAATTATGGGTACAATTCTAAATGGGGTGCAGGAGCAGAGGCTATATGTGTAGAAATCATTGAAGGTGGCAAGGTAGGTTGAGAAAAGAGATAATAAAGCATGCTGCATCCTGGGCTTTATAGAGGCATAAGAGTACAAAAGCAAGGAAGCTATGATAAACCTGTAGAAAACACTGGTTTAGCTGCAACTGGGGTATTGTGACCAGTCCTGGCCACCACATCTTTGGAAGGACGTGAAAGCGTTATGGAGGGTGCAGGAAACATACACGAGAATGGTTAGTTGGTTCCAAAGATGAGGAACTTGAGTCACATGAATATATTGGGCAGGTTGGGGCTTGTTTGCCGAGTAAAGTAGGCTTGGAAGAGATTTGATAGAGGTGTTCAGAACCATGAGAGGTATGGACAGAGCTAGAAAGAAAGATTGAGAACCAGGCGACACCTTTTTAAGGTGTTCGGCAAAAGAAGCAATAGTAACATGAGCAGCAGCTTTTTTCCATCTCCTTCTGTGATGAACCGTTCTACGATTCTATAACTTAATGTCCATGATGTAGCTGACATCTAATTCTGTACATTTAATTTTATTTCAGTGTCCCAACAAAATGACAGTAGGAGGCAGTCTCTGCTTGAAAGACTTCTTGATGCTGTTAAGCAGGTAAATAAAACTTTATTACATGATAAGGTTCATTTAGAAGTCAGCAAGTATTTTACAGGTTAAAATGAACAGAAAAAGCTCGCACAGTAGGTCAACCAGTGTCTGCAGTGAAAACACAAGGGTTAATATTTCATCTTGAAAATAGTAGATCAGTATAAATTGTCCCAAGTTCTAAAATGCTGATCCATCGGATAGGTGTTTTGATTGTTTTGGTTGGAAGAAGCTGATCCCAGGATATCTGATGCTGAATTTTGAAATATCCGGATTAGTTGATTCTCCATAGAGCTGTGTTAATATCTGCTTTAACTGAAAATTAGACAAATACTTTCCAGAGGTTTTTAGTTCATATTTACTGTGTACACCTAATTCCAGAACTGCAGAAAATCATGGAGAATTTTCACCAGTTCATAGAACCATAGAATCTCTACAGTGCAGAATGAGACTATTTGGCCCATCGGGCAGGCACCTTCTGAAAGAGGACTACCCAGGCCCATCCTGTTCCCGTAACCCCATCGAACCTTTTGTACACTAAGGGGCAATTCAGCGTTGCCAATAGACCTACCCTGCACATCTTTGGGTTGTGGGGGTGAGACCCACGCAGTCACTGGGAGAATGTGCAAACTCCACAAGGACACTGACAAGGGCTGGAATCAAACCCGAATCCTCGGCGCCGTGAGGCAACAGTGCTAACCACTACGCCACCGTGCCGCCGCTTGTCTTAATTTTTGTTTGGTCTTATCACATCCATTGCAGAGGAGTGGGCAGAAGGAGAAGCTAACACAGCATATTTACTAGCTTTATTGGTGTATGGTCTGGAACCAAACTAAGCGGGTGAATCAGAGGAGGAACATAGAAGAGACATGGTGAAGGCAGATGCAGTGGTTGATTTGTATTGAATGTTTTGAAGGCAAGTGGTGAGAGGGAAAAATTAAGAATAGTACAATGATTACACTTTGACGGGGGAGGTCTCTGCGCTGTGGGAAAAACAGTAACTAGATTAAAAGGGTTCAGAAAGTTAGACTCAGAGTTGGGTGATGAAGAAGTTCAGTGTTAAGCTATAGCCAATTGGTTAAGGATGAAAACAGAGCCAAACTTTACTCAGTTTAGGTTTATTCACAGAGTGAAAGATTACAAGTAAAAACCTCATAACTTAACCACACCAAATGCCACTTCAAATGTGCTCCAGTAATAACCCATTAAATATCCTCTACTCGCATAGAGTTTAACAGCAATTGGCATGTAATTAATATTCAGTTATGATAGAGAAGCAGGGGGGTTTGGCGAGAGTGAAAATATTGAAGGTATTGTTCAGTTTCTTCCAGTCTGCCACTATTTTTATGTCCTGTAATGCATGCAGGAAACTCAAGAACCCGGTCAGAAGGAGCTGAAACAGAAAATATTTCTCAGTTGTCCATCTGTACAGCAATTATCTTGACTAAAAGTACTGTTGTAATGTAGAATGGAGGTACAAGCTGGATTTTTTACAAAGACAATGACAACCCTTTTGTACACTGTTTCCTTAATCCTAGTCCATTTTCCGACACTTCATTCTTGGTTGTATGGAAAAATAAATGGATTATTTTATTGTTAACATAAGAACTAGGAACAGGAGTAGGCCATCTGGCCCCTCGAGCCTGCTCCGCCATTCAGTGAGATCATGGCTGATCTTTGTGGACTCAGCTCCACTCTCCGGCCCGCACACCATATCCCCGAATCCCTTTATTCTTTAGAAAGGTATCTATCTTTTTCTTAAAAACGTTTAAAGAAGGAGCCTCAACTGCTTCACTGGGCAAGGAATTCCAGAGATTCACAACCCTTTGGGTGAAGAAGTTCCTCCTAAACTCGGTCCTAAATCTACTGCCCCTTATTTTGAGGCTATGCCCCCTAGTTCTGCTTTCCCCGACCAGTGGAAACAACCTGCCCGCATTGTTTGTGGGATGTGTGCGTCGCTGGCAAGGCCAACATTTATTGCCCATCCCTAACTGCCCTTGAGAAAGTGGTGGGAGCTAGTGAAAGGGGATTCCAGGATTTTGATCCTGTGACAGTGAAGGAATACTGATAAATTTCCAAGTCAGGATAGAGTGTGACTTGGAGGGGAACGTACAGGTGGTGATGTTCCATGCATCTACTGTCCTTGTCCTGCTAGGTGGCAGAGGCTGTGGGTTTGGAAGGTACTAGTGAAGGATTTGCTGCACCTTGTGTATGGTATACTCTGTTGCCACTGTGCATCGGTGGTGGAGGGCATGAGCATTTACAGTGCTGATCAAGCGGGCTGCTTTGTCCTGGATATTATCAAGCTTTTTGATTGTTGTTGGAGTCACACTCATCCAAGAAAGACAGTATTCTGTCACACTCCTGACTTGCGCCTTGTAGATGCCGGACAAACTTTGGGGAGTCAAGAGGTGAGTTACTTGCCTTGGAATTCCCAGCCTCTGATCTGCCCTTGTTGACACAATATTTATATGGCCGACCTAGTTCAGTTTCTGGTCAGTGGTGACTTAGGATGTCGATGGTGGGAAATTGAGTGATGGTAATGTGTTGAATGTCGAGGGGAGATAGATTCTCTCTTGTTGGAGATGGTCATTACCTTGCACTTGTGTAGTTTCAAATGCCTGAATGTTGTCCTGGTCCTGCACATGGACACAGACTGCTTCAGTATCTGAGGAATTGGTACTGAACATTGTGCAATCACAGATAATATCCCCACTTCTGGTGGAAAGCAGATCATTGGTGAAGCAGCTGAAGGTGTTTGAGCCTAGGACACTACCCTGAGGAACTCTCCTCTCCATCAATCACAATCTTTTTTCTTTGTGGTATACATGACTCCAGCCAGTGGGGAGTTTCCCTTCAGTTTTGACAGGGCTCCTTGATGCAACATTTTGTCAAATGCTGTCTTGAAGTCACATACAGTCACTCTCACACCCTCTTTCGGATGGAGCTCTTTTATCCATGTTTGGCTGAAGGCTGTAATGAGATTAGGAGACAAGTGGCCCTGCAGAACCCAGACTGAGCATCAGTAAGCAGTTTATTACTGTGTTAAGTGCTGCATAATAGACCTGCTGATGACACCGTCCAGCGCTTTGGGGATGATCACGAGGAGACTGCTGGTGGCAAGAATCTGCTGGTTAGAATTTGTCCTGCTTTTCATGGATAGAACACACCAACATCTCTCAGTTTTTGGAGTTCTTTCTCTTCTAATCACCTTTGCTTTTCCTCCCATTTTCAGTATTTAAAAAATAAAATTGAAGTACTGCATTTCCTTTTTTGTCAGAAAATATTTTATTGAGGCATTTGTAATTTTAACAATTTTAAACATCACATTTCAACAAGAACAAAAACACAACAATATAACCAACAACCCCCCCCCGCCCCCCCACCCCAGTAACAAACCCTAGCCAACATGGCTTACACAGACAGTGCCTGTTGTGGAAATTATAATAAAGACAAATTCTTTGAGCTTCGATTTAAGGAAATTTATTTTGTCTGGCTACATAGCCATTCCACAGTACTGTGAGATTAGACCGAAGAAAGCATATCTTTATAGTCTGAAACAACAGCTCCAGAAGCAAGATGTGCAGCCCCCCTCCACCCCCCCCCCCCCCCCCCCACCCCGCTGACAGCTTAATTTTTCTCGAAGAAGCCGATGAACGGCTGCCACTTCCGAACAAACCCCTGCAACAAACCCCTCAAGGCAAATTTAATTTTCTCGTGTCTGAGAAACACCGCCATGTCGCTAACCCATGCCCCCGACTTCGGCAGCTCCGAGTCCCTCCATCCTAATAGGATCCTTCTCCGGGCCACCAGGGAGGCAAAGGCCAGGACATCGTCCTCTCTCAGCCCCTGGGCACACACCAAAGATCGCCAACCCTGGACTCGGCACAAGCCTCACCTTTAATACTTCTGACATGACGTCAGCAAACCCCTGCCAGAAACCCCTCAATCTCGGACATGCCCAAAACATATGGACATGGTTCGCAGGACCCCCCGCACAGCACCCACACCTATCCTCTACCCCTCAAAGAACCTGCTCATCTGGGCCACAGTCATCAAGCACTGCATTTCCATAGAATCCACAGAATCCCTACAGTGCAGAGGGAGGCCATTCGGCCCATTGAGTCTGCACCGACCCTCTGAAAGAGCATCCTATATAGGGCTACTCTTCTGCAGCCCCGTAACCCCATCTAACCTGCACATCTTTGGACCGTGGGAAAAAACAGGAGAACCTGGAGGAAACCCAAGCAGACATGGGGAGAATGTGCGAACTCCACACAGATAGTCACTCAAGGTCGGAATTGAACCAGGGTCCTGGAGCTGTGAGGCAGCAGTGCTAACCTCTGTCGCCACTCCTTTGTTCTTCCCCAGAGTTTTCCCTCGTTGTTCCAGTGCTGCTGTTCTGCCTTTTTTTCTTTGATCTACAGTTTCCTAGGTTGATTTGTACTGTTTGGAACAGCTCATCACAAAAATATGACCACAGTGATTATTGCCTTGCCCAGTATGTTACCATTCTCAATTATTGTAAACCTTAATTTTGATGGGTTTAATGTTAATTCTGCCAAAATTGTACTTTGCATTTTCTCACTTGGTCTTCCAGCCAGTTTGCTTTGCACGATTATTTAGAACATAGTTTAAATAGTGAGGCATTTGAGAGGGCCCTCTTATTTCAGCCAAATTCACTTTGGAATTGTTGCTAAACCAACTGACCTTTTGTCATGGCAAAAATTATTGTCATTGTTTATTGATGCGTTGCTTCAACCTCCAAACAATTCCTTCTGCCACATCACTCCCTCACTGTTGTTTCTGATGAGACTACAGAAAATTCAGGTTCCAAACCTTGTAGAACATGGCTGGTGGCTCTTCAAATGTGATTGCAAACTTTGAGAACAGTAAGATCACACTTTTCCGTTTTTGTAGTTTGTAACGTACCTACATCAAGAGATGTTTTTTTCTTTCCTCCGTGGCTTTGTTTTCTTTCTTTTGCTGGCATATTTAAATGTTGGAACTTCAAATATACTGCCTCAATTTATTGTGGGGAAATTTGGTAGAAAGACCACAAGTTGAAATCAATAAATGTAATTAAATGGAGAGTCTTACAGTCTGTTGCTTTTTCGAGTGGGCTTTGACTAGAATATGCAGAGTTGCATGGTCATGTATTCATTGCATCAATAGGATGTGTTGCATAAAGCTGTCTTTGGTTAGTTTCAGGATATGATTTGCTGAATGTCATATTACCAAAGACAAACTTTCAGATATTGAAACAAACTGGATGACTACTAGTTTGTACCAATGTATTATTGGATTTTTGAGACTTTAATGTCACCTGTCTTGATTCTATGCAACATTTCCGTTTCTCTGTATTTATCATTGCTCATCCCCTTCCCTTTTCGAATATAGTGCCAAATTCGCTTTGGAGGAAGAAAAGAAATTGCTTCAGACACTGACAGTCGGTAAGAAAGATTTGTTCCTGACTTGGTGAATTATTTATCTATTGCTTTGTGTAATATAGTTTTCATTTTTGTTTTCATTTCAGATTTTCGGAATTTTGTTTATTGTTTTTAATCTTAGTTAAAAAATCTATTTTCCGATGTATAGGGTACTTTTTCAAATTATTGTTAATTTGTTTGTAACTTAATAAATACATTTCAAATTGCTCCTTCCCCAACCTAGTCTTGGCTCAATGGTAATAATAATACTCTCTATTATTATTGTCGCAAGTAGAATACATTAACACTGCAATGAAATTACTGTGAAAAGCCCCTAGTCGCCACACTCCGCTGCCTGTTCGGGTACACAGAGGGAGAATTCCGAATGTCCAAATTACCTAACAGCATGTCTTTCGGGATTTTTGGGAGGAAACCAGAGTACCTGGAGGAAACCCACGCAGACACGGGGAGAACGTGCAGACTCCGCACAGACAGTGACCCAGGCCAAGAATCGAACCTGGGATGCTGGTACTGTGAAGCAACAGTGCTAACCACTGCATTACCATGCCACCCATATGTACTGTTTTTTCCTGCACGACAAGAGTGTCTGTGCTTCAACAGCCTTCATTGTTGAAAAGTGCTTTGGTACAACCTTAAGTTGTAAAGGGCACAATATAAATTCAAATTCTTTCTTTCTTAGTTGTACTAATGTTAATATGACCATATTTATAATTAATTTAATGAGTTCACTTCGAGTGGGCTAATTTTTGTGGCCACATGAAGGTCTGTGTATGGAGTGTTTTGGGGGGGGGGGTGCAACTCAAGTTTCAACTGATGTCAGGTATCCTTATGAAGGTGGAACATTTAAAAGCATTGCTTGCAAACAAAGTATTTTATCATGCATTTCACTTGTTCTGTTAACAGGGTGATTTGCCTGTGTGCTCAGTTTGAGACTGTGTTACAACATGGCTTAAGGAGAAGCAGAGGATTAGCACTCACAGCAGCTGCTATCAAGCAGGCAGCAGGATTCGCCAATAAAACTGAGACAGGTAATCACTGAATAAAAATCTATCAACAAGTTTTCTTTTACATGACTAAACTGAACATTTTTCGATATTGAATTGCTGCTGTCATTTTGGACTAATTAAACTTTAGAATATAATGTTTTTTGTTAGAAATTCTGAATTTTCTTCTGAATATTTGACAAATCATTTTGTATTCTAAGCAACAGTTTGGTTTGTCAGAATAGCACAATTGCTTCACAGCTCCAGGGTCCCAGGTTCGATTCCGGCTTGGGTCACTGTCTGTGCGGAGTCTGCCCATCCTCCCCGTGTGTGCGTGGGTTTCCTCCGGGTGCTCCGGTTTCCTCCCACAGCCCAAAGATGTGCAGGTTAGGTGGAATGGCCATGATAAATTGCCCTGAGTGTCCAAAATTGCCCTTAGTGTTGGGATGGTTACTGGGTTATGGGGATAGGGTGGAGGTGTTTACCTTGGGTAAGGTGCTCTTTCCAAGAGCCGGTGCAGACGTGATGGGTCGAATGGCCTCCTTCTGCACTGTAAATTCTATGATAATCTATGATAATTAGATTTGTTCAAGTGATGCAACCCATCTGGTCCTGGGTCCTTACCAACTCGAAATTCTAAGGCAAAAAATTGCAGTAAAGGAAAATAACCCTGCCTGAGATTTTTTTAAATCGTAGAACATAGTATTGTTTTCATTTGGATTGACATATTTCAAATGGGAAAATACAATTTCAAAGAAATAAGTAGTTTTGCTGTTCCTTTCTGATTATAAGATGTGTTTTACAGCTGTATTGGAAGAAGTGATGAATATTTCCTGTTGGTACTACAATGGACCGTTAGCTGATACCCCTTTGTTCGTAGGCAATCCCTCGGGATCGAAGCTGACTTGTTTCCACTTCAGTGTGATGGGTTCTGAGATGACTGCTAAGTCCGATGCGCAATGTGCAGACTCTTGACACATGTTGGGCAGATGGTACTTGCAGCATTTGGGTAGATGGGCTGCTGGAGGCTTGTGCACTTCCTCCGGTGCCTTGACTTTGTCCCTGCATGCTCCCGGTGTACTTTGTGCCCTGCTGAACGAAACATCACATTTTGGTCAGTCAGGGAGTTCCAAGACTTGGGGCGCTATTCTCTCCCCCCCCACGCCTGGTGGGAGAATCACCGGGGCGCCGCGCGAATCGCGCCACGCTGCCCGACCCCCGCACGCGATTCTCCCACCCCCCGGAAACCAGCTGGACGCGATTCGCACCGGGCCGCTTGGAGAACCGGCGAGCGGCGATTCTCCGGCCCAGATGGGCCGAGCGGCTGCTACAACACGACTGGTTCCCGCCGCCGCCGTCCACCCCTGGTCGCTGCCGGCAGGAACACTGCGGGAACGCTGGGGGGGCGGCCTGTGGGGGAGGGAGGGGGGCTCCTTCACCGGGGTGGCCTCCGATGGGGTCTGGCCCGCGATCGGGGCCCATCGATCGGTGGGCTGGCCTCGCCCCCCCCTGGGCCTACCTCCTTCCGCGCGGCCCCAGAACACCGGCGCCATGTTGGTGAGGGGCCGGCATGCGTAAGACGTTCCCTGCGCATGCGCAGGATGGCACGGCCCAACTGCGCATGCGCAGGATTGGGCTGCCCCAACTGCGCATGTGCGGGTTGGCGCGGTGCTCATTTGAGGACGCTGGAGCAGCGTGAACCGCTCCAGCGCCATGCTGGGCCCCATGGGGGCCAGAATAGGTCGTGCTCGGGCCCTGTTCGCGCCGTTGTGAAACGCGACGACGTTCACGACGGCACGAACACTTGGCCTCCATACCGGAGAATCGCCCCCTTGGTGTTTTAAAAAAAACTTTTACAGGGATGCTTTAAGAACACCCAAATGCTTTCCCACTGTCTTCCTAGGAGTCTCCTGCTGCAACTGTGCTCTTAGGTGTCTGGTGTCGGGCATATTGAGTTTTTTGAGGGGGTGACCAAGAAGGTAGATGAGGGCAGTGCCGTAGAAGTTGTCTACATGGACTTTAGCAAAGCCTTTGACAAGGTACCTCATGGTAGGTTGTTGCAGAAGGTTAAAGCTCACGGGATCCAGGGTGAGGTTGCCAATTGGATTCAAAATTGGCTGGACGACAGAAGGCACAGGGTGGTTGTAGAGGGTTGTTTTTCAAACTGGAGGCCTGTGACCAGTGATGTGCCTCAGGGATCGGTGCTGGGTCCACTGTTATTTGTGATTTATATTAATGATTTGGATGAGAATTTAGGAGGCATGGTTAGTAAGTTTGCAGATGACACCAAGATTGGTGGCACAGTGGATAGTGAAGAAGGTTATCTAGGATTGCAACGGGATCTTGATCAATTAGGCCAGTGGGCCGACGAATGGCAGATGGAGTTTAATTTAGATAAATGTGATCGAATCAGGCCAGGACCTACTCAGTTAATGGTATGGCGTTGGGGAGAGTTATAGAACAAAGAGATCTAGGAGTACAGGTTCATAGCTCCTTGAAGGTGGAGTCGCAGGTGGACAGGGTGGTGAAGAAGGCATTCGGCATGCTTGGTTTCATTGGTCAGAACATTGAATACAGGAGTTGGGACGTCTTGTTGAAGTTGTGCAAGACATTGGTACGGCCACACTTGGAATACTGTGTGCAGTTCTGGTCACCCTATTATAGAAAGGATATTATTAAACTAGAAAGAGTGCAGAAAGGATTTACTAGAATGTTACCGGGACTTGATGGTTTGAGTTATAAGGAGAGGCTGGATAGACTGGGACTTTTTTCCCTGGAGCATAGGAGGCTTAGGGGTGATCTTATAGAGGTCTATAAAATAATGAGGGGCATAGATAAGGTAGATAGTCAACATCTTTTCCCAAAGGTAGGGGAGTCTAAAACTAGAGGGCATAGGTTTAAGGTGAGAGGGGAGAGATTCAGAAGGGCCCAGAGGGGCAATTTCTTCACTCAGAGGGTAGTGAGTGTCTGGAATGTGCTGCCAGAGGTAGTAGTAGAGGCGGGTACAATTGTGTCTTTTAAAAAGCATTTAGATAGTTACATGGGTAAGATGGGTATAGAGGGTTATGGGCCAAGTGCGGGCAACTGGGACTAGCTTAATGGTAAAAACTGGGCGGCATGGACTGGTTGGGCCGAAGGGCCTGTTTCCATGCTGTAAACTTCTATGATTCTATGATATGAACGACACGCCCTGCTCAGCAGGACGGGTTCTGAGTGATTGCTAGCTGAAATGCTAGTTGAAAGAAAGGATACTATTTTGTGGTTTGCAAGGTACCGTTTCTGTATAACAGAAATAAGATGTAAGCAACGGTTTTGTGGTGAGGCATGTGTATCAAGCATATATGAGTAGGAAATGAGGTAAAGAATGAAAATGTTTAATAAAATAGGTGCTTGTAAGATTTCATACATTATAGGACTGTCTCTGGTGCTGTGTTGCACAATTGCCTAAGCTCTTCACGTGAACTTCTTCAGCATGCTTTAATTCTACCTTACTGTAGACTACAAGTAAACAAAATACTAATGTATCACCATTTTATTTTAATTTCCCATTTAAAAACATTTTAGGCAGGTTTTTTTGTACTTGGATCATTTTAACTTTTGTCCCAGGCATCATATTAGAGGGAGAGATGCTGTTTTTCTTCTTCTTTCTTGGGCTAGTTTGGTTTCAGTGATATAGGGTTGGATGTTTGCTCCTGAGGCAGACAGCTCGAGTCTGAAATTTCCTCGGGTTGAGAGGGTGGAGGGAAAAAAATACGCTGAATGGTACAGCTTTTGCCCTGAGGGTGTGTGTATGCAGGATGAAGTCAGACCTGCCATCCTTGGCAGCAAATGAGAGGTGGTCAAAGGGGGTACCGGATGCTGAGGAGGGCTGTTTAAAAGACTCACCTCGATATTCTGCACTTTGTGCCAATGTTTTGTTAAATATTAGGCCCTTTAGCCGTTACCCATTCACATCCACACCCAGTCCCCATGTCCACACATGCCAACTTATGCCAAATCACCCCATGGCCTGTTATCAGGGCTATACCAAGCTAATGCCAACTTATGCCAAGATGTGGAGATGCTGGCGTTGGACTGGGTTGAGGACAGTAAGAAGTCTGACAACATCAGGTTAAAGTCCAACAGGTTTGTTTCAAACGCTAGCTTTTGGGGCACTGCTCCTTCCTCGGGTGAGGAAGGAGCAGTGCTCCGAAAGCTAGTGTTTGAAACAAACCTGTTGGACTTTAACCTGATGTTGTAAGACTTCTTACTGAACTTATGCAACTCACCCAGTACTCACCGTAGGCAGAACACAGGAGTCATGTTGAGATGAAATAAAATAAAAATCTAAATATCAATTATCATTTTCACTATGATAAATAAATAAATGATCCCATTCATGTAATCCCATTCAAAGCATTTAACTCCCTCCAACTACTGAATCCCTAATAAAAAGAAACATTTGTAAACATAACTCCACATCAAAAACAGCTAAATCTTTAATAACCTCTTTGAGCTGCCAATCACACAGTGAACCTACAGCCCCCTAGTGTGATAATGATTGGTTGTGGAAAGCAGCTGAGCATTGATAATTCTACAGTGATAGCACTTCGGGTCATGTCAGGAAACAGCTATTGAACTTGCTAGAACAGATTTTTCTTTCAACTCAGTGATAGGTGGCTTTTAAAAATGGCTAACCATTTAAATAACTTGACACTGTGACAGTTCTACAGACCTTGGGCGGGATTCTCCGACCCCCCGCCGGGTGGGAGAATCGCCGAAGGGTGGCGTGAACCCTACCCCGCCGCTCTGATGCCGACTGCCGAATTCTCCAGTGCCGGTTTTCGGGCGAGTGCAGGGATTCACGCCGCGCCGGTCTGGGGCCGTTGGCAGCGGCCCCCCCTGGCAATTCTCCGGGCCCCGATGGGCCGAGCGGCCGCCCGTGTTCGGCCAGTCCTGCCGGCGTGAAATGGACATGGTCCATCATGGCGGGTCCAGGCTTGGAGGGCGGTTAGCGGGTTTCTCGGGGGCCACGGGGGGATCCGGCCCCTGGGGAGGCCCCCAAGGTGGCCTGGCCCGCGATCGGGGCCCACCAATCTGTGGGTGGGCCTGTGCCATGGGAGCACTCTTTCCCTCATCGCCGGCCTCTGTAAGGCTCCGCGATGGCCGGCGCAAAGAAGAAACTCCCTGCGCAGGAAACATGCCGGCAGTTCTGTGCATGCGCCAGAACGCGCTGGCAGTCCTGCGCATGCGCCAACTCACGCCGGCCGGCGGCGGCCCTTCGCCGCAGGTTGGCGTGGCGCCAACCCCTCCAGCGCCGGCCTAGCCCCTGGAAGTACAGAGGATTCCGCAACTTCCGGGTGACCCGACGCCGGGGTGGTTCACGCTGCTCTTGGTGCCGGTGCACCCACCCCGCCAATTGCGGGAGAATCCCACCCCAGATCTGCTCTTCAGGAGCATTTATGACTGTTCTATGAATTTGTAACTCTCAAATGTGGTACAGTACTCCTCTTCCAACTTATGGTGGCGGCATGTAGGTGGAGGCCGCACAATAGGTGGCTCCTGCTAGAGTCTCTGGTTTTTGGACTTTTATGTCCAGTTTCAGTGGTAACTTGTGGATGAGTTGGTATGGAAAGTCATAAGGAAGATGAGGAATGTCAAAGCCCCAGACGAAAGATGCTGGAAAGAAGGAGGTAGGTGAAAGCCAGCCGGCGAGTGAGGCAGAGAGTTCTGCAGGAAAAAAGATGGCGGAGCTGTGTCGTCGGGTGAGGCCGCTCCCCTCATGGTGGAAACTCTGACCGAGGTGTTGTCGGTGGAGTGGGAGAGGCTGTTTGCCAAGCATATGGAGGTGCTTCGGAGGGAGATGATAGCTTCAATGAAAGAGTGGGCGGAGGAGATGATTGCTCCAGTCAAGACGGCAGTGATTAAGAGGTGCGGGAGCAAGGAGCGAAGTTGAAGGGGGTGGAGGAATCATTGTCACAACACAGCGACCAGTTCACCTCGATGGGTGAGGAGCTGCAGAGAGTAGTGGAGATCAACAAAGGGTTCAGAGCCAAGGTGGAGGCTCTGGAGGCAAAACCTGAGAATTGTGGGCCTGCCTGAGGGGGTGGAGGGCCCAAGGCTGACCAAACACTTTGCGAAGATGTTTGCGGAATTGATGGGGGCGGGGGAAGATCCCTCCGCTACGAGTTGGACAGGGCACGTTGGTCACTCAGGCTGAAGCTTAAAGCGAATGAGCTACCAAGGGTGGTTATAGTCTGCTTCCACAGCTGCCACGTGAAGGAGAGGTTTTGAGCTGGGCGAAGCAGAGACGAACTGTGAAGTGGAAAGGCGTTGGTATCTGAATATACCAAGACATGATGGTGGAGCTGGTGAGAAGGTGGACGGCCTTTGGACGGGTGAAGGTGGCATTGTATGGCAACGGAGTGAGATTTGGAGTGGTTTAACCTGTGAAGCTGAGAGTGACTCACAATTTGAGGGATTTTTACTTTCAGACAGTGGTGACAGCGCAGGCGTTCGTTAAGGCTGAAGGACTGGGACTGAGATGAGTTTGGGGATTTGGATTTGGTTGGTCGGGATGGGGTTTGTGTTTTTCTTATCAAGGGTTTTCTATTTCATGGTGGGGTTTTGTTTTCTGCCTCTTAAATGGTTGGGGGGTGGGGGGGCGGTTTGTTTACATTTGCCGTGGGTTTTGTTTTTCCTTTTTCCTTTTGGGTGCGGTTCTGCATTGTTTCTTGGTTTAAGGGAGGTGGGTTTTGGGTATGTGGGGCCTGGTTACTGAGGAGGGGCTCTGGCAAGGGTCATCGCCCTAGCAAAGGAAGGCTGGCTAGCGAACGGGAGTGAGCTGGGGTGGGGCTATGGTCATTGGGGCGTGGTTGAGCAGGTTTCGATGGACCTGGGAGGTGTGAATGGTAGAGGGAGGGGATCGATACTGGGTGAGGTGTTTGGAAAGGGAAGTGGATGGGGGGATGCTGGGAAGGGGGAAGGGGTTCGACGCAACCAAAGCATGGGCAGGGCCCCGGGAGAATGGTGATGGCTGATAGGAGGGGCGGGGGGGGGAAGGAGCGGTGAGGGACCCCAGCCAGAATGATTATGTGGAACGTGGGGGGGGGGGGGGGGGGGCGGGGGGTACCGGTGAAGAGAGCAAAGGCGCACTTGAACAGTTTAAAAACCGATGTGATGATGCTGCAGGATAACCATTTGAGGATCAGGTGAGACTTAGAAAGGGGTGAGTGAGTCAAGTGTTTCATTCGGGGTTCGACAGTAGGGCTTGGGTGGCGGGGGGGGGGGGGGGGGGCTGTGATGATCTTGATGGGCAAAAGGGTGAGGTTTCAAATGTAGAAGACGGTGGCTGACCAGGGGGGGCAGGTACGTGTTAGTGACGGGTGTGTTGGAGTGGAGGTTGGTGGCGCTGTTAAGAGTATATGGCCCCAATTGGGACGATGCGGGGTTCGTGAAGAGAGTGTTGGGTGCCACCCCGGATCTGGATCCCATGAGCTGATACTAGGGGGGATTGGAACATAGTTGTGGTATCGAGGGTGGACAGATCCCATCCGCGCTCGCTGACCCAGTCGGGGGACGAAGGCATTGGCAGGGCTCATGAGGGAGATGGGGGAGTGGACCCGTGGTGATGTTTACACCCAAGGAACGAGAGTATTCGCTTTTCTCCCCGGTGTACAAGGTGTTTTTGAGGATTGACTTTTTTATGGTGGAAAAGGCGCTGCTGGCTGGCGTTAAGAGGTCGCAGTAATCAGTAATCGGCAATTGTGAACTTGGATCATGCTCCGCATTGGATGAATGTGGTTTTGGAGAAGAGGGCAGCCCAGAGGCCGGGGTGGAGAATGAATGTGGGGTCACTGGCAGAGCGGAGCTTCTGTGTCAAGATAGGGAAGGTGATTGAGGAGTATATGGGGTTTAATTGCATAGGGGAGGTCTCACAGTCAGGTGTCTCTGAAGGCAGTGGTGAGGGGGGAGGTGATCTTGTTTAAGGCTAAGGGGGATAATGAGGAGAGGGACGCAGGTTTCCAGGCTTTGACGCCACAATAACTGTTTGTTTGTCTCTCCTACCGATACTGTCATAGATAGTACAGCAAGGTCCCACAAGCAGCAGTGCAACACTGATGAGAATGATCTGTTTTTGTGATGTGAGCAATCCTTTGATTGACATTTTGATTTGGTGAAAAAAAAACATCGTTCTATCTTGATCCAGTAAATTATGAACTTTGAGTCAATGTTTAAAAATCACAAAAGTCTACAAATGGTGGGCCCCAGAGGATCACCCAATTTCTCTTGTGGATTGAAACACTCCTCCATCTCATGAGGGAACAAAAGGAACTTTCCAGATGAATGTTGACTCTGTGGGCGAGATTCTCTAGCCTCCTCCATGACTGGACCCGCTGCGCATGAGAATGTGGCCTAACAGCCAAAACTCCGTTCACTTTCAGCAGCACTGGAAAATCCCAGTTGTGATCGAGGACAGAAGGTTTCGGGCAGTGCGTTTTCCCGAAACTTCATTCAGAAGGTTAATTGAATGAGTCATTCGGAGACAAAGACGGCGCTTGTCACAAACACTCAAACTGTGAAAACCACCACCCAGGATATGTAATTTACCTAGCCACCCACTGTATTTGGAAAAGGACTTTGGACTTGTAACAGGTCACATGGTGAGACAGCCATGTTTGTTCTCTGCTTTAAAATAACAGCAAGAAGCTGTTTGCAGACAGATTCTACTGAAAGACATCAACCAGCTGCAAGACATTGAAGCAGCCAAGGTAACAAACAGCAATAACTTCAAAGTGGGAGATTCCTAACAAAGGGGATGACTTTCTTGAACCTGTGCTGACTTCAAGTTCACATGAGCACCAGCCTTTTGGAAATTTAGCCATAATAATAATCGCTTATTGTCACAAGTAGGCTTCACTGAAGTTACTGCATTGTTCTGTGGGCCAGCTGTTTAGCCCACTCTGCTAAACCAGCCCCAACCAGCCCCTAAGAAACCTCTCAGCTTACTGAGAATTCTTTGCTCACGACCTCCACTTTAATTGAAGCATTAGCGTTATCTAAGAAACTTCAGAGTTGCGACGAAAGGGACTGAGATTATCATAAATGGTAACGGCATTGTTCCTTTCCCTCGTCTGTATTTAATCTTTGTGTGAGTGATACTGTGAGTGAGCCAAGTGAGTGAGTTGTTGTGTTTTAAATCTCCAGGGCAAGTTTGTGCTAATAAATAACCTTCCTGATTTATAAATTTACAAAGCTTGCTGTTGGAATCATTAAAATTGGGGAAATGACACATGCGGGGAGGAAAGCACACACCACTTAAGTAAAACATACTGATCATGGACAGTAAAACGAAACACAGATTCTGTACGTGACAATTCTTTGAGTTTAGGTTGTTGGAAGACAACGTGGCTGAAGACAGTGCTCAGTGATTCTTAGTTGAAAATTATGTCATAATCAGTATGAACCAGCATTTCCAGGAAACTAGGTGGGTTAGTGTGGGTTGTGCATTCATGTGACTCTGAGATTACTGTCTCTACGATTACGCGAATGAAAGACTGACTCAAAGTTTGTGCACTGAGTTGAGAATGGACTTGTGCATCAGGCACACGCACACATGCAATGTGTGTACTTTGCAGAACCAAGAATCAGATGAACATAGGGTTTGCTCTGTGGACATTCTCGCAGAAGTGAGAATGTGTAGTTGGCTCACTGGGGTGTTCTGTACTCAATGTTGAAAGCTAAAATATAAAGTGAAAAGTTTAATAACAATCAAAATATGAACATAAATATTTTAGATCTGAAATACTATGTTGAATGTGTCCGTGATAAATACATTATTAGAATCAATAATTAGGCCCAAGAGTGAATTCCATAATTTATTTAACTTAATATGAAAAATCATGCCTGACAGAACTGAATTTTGTTCCACACATGCCTTGAGATGCATGAGAAGAATTTTTCTGAGATAACTTTCTCATGTAGTAAATGTAGGAAAACCTCTGAATAACATGGCGTCCTGTCAAAATGAGATTTTCTTGCATGTGCGTCACATTTTGTGATGTGAGACTGTGCAAAGTGTTACAATCTCGAGAGAGACTGGTAACTTTCAAAAATAAATTTGAACTTCCAGTTATTAGAAACATTGAAAATAGGCATGATGTGGAGATGCAAGCATTGGACTGGGGTGGACAGTATGAAAATGAAATGAATGAATGAAAATCGCTTATTGTGACAAGTAGGCTTCAAATGAAGTTACTGTGAAAAGCCCTTTGTCGCCACATTCCGGCGCCTGTTCGGGGAGGCTGGTAAGAAGTCTTACAACACCAGGTTAAAGTCCAACAGATTTATTTGGAATCACTAGTTTTCGGAGCGCAGCTCCTTCATCAGGCTGATGTGGTAGAGAATTCCACAGGTTCACCACCCTCTGAGTGAAGAAGTTTCTCTTCATCTCACTCCTAAATGGCCTACCCCTGTACATTGAGGCTCTGACCCCTTGTTCTAGGCTCCCCTGTCAGGGGAAACATCATCCCTGCAGCCAGTCGGTCCAACCCTATCAAAATGTTATATGTTTCAGTGTGATCCCCTCTCACCCTTCTAAACTCCAGTGAAGACAGCCCTAATCATCCCAAATCTGTCCTCAATCTCTCACTGTTGAGATAATATAATTGGTGGCTGCCTTGAATCACTGTGGTCCATGTGGTGCAGGTACATCCACAGTGCTGTTAAGAAGGAAGCTTTGCTGTAAACTGTCCATTTACTTCTAAGATGAAAGGGAGTTGGGGTCAACAGTAGCTAAATAGCATTTCTGCCTCAATCCTAGGTTGTGTGTTTCATGCTGCATGGGGAAGAGGGCAGAGAAAGCCAGTTTTCAATGCTTCCCTATAAATTGCTGAATATCACAGACAACATAAGTTCTTTGTGGTCAGCAGAGAGAAAGGTTGTTGACTTTACAAGCTATGACAGCCAGATGCGGGAGGGAGACAGTCTGTAGTCGAAGAGATACACCCAGTAGCCACCTAAAAGTTCCTGATTTATACTTGCATGGCCAAGAGGAAGGAGATTCATTCCGCGGAACAGGCCGATGGTAGATTTAAGGAACTGTCTGAAAACTGAGGAAAGCACCTGAATGTGGTCAAAGTCACTCTGTGAAATGTGGAAGCTGGGAGCAACTGCAGCCACGGGCAACTTGGAAATATAACATTAGCTGAATGAATGACACAACAAGATTTCACAGGGCGGCACAGCAGCACAGTGGTTAGCACAGTTGCTTCACAGCTCCAGGATTCCAGGTTTGATTCCCGGCTTCGATCACTGTCTGTGCGGAGTCTACACCTTTTTTGATCTCATACAATCAAACCACCCAGGTTTACTGTTCGGCAGACTGCAGAAAAGATCACAAAAGCCCCATCATGTACCCTAATTTCAAAGCTGCTGTCCCAAAATATAATCTTGTATATTTCATAATTGTAACAAAAGTTGGGATGACACATACATTTTCTGTCCCATATTTGGTATATGAAAGCAGTAAATTATTGTGCGGTCCGGTTTGCAAATGATTGAAAACAGCTTTATGATTGCATGTGCCCACATTCTCTCAAGCTTTGTTAATTTGTTACTGATTTATGGAGCTGAGAGTTTTGGCCCCACTGCTTCCTGGTTTTTCTGCATAAAGTTGTGCCTCAGAAGCCACAGCATGGAAATTCTTCAGTTCCTTATATTTTTCTGAAAATGTTGATGCACTACCCTGTGTTTGTTTCAAAGAACTTGTCCATTTAACACAAATTTAAGTGTAGGTGATTATTTGGAGTAATTAGGGATGAGTAACACACACTCACCTTACCAGCAAACCTCAAATCCCAAGAGAGAATTAAAGAAACAAATCAGCCCCATTATCTTGATGAGCACAAAAACAAATTTTGCACGTAGTTGTATTGCATTGCTGGGAACTGAGGCAGGTCCTCCACTGGTTGGAGTCATACCTAACGCAAAGGAGGATGGCTGTGGGTGTTGGAGGCCAGTCATCTCAGCCCCAGGACATCACTGCAGGAGTTCTTCAAGCTAGTGTCCTAGGCCCAACCATCTTCATCCGCTTCATCAGTGATGTTTCCTCCAAGAAAGGCACAAGTGGGTGATGCACGATCAATTGCACAGAGATGAGAGTTGAATACAGCTGAGGCTTTATTACTCTAAGATGTGTGGCCTCCGACAGCAGCTGGCGAAATGGCTGCTGTATAGGGAGCACACATATTTACACTCTGCCTACTGGGCGGAGCCAGCAGGCAGGGACTACCCCCGTACCTGTAGTACAGGGCCTTACCACACATCTCCTAATATATACAACAGTGGTGATTACCACAGTGGGGATGCTTGCTGATGATTGCACATTGTTCAGTACATTGGGCAGCACGGTAGCATTGTGGATAGCAGAATTGCTTCACAGCTCCAGGGTCCCAGGTTCGATTCCGGCTTGGGTCACTGTCTGTGTGGAGTCTGCATGTTCTCCGGGTGCTCCGGTTTCCTCCCACAGTCCAAAGATGTGCAGGTTAGGTGGATTGGCCATGATAAATTGCCCTTAGTGTCCAAAATTGCCCTTAGTGTTGGGTGGGGTTACTGGGTTATGGGGATAGGGTGGAGGTGTTGACCTTGGGTAGGGTGCTCTTTCCAAGAGCCGGTGCAGACTCGATGGGCCGAATGGCCTCCTTCTGCACTGTAAATTCTATGATATGATAATATTCACAATTTTTCAGACACTGAAGCAATTGTGCTCACATGCAGTGAGACCTGAACAACATTAGGTTTGGGCTGATGGGTGGCAGTTAACTTCTGTAGCAGACAATTGTCAGGCAATGACCATCTCAAACAAGAGAGAATCAACCAACTCCCCATGACATTCAAAGGCATTACCATTGCTGAATTGCTGCCATTAACAGGCTGATCGTTACCATTGACCAGAAGGCTAACTGGACCGGCGATATAAATGCTGCAAGAACAAGTCAGAGGTTGGAAATTCTGCAGCAGGTAGCTCACCTCTTAACTCCCCAAGCCTATCCATTACCTGCAAGGCACAAGTCAGCAGTGTGATGGAATATTCTCCACTTGCTTGTATGATTGCAGCATCAGAAACACACCAGAGCTCGATGCTGTCCAAAGCAACACAGACTGCTTGATCGGCACCCCATCCACGAACCAACATTTACCATGCCTGCAATGTGTACCATCTATAAGACACATTACAGCAACTCAGCAAGACTCCTTCAACAAAGTCACACAAGCCTGTGACTTCTACCACCTGGAAGAGCCAGGACAGCAGTAGGAACACCACCACCTGAAGGTTCCTCTCCAAATCACACACAATCCTGACTTGAATCTATAACACTTGACTGTCATTAGATCAACATCCGAAAACTACCTTTCGACTAGCACTCAATGTACCTAAATTACATGGATTGCAGTCGTTCAAGAAGGCAGCTCACCACCATCTTCTCAAGGACATGTGGTGAATTGGGAATCCCTATGTGGCAAATTACATTGCTTATTAGGTTGCAGTCACTATTGTTGAGCATATGATTTCAATTAATATTCTTGCCTGGCGTATGTTTGTGTACTTCAATCTTTTTGTCTTTTGTTGGGGCAATAGTGAAGTAAAAAGCAGAGCTATGCTTCCTTGGTTATTTATTGATTTTTATTGGTGAGAGGAGGTAGTGTTATTGTCACTGGAGTAGTAATCCAGAGACCCAGGGCGAGATCCGGGGCCCCGTGTTCAAACCCCACCACGACAGATGGTGAAATGTGAATAAAATAAAAATCTGTAATTTAAAGTCTAATGATGACCATGAAACCATTGCCGATTGTCGTAAAAACTCATCTGGTTCGCTAGTGTCCTTTAGGGAAGGAAATCTGCCGTCCTAACCCGGTCTGGCACACATGTGACTGCAGATCCATAACAATGTGGTTGACTTTCAAATGCCCTCTGAAATGGAGGACAGTTAGGGATGGGCAATGAATGCTGGCCAGCCAGCGAGGCCCACAACCTGTAAATGAATTTTAAAAATGCTAAAATCATAAGCAGAGAAAGCACACCCAACCAATAATTCCACATGGAAAAAGGCAACATCCAACTGTGTTCTGGATCGAGGGTAGCAGTGGGTCTGATGTGTGTATCAGCATTCTCAGCAAGCACCCTGATGAAGTCAAAGTACTGCTTTCAATTGCTGACAAAAGCCTCTATGCTGCGTTAAGATTCATAAATTCACCTCAAGAGTTCCAATCGCTGGTGAAAAAGGAAGACTGCAAAGTTTCACACTGATAGGTAGTAGATGTTTGTTAAATAAATATACATTTGCCAGTATAGTGTGGAAGGCATTTTCTACAAAAATTAGCATGCGATTGAAAAAGTGCTGTTCACCATCACCATTTCTTAGCATTTGACTTTGGACTGGCAGCATTTGGCACTTGGTGGATGTGAAGATTGGTCTTTTGTTCCTCTGTTTTGCAAGTACCACAAATGAGTGCAATTTGTCACTCTACAAATTTAATTTTAAATCTATTGCTTCTTTGGCAATAAATTATTTGTTTTATTAATGTCTGCTTGCACTGTGCAGGTTCAAAGTAAGGAAGTGTAAACCAGAAAGGGAACTAAAATAAGTCAGCAAGCATGTGTTTGCTTGGAGTGAGAGTAGAAATATCTGATGGTTACTACTCCTTTTGTATTTATGCTTACAAATATAATGCAATGAAACACAGAAATGATACGAGGCGGTGACTAGCTGGGTGGCCATTTGTTTAGCCATGAGCAACCTGTCAGTAACAAATGAAAAGGAAGTGGAGGGAAGTACAGTATAGCGTGACCAGAATAAACTCGTTGAGTTCAACTCATTTCTCTAATTGAAGATTTTGCACCTGGCAAGCGTTTGTCATTTTGCATCTGAAACTATCACACTTGAGCATTTGTCTTGACGTGCTATGATGTACATTTCTGAAATGAGGTCATATCTGCTAAAGTATGAACGGAGAACTTAAATTAAGAGAGTGTATTTCATCACCTGAGAACATCTGAAAGTGCTTCAAACCTAATGAAGTATTTTCTGAATTGTAGTCACTGCTCTATTATTGTATTACTGATCAAGTAAATTAAATACCGACAAATAAAATACAGATTAATTCAGTGGATAACCACCAATGAAAAAATAGGGATACGTTTTTATTCAAGGGATGTGGGCTTCGCTGGCTGGGCCTGCATTTATTGCCCATCACTAATTGTCTTTGAGAAGGTGGTGGTGAGCTGCCACTTTGAACCGCTGCAGTCCGTATTGCGTACGTATAACCACAGTGGTGTTCGGGAGGGTCTTCCAGGATTTTGAGCCAACAACAGTGAGGTCAGGGTGACATTTTCCAAATCAGGATGGTGACTGGCTTGGAGGGAAATTTCCAGGAGATGGTGTTCCCATGTATCTGTTACCCTTGCCCTTCTAAATGGCAGTGGTTAGGGGTTTGGAAGGTGCTGTCTAAGGAGCCTTGGTGAGTTCCTGCAGTGCATCTTATAGATGATATACGCTGCTGCCACTGTGCACCAGGGGTGGAGGCAGTAAATGTTTGTCGAAGGGACGCCAGTCAAGTGGGCTGCTTTGTCTTGGATGGTGTCGAGCTTCATGATTTTTGTTGGAGCTGCACTCATCCAGGCAAGGGGGAAAGCATTCCATGGGCCACAGTGGTTAGCACTGCTGTCTCACAGGGCCAGGGACCCGCGTTTCGATTCCAACCTCCGGTCACTGTTTGGAGTTTGCATGTTCTCCCTGTGTCTGCGTGGATTTCCTCCGGGTGCCCCGGTTTCCTCCCACAGACCAACGATGTGCAGGTTAGGTGGATTGGCCATGATAAATTGCCCCTTAGTGTCCAAAAAGGTTAGACCGGTTACTGGGTTACGAGGATAGGGTGGAGGCATGGGCTTAAGTAGGGTGCTCTTTCAAGGGCTGGTGTAGACACGATGGGCCGAATGGCCTCCTTCTGTTACCTCCCACAGTCCAAAGATGTGCAGGTTAGGTGGATTAGCCATGCTAAATTGCCCCTTAGTGTCCAAAGATTAGTTGGGGTTTCAGGCATAGGGCGGGGGATTGGGCCTAGGTGCAGACTCGATTCGCCGAATGGCCTCCTGCTGCACTGTAGGGATTCTATGATTCTATGAATCCATCACTCTCCTGCCTTGCGGATTGTAGATGGTGGACAGGCTTTGGTGAGTCAGGAGGTAAGCTGTTCTCTGCAGGATTTCCAGCCTTTGACTGTTCTGGTTGCCACAGTATTGAGATGACCAGTCCAGTTAGGTTTCTGGTCAATGAAACCCCAGGCTGTTGCCAATAGGTTTTACAGCGACGGAAATGCCATTGAATACCAAGGGGTGATGGTTCTATTCTCTCTCGTTAGAGATGGTCTTTGCCTGCAACTGTAAGCATCCAAATACATATTTTGGGTCACAGATTATGGTAAGCATTGTCATGGGAGATCTAATTTTGTGTGTATTGTATGCGAGAGATTTATACATTTTGAGTATAGAACAGTTCAACATATTGTTGTTAAATGAGCGAAAATGTTTTGTGATATTCTGAGGCTATAAAAGGTGCTTATGAAAACTCCATTCTTTTTTTCTTTTAATGCATTATACATTACATCATATAATGCTTTTGTGTTAATAGTATTTTCCTCCAATAAAACACTTAATGTGGAGTAATCTATAAAATGTTTGCTATCTTCCTAAATGTTTAAACATATATAATGGACAGTTCGCATTAAGGAATCCTCTTCCAATAATGCAGTAAAATCCTGACGGGTCGAATCGACGGGATCCGCCCGCATATTTGTGTTCAGTGAATATTTCAGGAGGACCCATTCCCACATGAATGCATATCTGTGTAACCTGATGTGCCTACAAATGCGGTTGATACCAAAAAGAATAGATTCAAATCCCAAATAAAAACACAGTAAAGCAATAAATGTATGAAAAATATATTCATTCAATTTGTTCGCACCTTACAATGCCCTAACCTCAGCAAAGGCTGAAACTTTGTATTGAAAAATGCCTACGCTCCGTGATTTCACACTCTTGTGTGATCTGCTCTGGTTGGCTAACCCTGCTGTGATTGGTTGGCGTGGGCAAAAGAACAAGTGTACATAAATTCAGCTAATCTAACGCAAAATTATCACGGGCATCGTTCAATGGGATTTCCATTCTGCTGGCAAGAATCGCTGACCACTTTGACATAACAGGAGTTTTGTGTCATCCAAGTGCAACTTGTCGCAATTTCATTGTACATACCTCCTTGGAATAATCGAAAATTATAAACATTTGTATCGGCTGCATAAAACTTCAATTTATCGACTTGTCGCAAGGTTCCTGATATGGTGGTGGTATGTTGTTCCCTTCCATAGCATCTTTCTGATCTATGTTTCTCTAAGGCTTCAGTTTGACTACTTGATTGAAACAGGATAGAATTAAATATGTTTTCAAAATTTGAACAGGACAAAAAAATTTAAATCTGTGTCTCTTAAATTCAAATAGAACTGTCAGTCAAGCTTATCTTACAATCCAGTAACGCGTGGGTTGAATGTTGTTTGTTGCCTCTGATATCTACTGTAGACATCATAGACTGGGACTTGCGTGCATAAAAGCAAGTTTTATAATTTGTTCTTAGTGAACCTGTGTGTAATCCTGCACGATATAAGAAAAACCATTATAATGCGTCGTGGTAAATGTGGTTAACATTTTTCAATTGTTTTAAAGGAACATAGGAATATAGAAAATAGTAGCAGGATTGGCCAACTGAGCCTGTTCCATTATTCAATTGTGGCTGATCATCGAGCTCATACGCCATTTCTCCCGCTACCCCATATCTCCTGGTGTTCATAGTCTCTAAAAACCTATCGATTTCTGTCTTGAGCACGCTCAGTGACTGAGCTTCCACAGTCCTCTGGGGCAAAGAATTTCAAAAATTCACCATCCTCTAAGTGAAGACAATCCTCCTTATTTCAGTCCTAAATGGCCTGCCCCTTATTCTGAGACTGTGTCGCCTGGTTACATATTCACCAGTCAGGGAAACAACCTATCCACAGCTACTCTATCATGCTCCATTAGAATTCTGTACGTTTCAGTGAGATCACCTCTCATTTTTGGAAACTCTGGAGAATACAGGCCCATTTTCTTTCATCTCTCTTAATAAGACAATGCTAGGGATTAGTCAGGTGAATATCTGTTGCAGTCCCTCCATGGCAAATACATCCTTTTTTAGATAATGAGACCAAAACTGTACACTGGTGGGGTCTCACTAAAGCTCTGTACAATTGTTGGATGACATATTTACTCCTATACTCAAATTTCCTTGCAATGAAGGCCCAAGATACCATTTACCTTCTTGATTGCTGGCTGCACCTGCATTCTAGCTTTCAGTGACTAATGATCAAGGATACCCAAACTGCTTTGGGCACCAGACTTCCCAACCGTTCACCATTTAAGAAATACTCTGCCTTTCTGTTTTTTTGACGAAAGTGGATAACTTTGCAGTTATTAGCGTTACATCCATCTGCCCATTTACTTAATCTGTCCAAATCCGCTTGAAACCTCCTTGCATCCTTCTCACTTTTGTCATGAGAATGTCACTTTAAGAAATGTTTGTCTGCTCATGTTACTGCAGTGATGTCACAGTGTGGGTGGAGCTGAGCTCTGTCTCTGCTTTCTAGTTTCACTTTGAGAAAAGCTTGGGTGTGTCTGGTTTATTTGGTTTTGTTTCAGTGTTGGAGCTGCATTCAGCCAGAGAAGGTGTAATGTTGTTCTCTCTGCCATTTAAAGACTATCTCTTGATCATTTGGTGAATTCAGAGTGATAACTGTTCTCAGTAGTGAATTTAAACCTGATGTGCTTCTGTTAAAAGTTTTTTTAATGTCTTATGGATGTTAAAAGGAAAGCTTAAGGATTATTTAGTGTTGTATTCTTTGGGGGTTGTATTTGAATTGATGGTTGCTAAGATGTTAACTGTATGTTTTAAAAAGGTTAACTTGAGTTCATAGAATAAACAGTGTTTTGCTTTAAAAAAATACTTTTCCATTTCTGCTGTACCACACCTGTAGAGTGGGCCGTGTGCTCCCCATACCACAATCTAGTAAAAGTCGTGGGTCAGGTGAACTCCATGATACACTTCTCTAAACCCTAGCCCATAACAAATTGGGGGCTCAAAGGGGATAAAAGTTTATCTATTGGATTGGCTTTGTGAACTTAAAGACAGTGAGGGGTGAGCATATTGTGGGTGCTTTTCAGGTGTGGTATTTTAGTTTAAGTAGGGAGCGTGTTGTGGACAATGGCTCTTTCAGAGGCTCAGATGTTTTTGGGGGTGGAGATGGTCACACGCAATACCTTACGGACGGAAACTAAAAACATACTTTTAGATTTGGCAAAAGCATTGCAGTTAACATTACCTGACAAGGTACAAAAAGATGAGGTACTTACTGCGGTAGCTGAGCATTTAAAATTGCCTGAGATACAATCTGACTCATTAGAAATGGCAAAACTTCAGTTACAAAACAAGCAACTTGAACATGAAAAAGAATTAAAGCAGCTTGAATACGAAATGAGAGAAAAAGAAAGAATAGCCCTAGCAGAACAAAAAGAAAGAGAAAGGGAGATACAGATCAGGGAAAAAGAAAACGAGAGAGAGTTTGAACTTCAGAAAATGGCCATGAAACATGACAGTCAGTTAAGATTGGCGGCTGGAAAGAAAAACGTACAGTTGGAGGATAGTGATAAGGATGAAGCGAAAGAGCTTCATAGTCGAAGGCTTGGTGGGGATCTATTTAAATATGTCGAAGCATTGTCAAGGTTTGACGAGAAGGAGGTAGAAGCCTTTTTCATTACATTTGAGAAGGTAGCTAAACAAATGAAATGGCCACAGGACATGTGGGTATTACTGATTCAAACAAAGCTGGTAGGTTGGCTAGTGAAGTGTTTGCATCACTATCAGAGGAGGTATCTGAGTCGTATGAGGAGGTGCAAAAATCCATCTTAGGTGCATATGAACTAGTGCCTGAAGCCTATAGATAAAAGTTTTGATATTTAAGGAAAGAACCTGGTCAAACATACATGGAGTTTGAAAGGATCAAACAGAGTAATTTTGACAGATGGATAAGGGCTTTGAAAATAGACCAAACTTATGAAGCTCTCAGAGAAATTATACTTTTGGAGGAGTTTAAAAGTTCAACTCCTGATGTAGTGAGAACTCATGTGGAAGAACAGAGGGTTAAAACTGTGAGATTAGCAGCAGAAATGGCAGATGATTATGAATTGGTTCATAAATCAAAGCTTGGTTTCCGACATCAGTTTCAGCCTGTGAGGGATAGAAACTGGGAAAAAGAGAAATATTCAAGTGGTAGAGGTAAAGGAGATCTGATGGGAGATAAAAAAGGAGAGTGTACCTCAGATAAAAAAAGAAATCCAGGAGGGTGGAAGAGACATGAAAAGTTTCAAATGTTTTCACTGTAATAAACTAGGCCATGTAAAGTCACAGTGTTGGTGGTGGAATAAAAGCACTGAGAAGCTGATATGGTAAAACAGGATAAGACAGTGGGGTTTGTTAAAGTGGTAAAGGAAAGCCCAAGTGAAGCGAAAGAGGTGCAAAAGATTGTACAGCCTGATCAAGAGGTGATAGATAAGAAGGTACCAGATCTCTTTGAAGAATTTAGTTGTGTGAGTAAAGTTTACTCATGTGTACCAGGAGGAGTAGGTAAAGAAGTCACAATTTTAAGATATACAGGAGCTAGTCAATCTTTGATGGAAAGAGATGAGGAGTTATGTAGTTTGTTGCCAGAAAAGGTGGTAATATGTGGAATTCAGGGTGAGAAGAGTCGTGTTCCATTATATAAGGTAAGGTTGGAAAGTCCAGTGAAGAGTGGTGAAGTGGTAGTAGGAGTAATAGAGAAACGATTTTGTCCAGGAATACAGTTTATCTTGGGTAATGATATAGCTGGATCACAGATGGGAGTGATGCCTATTGTGGTTGAAAAGCCAGTGTGAAATCAGAAAACTGAAGTGTTGGAGGACGAATATCCTGGTATTTTTCCGGATTGTGTAGTAACAAGGCCGCAAAGTCCCAGGTTTAGACAAGAGGAAAAATCAGAGAGTGAAGATAACGATGAGAAATGAAACCATCTTGAAGTTGATGGTTTATTTTTTTTTCTTGGGGGAGGTGTCATGAGAATGTCACTTTAAGAAATGCCTGTCTGCTCATGTTACTGCAGTGATGTCAGAGTGTGGGTGGAGCTGAGCTCTGGCTCTGCTTTTTAGTTTCACTTTGAGAAAAGCTTGGGTGGGTCAGGTGAACTCCATGATACACTTTGGGGTTCTCTAAACCCTGGCCCATAACACTTTCCCACCAAGTTTTGTGTCATCAGCAAATTTGGAAATATTACTTTTGGTTCCCACATCCAAATCATTTATATAGATTGTGAACAGCTGTGGCTCAAGAATTGAACCTTGCGGTACCCACTAGTCAGAGCTTGCCCTCCTGAGAATGACCCATTTATTCATACTCTCTGTTTTTTGTTTGTTAACCAACTCTCAATCCATAGCAGTCGAACAGAGCATCCTGCTCTGATTTTTGTTTACTAATCTCCTGTGGAGCTTTATGTTACACTGTCAGTTGACATTATAGCTGGATGGGAAGATCCCAGAATGGAATCCAGGCTCAAAAGACCGTAACTTGTACTTTAAGAAAATTTAACATGGAGGAACAGAGTCAGAAGAGCCTAATTAGTTTAACAACAAGAAAAAAAACTTTATTAAACATAAAAAGTTGGATTAATATACAATACTCCTTTAGGGGCTGTTTAGCACAGGGCTAAATCTCTGGCTTTAAAAGCAGACCAAGGCAGGCCAGCAGCACGGTTCAATTCCCGTAACAGCCTCCCTGAACAGGCGCCAGAATGTGGCGACTAGGGGCTTTTCACAGTAACTTCGTTTGAAGCCTACTTGTGACAATAAGCGATATTTTAATTTTTTTTATTTTTATTTATCTTAAAAAATACACACAAATGTTACGATGAACACAGAAGACAAAGTACTTCTTTAGCTACCATGGTCTCCTTTACACACAAAGTCCCTTTTAAGCACACAAGATGACTGTGATAAGACACACTCCTCTCTGAACCCAAGTAAATGTCTGTGGATTTCTCCACAAAATCCCTCCCAGGTGATCCTTACACCGTGAGCCACCTTGTCTCACGGAACTCCGTCTACCACACGAGAGATTTCAAATTCCGCTTTCAAAAGTCACACTTCCATGTTTTCTTCCAAATTATGCTTTTTCTCTGCTGCTTCCATCAAGGTTTCACTTTCAGGTTTGACACCTCTCCCTTCGGGGTTCCTTTGTCTTGAAGGCTGTTACAGAAACTCCAAGGTCCAGCCACCGATTTCTACAATTATTTCAAATATGTCTCCCAAATTTAGTAATTTCTGACAAGTCTTAGCACTACTGCAGCTATCTTTCTGGCCTCTCATGATCCAATGCCTTTTCAACACTCTGTGAATACTGAACAGTAACCTATTCTGGTTCCCAGTTTCCTCTGTTCCATTAACTTCAGACTTTGGAAACTTCTCTTTATTTCTCTATCTTCCTGAACTATCTGGACTTTAGATTTCCGGCATACTCCAGAGTATGGCTTTTCTTCTTCCCTCAGGAATCCTGTGACAAGTAACTCCACTCCTGAATTCTCTCCACTTGCCAGGATGAATGCAGCTCCATCAACGCACAAGAAGCTCAACACCATTCAGAACAAGGCAGCCTGCTTGATTGCTCCCCCTTCCACTAACATTACCTCCCTCCACCACCAATGCACAGTGGCAGCAGTGTGTACCACCTACAGGATGCACTGCAGTAACTCACCAAGATTCCTTAGGTAGCACCTTCCAAACCCATGACCAATAGATGCATTGGAATGCCACCACCAGGAAGTTCCCCTCCAAGTCACTCACCATCCTGACTTGTGGCTGTACCTACACCACAGGGACTGTAGTGGTTCAAGAAGGCAGCTTACCCACCACCACCTTCTCAAGAGCAGCTAAGAGATGGGCAATAAATGCTGGCCTAGCCAGTCACGCTCACATCCCGTAAATGCATTTAAAAAAACCTCAAATTAAAAGTTCCTGATCCCTAGTTGATTCCTTGATGTACTGCTCCAGAGGCCCATCTCTCCATCACCCTCCATCGCATAAGTACTAATTAGGTTTCCCCTGTCTAACGTAAATTGAAGTTGCCCATTTGGGCGGCACGGTAGCACATGGTTAGCACTATTGCTCACAGCTCCTGGGTCCTAGGTTTGATTCCCAGCTTGGGTCACTGTTTGTGCAGAGTTTGCACGTTCTCCCCGTGTCTGCGTGGTTTTCCTCCGGGTGCTCCAGTTTCCTCCCACAGTCCTGAAAGACGTTCTTGTTAGGTAATTTGGACATTCTGAATTCTCCCTCTGTGTACCCGAAGAGGCGAGGCGCCAGAGTGTGGCGACTAGGGGATTTTCACAGTAACTTCATTGCAGTGTTAATGTAAGCCTATTTGTGACAATAAAGATTATTATTACTGTATTACCCACATTATGTGCAGCTCTAATTTCCTGATTTAAGCTGTTCTCACCATTACCACTGCAGTTTGGTGGCATGTAAATGAAAATGAAATGAAAATCGCTTATTGTCACAAGTAGGCTTCAAATGAAGTTACTGTGAAAAGCCCCTAGTCGCCACATTCCGGCGCCTGTTCGGGGAAGTTACTGTGAAAAGCCCCTAGTCGCCACATTCCGGCGCCTGTTCGGGGAGGCTGTTACGGGTAAACAACTTTCACTAATGTTTTCTGCCCCTTGCTGTTTCGTAGCCCTACCAAGACTGATTTTACATCTTGATGTATCTCAAGAATGTACTAATTGTGTCTCTTATTAAAAGTTCTACCCCACCTCTTTCCCTTCACCTAACCTTCCAAAATGACAAAAATCCCTGAATATTCAGTTCCTCAGCCTGGTCACCCTGTAACCACGTCTCTGCAATGACAATCAAATCATATCCGCTCACCGCTATCCGTGCCTTCTTGTGCCTATCTGTTTCCCTTGTGAATGCTGCATGCATTCAGACAGAATGCTCTTAACTTTGTCTTTTTAACATTTCACATTATCTTCATTCATTATTATAAATATAATGTTTTTCTTTGCAGACCCTGTGTTTTGGTATTATGTAAAAGAACATCTGAACAAACATGAACTACAGCGATACTACTCTTTAAAGAATATCACAACAGACATAGGACGAGGCAGGGCCTGGCTCCGATCTGCACTCAATGAACATTCACTTGAGCGATATATGCATATGCTTCTTGGTGACGGAAACCTTCTAAGGTAAACAATTGGTAGGAACGTTGTTGCTGATAAAATAAGTGAAGCTTTGATATCCTCTAAACTATCAGTTAGCTATTAAAGATGACCTTATTTCAAATGAATCCGTCAATTAGGTTGACGAACCCAGTGAATTGAGTTTTTGCATTTATCACTGAGTCTCGAGACTGTGGTTTTCATTCGCACCGTGAACTTTAGCTCATTTCCAATGCTAATACTTTATTGCAA
The DNA here is from genome assembly GCF_047496885.1 of Scyliorhinus torazame. Taxonomy (NCBI): domain Eukaryota; kingdom Metazoa; phylum Chordata; class Chondrichthyes; order Carcharhiniformes; family Scyliorhinidae; genus Scyliorhinus; species Scyliorhinus torazame. The sequence continues at coordinate 184,365,701 of NC_092723.1, read as the reverse complement.
TAGTGAGGATGAGCTGCATTGTTGGAGGAGCCTCTGTAGGTTGAAAGGTTAAACTGAGGCCGTGGCTGTTTGCTTGCGACGATGACGCATTTTAAAACAATTGCAGAGTTTTCTCTTATTTTTCTCGCCAATGTTCCTCCCTAAACCCAACAGCAGCCAATACAAATGAACTAGTCATTCATTCATTTGCTGCTTCTGAGACTATAACAATTTCCTTTCCTGTATTTTAACCGGACTATGCTAGCATAGTGAATGTTCATCTGAAGATGCTGCATATATTAACATTTTAATCATGCTCCATCTTTCTTTCACCTGCCCCTTTCACAGGGACCCCTTTACTAATTTATCATCGTCAATTCTGGCTTGTTCTTGCAGATGGAATGCTGCTGGTTCACCCTTTTGGAATTGGTGAAGGAGCTTATCTATTTAAATTTTACAAAACCGAAAAATAGAAAGTTATATTTTTGTCGGTCTACTTTCCAGTGAAAGACACCTTGTAGCAATCAGGAGCTAATTTCGCTCTGCACACTGCCAAGGCTGAAGCTGCTGCCTCATTTTCATCACTAACTTAGTTAGACCTGGGATCAGAGCTTTGCTGTCCATTTTCTCCGGCTTTTCATTTACCAATGAAGCTGTTTTAGAAACATTGCTCCCTCATAATTATTAGAAACTTTTTGTTTTATCATAATCTTTATTAGTGTCACAAGTAGGCTTACATTGACACTGCAATGACGTTATGGTGAAAATCCCCTAGTTGCCACATTCCGGCGCCTGTTCGGGTACACAGGGAGAATTCTGAATGTCCAAATTACCTAACAGCACATCTTTCGGGACATGTGGGAGGAAACCGGAGCACCCGGAGGAAACCCACGCAGACACGGGGAGAACGTGCAGACTCCGCACAGACAGTGACCCAAGACGGGAATCGAACCCGGGTCCCTGGCGCTGCGAAGCAACAGTGCTAACACTGTGCTACCGTGTACAGTGTCCAATAGTTTTAGCTTGTTTTTATGCTTTGGTGGATAGTGATTGGTTATTTCCTTACTTCAGTTAATTCAATTACACATGATATCCAGAAAAGTGGACAGTGGGTTGAGTTATTTTGACCAGTAGTCTAACTTTATCTGTAATATATTTTAATAATCTTAGTTATTGCATTTCATGTCTATACCACTTATGCTGTCTTGTCTCTGTCACACTTATGTCAGTTGTCTCCATTGTAAATTATTGTGCTAAAATTTACAATGAAAAATTACATTGTGTTATATTATGACAAGTTTACAACCTGGCCACAGATGGCATTGTGTCAAGTCTGAATAACTTTGGAGTCTCTTGTTTCCGGGTGCGGCGATGACCAGCTGAGTCGCACGTTTCGGCAGCTCCCGGTGAAACGGACTTTTGGGCTCTTCATAGGAGCCCCAACGGCAATTTTGACGGCTAAAAACACTGTGCGGTAAACCAGAAGGGAATCCCCCCTGGATACGGATGAAAAAAGGAGGAGAAAGTGGCCGGATTGCAGTGGATCCTTTAGAACAGCGGCAAGGAAGGCAAGCAAAAACCAAGATGGCGTCGGAAGGTGGCAGTTTAACATGGGGCCCTGAACAACAAGAGTTCTTGAAATGCTGTGTGGAAGAGCTCAAAAAGGAAATGAAGAAAGAGCTGTTGGCCCCGATACTACAGGCGATCGAAGGGCTAAAGGAGGAACAAAAGACCCAGGAGCGGGAGCTTCGGGTCGTGAAGGCAAAGGCAGCCGAGAATGAGGACGACATACAGGGCCTGGTGGTGAAGACGGAGACGCATGAGGCACATCAGAAACGATGTGTGGAAAGGTTGGAGGCACTGGAGAACAACGCAAGGAGGAACAACCTGAGGATTCTTGGTCTTCCTGAAGGTGCGGAGGGAGCGGACGTCGGGGCATATGTGAGCACGATGCTGCACTCGTTAATGGGAGCGGAGGCCCCGGCGGGTCCGTTGGAGGTGGAGGGAGCATACCGAGTGATGGCGCGAGCACCGAGAGCAGGAGAAATTCCCAGAGCCATGGTGGTGAGATTCCTCCGTTTTAAGGATAGAGAAATGGTCCTTAGATGGGCAAAGAAAACTCTGAGCAGTAAATGGGAGAACGCGGTGATCCGCGTTTATCAAGACTGGAGTGCGGAGGTGGCGAGAAGGAGGGTGAGCTTTAATCGGGCCAAGGCGGTGCTTCATAAAAAGAAGATAAAATTTGGAATGCTGCAACCGGCAAGACTGTGGGTCACATATCGAGGGAGGCACCGCTACTTTGAGACGGCGGATGAAGCGTGGACTTTTATTGTGGAAGTAAAACTGGAATGAGCGGGTTATTAAAAAGAACGTTTGAACAAAGTGGTGGGGCGAATGTGGGGGGCGAAGAGGGGGGATAAAAAGGGGGGAAAGAGGAGTTTTATGTACTAATCCTGCGATGTGGTAACTTTTCTCTCTTCCACAGGTGGTGATGGGGGGAGGAGGGGAGGTGGAGGAGATGGGGCGTTGGCCATTGGGGGCGGGGCCAAGGGAGAAGCGCGCTATGATAATCATGGCGGGAATAGAGAAGCAGCAAGGAGGGGGCGTCGCACGGTGCGAGCCAAGGTCACGGGGGGAAGCCGAGGTCGGCCAGAGTTTGCTGACTTCTGGGAGCAACATGGGGGGAGTAATTACGCTAGCGGGGGATCTAGCGGGGGTGGGGGGGGGGGAATTACTGGGTTGCTGCTGCTGGGGAGAGGGGGGAGCTGGTATGGGAGGGGATGGGCGGGGGGGCACCGCCTGGAGGAGATACAGCTGCGTGGGAACCGGGTGAGGAGCTGGAAAAAGGGGATGGCTAATCGACAAGGGGTGGGGGTAGAAAGCCCCCCAACCCGGCTGATCACGTGGAACGTGAGAGGGCTGAACGGGCCGATAAAGAGGACACGGGCACTCGCACACCTTAAGAAACTTAAGGCAGATGTGGTTATGTTACAGGAAACGCACCTGAAACTGATAGACCAGGTTAGGCTACGCAAAGGATGGGTGGGGCAGGTGTTCCATTCGGGGCTAGATGCGAAAAACAGGGGGGTGGCTATATTAGTGGGGAAGCGGGTAATGTTCGAGGCAAAGACTATAGTGGCTGATAACGGGGGCAGATACGTGATGGTGAGTGGCAAACTACAGGGGGGACGGTGGTTTTGGTAAACGTATATGCCCCGAACTGGGATGATGCCAATTTTATGAGGCGGATGCTAGGACGCATTCCGGACCTAGAGATGGGAAAGATGATAATGGGGGGAGATTTTAATACGGTGTAGGAACCAGGGCTGGATAGGTCGAAGTCCAGGACTGGAAGGAGGCCGGCAGCAGCCAAGGTACTTAAAGATTTTATGGAGCAGATGGGAGGTGTAGACCCGTGGAGATTTAGCAGACCTAGGAGTAAGGAGTTCTCGTTTTTCTCCTATGTCCATAAAGTCTACTCGCGAATAGACTTTTTTGTTTTGGGAAGGGCGTTGATCCCGAAGGTGAGGGGAACGGAGTATACGGCTATAGCCATTTCGGATCACGCTCCACACTGGGTAGACTTGGAGATAGGGGAGGAAACAGGAGGGCGCCCACCCTGGAGAATGGACATGGGACTAATGGCAGATGAGGGGGGGTGTCTAAGGGTGAGGGGGTGCATTGAAAAGTACTTGGAACTCAATGATAATGGGGAGGTCCAGGTGGGAGTGGTCTGGGAGGCGTTGAAGGCGGTGGTTAGAGGGGAGCTGATATCAATAAGGGCACATAAAGGGAAGCAGGAGAGTAAGGAACGGGAGCGGTTGCTGCAAGAACTTTTGAGGGTGGACAGACAATATGCGGAAGCACCGGAGGAGGGACTGTACAGGGAAAGGCAAAGGCTACATGTAGAATTTGACTTGCTGACTACGGGCACTGCAGAGGCACAATGGAGGAAGGCACAGGGTGTACAGTACGAATATGGGGAGAAGGCGAGCAGGTTGCTGGCACACCAATTGAGGAAAAGGGGAGCAGCGAGGGAAATAGGGGGAGTGAGGGATGAGGAAGGAGAGATGGAGCGGGGAGCGGAGAGAGTGAATGGAGTGTTCAAGACATTTTATAAAAAATTATATGAAGCTCAACCCCCGGATGGGAGGGAGAGAATGATGGGCTTCTTGGATCGGCTGGAATTTCCCAAGGTGGAAGAGCAGGAAAGGGTGGGACTGGGAGCACAGATCGAGGTAGAAGAAGTGGTGAAAGGAATTAGGAGCATGCAGGCGGGAAAGGCCCCGGGACCGGATGGATTCCCAGTCGAATTCTATAGAAAATATGTGGACTTGCTCGCCCCGGTATTGACGAGGACCTTTAATGAGGCAAAGGAAAGGGGACAACTGCCCCCGACTATGTCTGAAGCAACGATATCGCTTCTCTTAAAGAAGGAAAAGGACCCGCTACAATGCGGGTCCTATAGACCTATTTCCCTCCTAAATGTAGATGCCAAGATCCTGGCCAAGGTAATGGCAATGAGAATAGAGGAATGTGTCCCGGGGGTGGTCCACGAGGACCAAACTGGGTTTGTGAAGGGGAGACAGCTGAACACGAATATACGGAGGCTGTTAGGGGTAATGATGATGGCCCCACCAGAGGGGGAAACGGAGATAGTAGTGGCGATGGATGCCGAGAAAGCATTTGATAGAGTGGAGTGGGATTATTTGTGGGAGGTGTTGAGGAGATTTGGTTTTGGAGAGGGGTATGTTAGATGGGTGCAGCTGTTGTATAGGGCCCCGATGGCGAGCGTGGTCACGAATGGACGGGGATCTGCATATTTTCGGCTCCATAGAGGGACAAGGCAGGGATGCCCTCTGTCCCCATTATTGTTTGCACTGGCGATTGAGCCCCTGGCGATAGCGTTGAGGGGTTCCAAGAAGTGGAGGGGAGTACTTAGAGGAGGAGAAGAGCACCGGGTATCTTTGTATGCGGACGATTTGCTACTATACGTGGCAGACCCGGCGGAGGGGATGCCAGAAATAATGCGGATACTTAGGGAGTTTGGGGATTTTTCAGGGTATAAATTGAACATGGGGAAAAGTGAGTTGTTTGTGGTGCATCCTGGGGAGCAGAGTAGAGAAACAGAGGACCTACCGTTGAGGAAGGTAACAAGGGACTTTCGTTACCTGGGGATCCAGATAGCCAAGAATTGGGGCACATTGCATAGGTTAAATTTGGTGGAACAAATGGAGGAGGATTTCAAGAGATGGGATATGGTATCCCTGTCACTGGCAGGGAGGGTGCAGGCGGTTAAGATGGTGGTCCTCCCGAGATTCCTCTTTGTGTTTCAGTGCCTCCCGGTGGTGATCACGAAGGCTTTTTTAAAAAGGATTGAAAAGAGCATCATGGGTTTTGTGTGGGCCGGGAAGACCCCGAGAGTGAGGAAGGGATTCTTACAGCGTAGCAGGGATAGGGGGGGCTGGCACTACCGAGCCTAAGTGAGTATTATTGGGCCGCTAATATTTCAATGGTGAGTAAGTGGATGGGAGAGGAGGAGGGAGCGGCGTGGAAGAGATTAGCGAGGGCGTCCTGTAGGGGGACTAGCCTACAGGCTATGGTGACAGCCCCATTGCCGTTCTCACCGAGGAACTACACCATAAGCCCGGTGGTGGTGGCTACACTGAAGATTTGGGGACAGTGGAGACGGCATAGGGGAAAGACTGGAGCCTTGGGGGGGTCCCCGATAAGAAACAACCATAGGTTTGCCTCGGGGGGAATGGATGGGGGAATATGGAATGTGGCAAAGAGCAGGAATAACGCAACTGAAAGAACTGTTTGTGGATGGGAAGTTCGCGAGTCTGGGAGCGCTGACCGAGAAATATGGGTTGCCCCAAGGGAATGCATTCAGGTATATGCAACTGAGGGCTTTTGCGAGGCAACAGGTGAGGGAATTCCCGCAGCTCCCGACACAAGAGGTGCAGGACAGAGTGATCTCAAAGACATGGGTGGGGGATGGTAAGGTGTCAGATATATATAGGGAAATGAGGGACGAAGGGGAGACTATGGTAGATGAACTAAAAGGGAAATGGGAAGAAGAGCTGGGGGAGGAGATCAAGGAGGGGCTGTGGGCAGATGCCCTAAGCAGGGTAAACTCGTTGTCCTCGTGTGCCAGGCTAAGCCTGATTCAGTTTAAGGTATTACACAGGGCGCATATGACTGGAGCACGGCTCAGTAAATTTTTTGGGGTGGAGGATAGGTGTGCGAGGTGCTCGAGAAGCCCAGCGAATCATACCCATATGTTTTGGTCATGCTCGGCACTACAGGGGTTTTGGATGGGGGTGACAAAGGTGCTTTCAAAAGTAGTGGGGTTCCGGGTCGAACCAAGCTGGGGGTTGGCTATATTTGGGGTTGCACAAGAGCCGGGAGTGCAGGAGGCGAGAGAGGCCGATGTTTTGGCCTTTGCGTCCCTAGTAGCCCGGCGCAGGATATTGTTAATGTGGAAAGAAGCCAAGCCCCCGGGGGTGGAGACCTGGATAAATGACGTGGCAGGGTTTATAAAGCTAGAGCGGATTAAGTTCGTTCTAAGGGGGTCGGCTCAAGGGTTCACCAGGCGGTGGCAACCGTTCGTCGAATACCTCGCAGAAAGATAGATGGAATGGAAAAAAGAAGGCAGCAGCCCATGATCGGGGGGGGGGGGGGGGGGGGGGGGGGGGGAAGGAGGAACCAGAAGGACTCTCAGGGTTGTTAATATATACTGTATAATATGTATAGGACGTTGCGACAGATAATTATATATTGGACTGTTAAATTATATTTTTGGAGAGTGTTACTTGTGATAAGGCAGTTGCCAATTAGGGTTAGTTTTCATTTTTGTTATTTATTATTTATTCATTTTTTGTTTATAAAATAGGTCATTGTTATTTGTGTTGTTATTGTGTAAAGGATGCACAATGTACTGTGTTGGTTGACCAAAAATTTTCAATAAAATATTTATTAAAAAAAAACTTTCGAGTCTCTTAAAACTTAAGAACCATCGACTGCTATCTTTTTTTACTTACATATAATGTTTGGTTTCAGCTTTGTACCCCCTTTACCCGTTTATTACATTTTAAGCTTAGTTTTATTAATTCTCTCCTTTTTTCAGGCTCTTTCAACCCCCTTTCTTTACCCTCTCCTTTGTTAATTAATGAGCAAATAGGCATTCTGATCCATCTATGCATTTGCCTTTCCCTCATGCACTTGTGTGTACCGTTGCAGTTCTTTTGTGTGTTGCTGGGCAGAGTTGTCTGCTGTATCAATTTTTACTTTCTAGGTTTTTTTTGATCGTATATAATTTCCTTCTCCTCCATCTCCCTTCCCCTTTCCCCTCCTCTGCCTGGGTTCAATTATTCCCTGCTGTCTGACTCTACTTGATCTGCTTAGTGCATTTGGCTGTGAATCCCCCTTTGCAATACCTTGCAAATTCAGGCTGTGTAAAATTTAATACCATGCATTATGAATGTATTGTATCTGTGCTTCCATTTGAAGTTGCATGATGAAACATACATAATTATTTTAAAAAGTATAAAGTATCTGTTTACTGCTTTCAGTGTGTAGGATGGTTCCAGGTCTCTGCAAATTATCTTCTGAAAACTGCATTGGAGCTCAGGCGTTTGCGTGGTGCTACTTTTTTCTGCCCTCCTAGTTGTTCTTTACTTATCGGGAAATGCAGCTTCAGTTTGTGTTCCTTAGCCAAAAAGACTAAAATTGAAACTTGTACATGGGCAACTGTAAAAGTCTTAATTTGTAGTTATTCCTAATAATACTAATGTTGCAGTGCTGTCAGTTGTTGACCGAGGTCCTTCCTCCTGTCAATTGATAGACGCAACAACTTTATCTTTAAATAAAATCAGGTCTTTATTGAACACAGTATAAGATCCCAGTGCTTAGCACTGCTACAGGAGAGGTTCTATCATACACTGCTTCAAAAACACAAATGATTTTACCTTCCCTTGCGACCATTACAAGTTCACAAGCATAGGTTAAACTGTTAATACTTATCTAACTTCTAGTAGTAGATTTGTAGAAGTTGACATTACGTCATCACACTTAGACAAGCTGGAATTGGACTCCATCTTCAAGCCTCCAGCTCCAATTCCAACTTGTCTAAGTGTGATGATGTAATGTCAACTTCCACAAATCTACTACTAGAAGTTAGATAAGTATTAACAGTTTAACTTATGCTTCTCCCTTCTGCCATGTTGTTCCTCGAGGTTACGATGTTGAAATCTCTTTGTCTCTCCTTTTTATACAAATTTTGCTGGCACTGATCTCATGCCTCCAGTCTTGTACTCGCGGGACAGCACTAATCAATTCATTTGTTCTCTGATTACGAATGTTCAAAGAGTCGTGCCTCACTCGGGGGTCATATTTCTCCTCAGGAGTGAGATACACAGATGTCTGTGTTCAATCACTGTCTGTGCATAGCAACAGTCGTTGTCCGATCAGCTCTTGAGCTCATTCCCTGACTGCACATCCTGTTTTTCACTGCACTCCTCCATTGTTTATGCTGCTTATGCTGATTCGGAGTTAGCCTTTTTAACTATCAGGCTATGCTGGTGTCTTCACTTTGCTGGTGCCAATTAACTTGGCCAAACTTCCCAGTAGCCTTAAGGTTAGGGATACACAGTAATGTTCTGTTAAGCTATTTGGATGCTAACATACCCTGGTGTTGGGTTTTGAACATATATTTTTGATATTGCTGAACTATTTGTTTCCAGGCATTCATTATCTTGTATGTGTCAAAGCAGTTTCCCATAACATGTTGCAAAACCAAGTTGTTATTTTACGGACAATAATCAGATGTCTGAAGTGTCTTCTTAGCTAAAGCAGATGAACATTTTTGTCTGGTTTATCTGAAGAATAACTCGTCCTGATGGATGAGAGTTGTGGAAGTCAGAATCCATTTCTGATGAATACTGAAAACATCCTAGTTGTTATTGTAAGAAACAATTTTGTTCTGACTTCTGTTTTATGAAAATAGAAATCATTTTGTTTTTTCTTAAATCATGCGATTATTAGTGTCTTCTATGAAGACTGGTCCTTTATGAGAGAGGAAGAACGTGCAAGCATGCTTCCTACCATGGCAGCAGGTAAGATGTGCTATCAGTAACAGTTCTCATTTCTAGTGACCATGACTAAAGTATTTTTGTATTGATGATATTCATAAACAAAATTAAATTTGTTTTGCAAGTTGTATAAATGGGCTTTAATGCAGATTGTAGGAGGATAAAGAGCCTGTTAATGTGTAATGTGATTTATATGCAAATTTTAGCTGGCTGTATTGATAGCTGAAGAATGGTTGCATAAAAACCTTGTTTGCAATACAATAAGCCTTAAATGCCCCCCTAAGGTTTTACAACGTTGTTCATGTATGCATTTATTTCACGGTGTTGAGATTTCATGCATATTTTCAACTCGGTTGCGTGTCTCAGCAGAATTATTGATTTTTTACCACATTCTGGTAATAACTCATGTGGGCAGGAATGAGCATTTGGAATCTGAGTGTGATATCTTTGCTATGTGGAGAGGTCTTTTGTGACACTGAACTGACTGTAAATGGTATTAAGTTTATAAAGTTTGACCAGTAAAATCCTTGTTTTAAGAATTCATTGTTTATTTATATCCTTTGCCTATTATTATGAAAATGAATGCAAAGCACGAATGGGAAATCACATTTGAGGTTTTACTTGGTGATTGACCAGAAGATCGTGGCGGTGCTGGCTCGGACTGGCAGGCTAATTCCGCCACCGAGAAGCATGCCATGGGGAGGTCAGAGAATCTCGCCCCGTGTCTATAGGTACTGAGTAATGAAGGCGCTTGGCTGTGATGGTCTTTCACAGGTTAAGCTTTACTCTTAGACAAGGCTCCTAGAGAAATTGGGGAAAAAGGTGAGACTATTTCTTTTAAAACTTTGGACACGTCGCAAATCCACATTTCAGATTTTGCAGTGTTGGAATGAACATTTTTGAAAGGTGTGTGTATATTGAAAATGTGGAATCTGTATCGCAGTTAGTACAGAGTACATGTCCTCCACCATCTTGAAGGACATTTTGCTTTAAAAAAGACTTTTTTAGATGCACTTTCCTGAAGGACTGTGTTCAGGTTGAAGTTGGGATCCACCAGCAACTCAGCTCCTGATAAATACCAGCTGTGATAAATGGCCCCTCTATCTTCTAAACTGTGCCTTTTGAATGCCCTTCATGAATGTTGCAAAGCCAGAATGTTGTATTTGGGGTCCACTGCTGAAGATGAGCATTTCTCACCAGATTCCCAGCTATTTAGCCATTGACTGGTCAGTAAAGATATTGCATTTAGCCCTTAACGCCTTGAATTAGCTCATTCAGTAACAGACTGTATCTGACAACAAATATCGCCCGTGTCATGCAGACAGCAAGTCTGTGGGAATGTGTGGCCTGTAAAGAATAACTTTACCTCAGATTGAAATTTAAATAAATGTGCCCACACCTTCTCGTGTGACTGGTATCAAACCTCTACCTGGAGCAATAGATTGATATTCCTGCTTCCCATCTCGGTACATGGAGCAAAAGATATTCTGGAATTCAAAGATTTACCACCCTCACAGTATTGTCCAGGACTTCTTTCCAGTTGGTATATCTGCCTATAGAAGAGAATGCTGCCCAGTATATACTGTAATGTACCAACATAATTTTGGAAAGACAGTTCTTCCCAAACAATCCACTGATCACTGCGCCTCCCAATCATTGCCTTTGCTTGATCAGAGAAAATGCTAACACACTGTGACCAAACAATATTATGTTGATTTATGAAGTGTCAAACGACACCCTTTCACAATTTTTTCAGCAGTACCCATGCCACAAAACTTGTCAATAAAAGAACAAGAAATCTTTTGGACATTTCAACTAAAAATGGACTTGTGATTGATTTCCAACAAAGGTTGGTTGAGTTTTGGGTCCAAATAGCCATTGTTCTGGTGAGCAATGCCTGGTAAAATGAAACGTCATTCGGTATTGCACCTTCAAAAATGGACCTCACATTCACCAGAAGGTGAGCTACCATACCTGTTGGTTTATCTGGCAGGAGAACAAAGTACTGGCTGCCAATTACACTATTCATTTAAGCGAGTTAAGATGTCATAGGCAATGCCATTAATTTGATGTGATAATGTGTTGTTTGATAAGGGCATTAATATTTGGGTCTTCTCTCTAAGCACACTGGGCAGCATGTAGCACAGTGGTTAGCACTGTTGCTTCACAGCTCTAGAGTTCCAGGTTCAATTCACGGCTTGGGTCGCTGTCTGTGCGGAGTCTGCACGTTTTCCCCGTGTCTGCGTGGGTTTCCTCCGGGTGCTCCGGTTTCCTCCCAGAAGTCCCGAAAGACGTGCTTGTTAGGTAACTTGGACATTCTGAATTCTCCCTCTGTGTACCCGAACAGGCGCTAGAATGTGGCGACTAGGGGTTTTTCACAGTAACTTCATTGCAGTGTTAATGTAAGCCTATTTGTGACAATAAAGATTATTATAATGCTTACCGTGTCTACAGCAGAAGTATTAGATCTTCTGCTAGGGTGTGAGATTTTCTGGGCTTCGCGACGCTGTAACTCACTGAGTAAAAGGCTCGAAGGACCTGAATATTGTCATCAGCAAAAGCAGCACAGTGTAAAACTGTCTTGTTCGCCATTAACTGTGCCCATGTCAAAACATTTGGTGATTTATCCTTGAGCTGTTCATAATTTGTTCTGAAGTGTTTGTATACAAGAAATAGTTTCAGGCTGTTATGTGATATGGCTTCACCATGTAACACATACTATTTAGCTACTTCAGTCCAAGTTAATCCAATTTCCATGTATTTTTGTCACATTTACATCTCTTTAGTTTAGATCCTGTTTGTGCCTGGTGTCAGTGATTTATTTTACAATAGTCATTGTCTCACCAGAAAGTGCACTGGTACTGGAAAAACACATTTCATTATTGTACTACTCATCACTGTTTGCCTAAGATTACCTGCCTTTAACCATCTGCCCACTTTTTACTGTTACATTGCAGCAGTTATGGTTATAATATGACATACAGGACCAAGCTTAGTTCTGATCTCAGTTAGACTGGAGAGTTGCCGGGCAACTGAAAGTATATTGTGCTGCGTACGGTGATTGGAGATGAGAAGTCCGTGTGTCATTATCTCTGTGTATTTTATTCATATTCGGCCCCTTGAAATAAATTAGCCGCTTCATATAACAGATTCCTGCGTGTTTTTGGACTTCATCTACATTGTCAGTTATAAAAATTCCATAACTGAAATAATGAATAAAATCCACCAACAGACAACATTTCCTGCACACTTTCCAGAAATGCACACAGAGCACAGTTTGGGAACTCTGGTATTCGGTAAATCCAACCTGCTTTCCTTTGCAACTTGTCGGACTGATGCTCGGGTCTTACTTCAAAGATCAGAATTTTAAAAAAAATTCATGGGATGTGGGCATTGGTGACAACTTGTGCCTGCTGTTTGTTGCCCATTGTAATTGCCCCTGAGAAGGTGGAAGTTTGCTGGTTAGCGCCTCCTGCAGAAATTACATTCTACAACCATTGCGCACTAGTAGAATGGGGATGGGGAATTTATTGGCTGTGGAGTCCATGAGCAGAGCTGCTGATCACGATTTCTGCTCTGGCATTGGTTGCGATTGCTCCAATCCAGTCAAATGGTGCATGTGCCGTCACATTTTGTGCTGGTTTTTGATAGAAACTGTGAGACACTGAATTTTCTTATTTTAGTTTTTTAAATCTCTTAATAATTCAGGGTGTTCTAAAAGAGGTGGCTACAGGGATAGTGGATTCACCGGCTGTGACCCTCCAAAACTCCGGAGATTAGGGAAAGGTCCAGTGGATTGGCAGGTTGCAAATGTGACACTGCTATTCAAAAAAGGAGGGATAGCGAAAACTGGGAACTACCGGCCAGTTAACCTGACATTGGTCATTGGGAAAAAGCTAGAATCCGTGGTAACAGGACAATTAGAAAATCATAATATGATAGGCAGAGTCAACATGGTTTCACGAAAGGGAAATGTTTGGTACATCTGTCAGAGTATTTTGAGGTTGGAGCTACCAGGGAAGAGACGAGGGGAACCACTGGCTGTAATATATTTGAATTTTCAAAATGCACTTGATAAATTCTCACAATGATTGTTGAGAAGATAATGAATGGGGATAATATATTAGCACGGATAGAGGATTGGTTAAATGACAGAAAAGAAGTCGGAATAAACAGGTCATTTTCAGGTTGGCAGGCTATTATTACTGAAGTATCACCAGGATCAGTGCTGGGGCCTTGGCTGTTAACAATTTATGTTGATAACTTAAATGAAAGTACTGATTATAAGGTATTCAAGCTTGCTGATGACATAAAGCAAGGTGAGACTGAAAGCTGTGAAGAGTGATGTGTTAAGTAAGTTGGTTCAACGTTGACTGCAACTGGATGCAGTGAAACTAGAAACAGGCTTCTGACACAGGAGATGGTCCAACACTGTTTTATTGAACTTCCTGATTGCTGTACATAGTCTGCTGTGAGTTGACACTCCATCAATCTAACTGATACCCTCCTACTGGCTTGACCAGACTAACTCTCTACCTCATGGTGATAGTGCTCATTGGCTTGTGCACTCTTACTATCTCAGTAGCTGTGTCCTGTAGGGAGAGAGAGGGTCTTAATGCCCTGTGTGCTTTATAGTGGTGGTGTCCTGTCTGGTGATTGGTTGTTATGTGTCGTGTGTGTTCATTGGTTATCCTGTGTGTCAATCACTGCCTGTCTGCATCTCCACATGAGTGGATATTATGACATCTCTCCTTTTTGAAGTAAATTTTGGAACGTGGCGATATATATAGATGCATGATTATATACAAGTGGTGAGTGAATGAACATATGTACGTGGGAAGGTGTCTATCGTGCAGATACAGAGCAAACTGAACAAAATTTACAAGATTTAAGTCTATAGGTTCAATCTTTGTGGCGGGCGACGAATTCTTGTTGATCGCCTCAGAGGTGGAGCGGGGGACGCCGGCAGTTGGACAGGCGGGATTGCTGCCATGTTGGTGGCCTCATGGAGAGGTGGGATCGCTGCCAGATCGGTGGCCTCATGTTGCGAGATGTCCGGAGGAGGCATGATGACATGCGGAGAAGTGCGGCCAGGGAACTATTCGTAGCGCCCTCCTGTTGCGCCGTAGAATGGAGCCATCAGCCATTTGGATAACGAAGGACCTGGGGGCAGCCTGACTGACGACAATAGCTGGGGCTGACCAACCTCCCTCAGGCAACTGGATGCGAACAACATCGTCTGGAGCCAGTGCAGGTCGATCCTTGGCATGAGCATCATATGTGATCTTCTGCTGGTCCCTGGATCGCTGCACTTTCTGCAGCACCGTGAGGCGGTCAAGGTCTGGAACATGGATGGTTGGAACAGTCGTCCTCAGGTTGCGGTTCATGAGCAGCTGCGCCGGAGACAAACCAGTCGACAGGGGTTGCCCTGTATGCCAACAGCACCAGGTTGAAGTCCGAGGCTGAGTCTGCAGCCTTGCACAGCAACCGCTTGACAATATGGATCCCTTTTTCGGCCTTCCCATTTGATTGCGGGTAATGGGGACTGGATGTGATGTGACTGAAGTGGTAGGATCGTGCAAAGTCGGACCACTCTTGGCTGTAGAAACATGGGCCATTGTCACTCATTACTGTGAGTGGTATGCCATGCCTGGCAAACGTCTCTTTGCAGGCTTTAATCACTGACTTGGACTTGAGATCCGACAGTTTCACCACTTCCAGGTAGCTGGAGAAGTAGTCGACCAAGAGCACGTAATCACGCCCATTTGCATGAAAGTGGTCTATCCCCACCTTGGACCACGGAGAAGTCACAATCTCGTGCTGTTGCAGTGTTTCCTTGGGCTGAGCTGGTTGAAACTTCTGGCATGTTGTGCAGTTGAGGACCATGTTGGCAATGTCCTGGTTGATGCCAGGCCAGTAGACTGCCTGCCGAGCTCTGCGTGAACATTTTTCGACCCTGACCAACTGACTATTCCTGTCAGGAAACGCAGACATTCCGTTTCAATCTGGGCATACCGTTGTTCAGTCGGAGTCATGGCCCTGGAGGCATATGCCACGAGCCCAGGACGAGGAATCGTCTCGCTGGAGGAGCACCGCCCCAATACCGTCCTGGCTTGCGTCTGTGGATATCTTGGTATCCTTGGTTGGGTCAATGAACGCCAGTACGGGGCTGTAGTGAGCTTCGCCTTCAGCTTAAGCCACTCCGCTTGATGTGCGGGAAGCCACTGGAACACTGTCGACTTTTTAACGAGATGCCGGAGGGCCGTGGTGTGGGATGCCACGTTGGGAATGAATTTTCCGAGAAAATTAACCATCCCGAGGAAGCGGAGGACCGCCTTTTTGTCCTCTGGTGTCTTCATGGCATTGATTGCCAGCACCTTGTCGGCGTCAGGTTGCACACCTTGCTGTGAAATGTGGTCACCTAAAAACGTGATAGCAGACCGACCAAACGAGCATTTGGCCTTGTTGAGCTGGAGGCCATTTTCATGAATCCTCTGTAAAACCTGTTTGAGGCGAGCAATGTGATTCTCGGGCGTCGTGGACCAGATGATCACATCGTCCACATGGACTCGCATCCCCTCGATGCCCTCCCATCATTTGCTCCATTATGCGATGAAATACTTTGGAAGCTGATATGAAACCAAAAGGCATGCGGTTGTAGCAATACCTGTCGAACGGACTTAAAAGTGCACAGCTTCCGACTGGACTCGTCCAGCTGAGTTTGCCAGAAGCCATGGGAGGCGTCCAGCATGATAAAGAATTTGGCGTGAGCCATCTCACAGGTCAATTCTTCACGCTTCGGGATCGGGTAATGCTCTCGCATGATGTTGCAATTCAGGTCTTTGGGATCAATGCGGAGTTCGCCAGAGGGTTTCTTGACGCAGACCATGGAGCTGACCCAGTCTGTTGGTTCCGTGACCTTTGAGATGATGCCCTGGTCTTGGAGCTCTCGTAGCTGCGTTTTCAGACGATCCTTGAGAGAAGTCGGCACCCGGCGTGGTAAATGGATGACTGGGGTGGCATTCGGCTTGAGCAATATCTTGTAGCGAGATGGGAGCGTGCCCATCCCATCAAACACGCTGTGGTATTGTGTGAGAATGTTGTCTATCTCAGCCTGGAGATTCGCATTGGGCGAGGCCATCGCCGGTGTCGAGGACATGGCATGAACTCGCTGTACCAGATTTAGGTGTTTGCATGCGCAAGCACCGAGCAGGGATGCCTTGTCAGGCCAGACGATCTCGAATCTCAACGTTGCCTTGATTGCCTTGTGAGAGACACCTAGCTGACACGACCCACTGGCAGCTATGGCATTACCTTTGTAGGCAAGGAGCTGGCAGGCTGGTGGAAAAATGCTAGGTTGGCGTCGGATGCTGTTGAGGTCCGACTGTGATAAGAGGTTCGCAGACGCGCCAGTGTCCAATTTAAATCAGATGCGAGACTGGTTGACTGTGATGACGGCACACCACTCGTCGTCAGGATCCACACTCAGGATCGAAAGGCGGTTGGCAGGCACGGTAGAGACCAATTCGCGTGTGGTGATGATGCCCACCCGATATGGAGACTCGAGGCAGTCAGCATCGGGGTCCATTGGGCTGTCTGGATCAGAATCCTGCATGCCTTGTTGTACGCAGCGGACACATCTGCGGCTGCAGCTGGGATCGCTGGCTGTTGTTCGGTGGAGCGGACCTGCAGAAGGCCGCGTAGTGGCCAGGCTTTCCACACTGTAGACACTGCCTGCCTTTGGCTGGACATTGCCGTTTTAAATGGGCAGAGCCACAATTCGGACAAGTTATGACGCTGACGTCAGCACGTTCTGTGCAGTGTGGTCGGCCGATGTTCGTGCAAGCGCCTCAGGGTCTTCGGCCTCATCGTCCACCCGGTCGTGGCGCGCATGCGCGGGGACCTGAGAAAAGCGCGCGAAGCGGCCACTCTCCTCGATGCTCAGGCCTTGCATTTTCGCTATGGCCTGCACCCTTTCTGCCTCGTGGGAGGCCAGTTTTGCAGTTTCCGCCGCCCTGATGCGGGATAAGCGATTTCTGGCATGCTCATGGACAACGCACGTTTCGATGGCGACGGAGAGGGTCAACTGTTTGATTTTGAGGAGCTTCTCCCGCAGGGAGTCGGACTGGACCCCGAAAACGATCTGATCCCGGATCATGGAATCAGTCGTCGAGTCAGAATTACATGACTGCGCTAGGGTGCGGAGATGGGTCAAGAAGGACTGAACAGGTTCATCCTTACCCTGAAGCCTCTGTTGGAAGATGTACCATTCAAAGCTCTCATTCACCTCAATCTCGCATTGGTTGTCGAATTTCAGCAGAACTGTCTTGAACTTTGTCTTGTCTTCGTCATCGGCAAACGTAAGCGAGTTATAGATGTGGGTGGTGTGATCCCCCACAGTCGACATGAACAGCACGATCTTTCTGGCATCCGATGCTGCCTCCAGGTCAGAGGCCTCGATGTACAGGAGGAACTTTTGTTTGAAGACTTTCCAGTTGGCACCGAGGTTGCTGGAGATCCGGAGTTGCGAAGGAGGCTGGATCCTTTCCATGCCGCTGGATGGCTGCTCGCTGAGCGTTGCAGATGCACTCGAGGTAGGTTCGTTAGGATTAATAGCACTCTGGTGCCATGATGTGTTAAGTAAGTTGGTTCAACGTTGACTGCAACTGGATGCAGTGAAACTAGAAACAGGCTTCTGACACAGGAGATGGTCCAACACTGTTTTATTGAACTTCCTGATTGCTGTACATAGTCTGCTGTGAGTTGACACTCCATCAATCTAACTGATACCCTCCTACTGGCTTGACCAGACTAACTCTCTACCTCATGGTGATAGTGCTCACTGGCTTGTGCACTCTTACTATCTCAGTAGCTGTGTCCTGTAGGGAGAGAGAGGGTCTTAATGCCCTGTGTGCTTTATAGTGGTGGTGTCCTGCCTGGTGATTGGTTGTTATGTGTCGTGTGTGTTCATTGGTTATCCTGTGTGTCAATCACTGCCTGTCTGCATCTCATTATATACATGAGTGGATATTATGACAAAGAGGACAGAGTCTATAAAGGGATATAGATAAGTGAGGAGGCAAGAAGGTTGTAGAAGGGGTATGATGTGAGGCTTTTCATTTTGGTATCAATATTTTTTAAAAAAAATTTTAAATGGTGAGAAAATATTAAAAGATAGTCTTTAGAGGGCTTTAAGTGTTCCTGTGCAAGAAACGCAAAGTGATGTTGGAGGTACAGCAAGTAATTCGGAAAGCAACTGGTATGTTGGCATTTATTGCAGGAGGTTTGGAATGGGAGAGTTGTAAGGAAATCTTGCATCAATTGTGCAGTTTTGATCTCCATATCAGAGGAAGGATATACTTACAAGAACATCGAACATCGGGCTCTGATTGGTAGTCCCCCCTATAGAGCGGGAAAACAATTTGCCAGACGTTGAGAGGTGGTCGCGACTTTGAGCAATTCAGACAGGGATCTCCTGAATTGGTGTGACATCTGACTCGCACTGAGTAAAGGTGCAAAACAGCAGCTAGGATTCTGGCATTCACTCAGTCAGGTAGCCTGGGGCAAAGGTGAGGAGGAAACCCACGCACACACGGGGAGAATGTGCAGACTCCGCACAGACAGTGACCCAAGCTGGGAATCGAACCTGGGACCCTGGAGCTGTGAAGCAATTGTGCTAACCACTATGCTACCGTGCTGCCCTAACATTGGGGCACAAACCTGCAATGTGTCCAGCGAGGTGAGGAGGAGGTGCTGGCCATCGAGGGGAGCAGTGGGGCAACGTTTGAACTCCAGGCTAGGGCTGAGGTGGGCGGTTGGGCAACCAACCAGAAAGACCAGAGGTCACCTGGTCAAATAGCCAGACAGGAACACACCTGGTTGTCAAGGTTCGAGGCCCAGCCACCTGAGCGACAGATGAGCAGCGAAGCAGTTGGGAGGTGTGAAGAAGGCCAGGCAAGCGCCAGCATCGTGTCTCGGGGAATCGGGGAGCAGCAGCCAGTAGGAGTGTGGCGACTCGACCAGAACCAGAGGTCAGCCAGGCTGAGCTGAGAGTGCTGGGCAGCAACCAGACTGGGAAGTGGAGGTGAGAGAGAGAGAGCAGAGGCCAGGCCAGATAGTCGGCAGCAGAAGCCAGGCAGCCAGCCAGGAGCGCACACGGTCATCGAAGCTTGAGGTCCGGCTACCCAAGCGAGAGCCGAGAGGTGAGCTGAATAGCAGTTGTGAGGTGCGAAGAAAGCCAGGCAAGCGCAGGCAGTGTGTCTTGGAATTTGGGAATAGTGGCCAGTGGGAGCGCGGCAACCAGACCAGAGGCCAGCCAGGCAGGGCTGAAAGGTGAGAGGGCTGAGCTGGGCTGGGCAGCAACTGGACCGGACGGCAATGGCGAGAGAGCAGAGGCCAGGCCAGATTTGATGTCATTGGGGGCGGGGCTCGATGTCATGGGGGTGGGCCGCCATGTCACCAGGGGGATGGATGTGATATGGGGCTCCCACAAAGAGGGAGCGTGCGGGGCCCCCAAAAGTGTAAGTCCCCCCTCACACAGCTAGTACAGAAGAAGATGCTCAATGTTTCGCTGAATAATTGTTCAGATATATATTTCAGTTCTGTTTAGTCTTTTTGAGCAATCATTTGTTGTTGTGTGAAAACTGACAGCATTTTAAGATGTATTCCCATTCTGAGCAGATAATTTAAGGTATTTACATTTGGCGATATAAATCGGTATGGCCATGTCACCTTAGATTTGCTGTTGCTGTTATTTGCATTTCCAGGAAACGTAAGAGTTACCTAAGGTCAGGGTGCCTCTAGCACATTGACTTGGAGAACTAAACATTTATTCTCAAAGGGTATCCCTATGACACCTTACTGTTTTTCAAAGGGACAATGGTGCTGGTTACAGTGCTTCATTGGCTGAACAGCAAACAGATATCTCACTTCACAAAACTTCAACTCAGTGATTTATATTTAACACAATCTTGCCATAACTTGGAAGTTACAAAGTAGATTTGTACCTGAAGTATTGTTTTGTTTAAAATGAATTAATTAAATCCAGCAGAAAATTACCATTGTAAGTTCATCTTGTTGATTTTGTTTTAAGGGTTAAACTCTATCCTCTTTGCAATCAACATCGACAATGAGGATTTGAATGGACCTAACAAGCCTGTTTCTGCGGTTGCAAACCTGTTAAAGGAGTCAACACAAAATGTCACATCCCTGTTGAAGGAATCCACACAGGGGGTCAGCACACTCCTGAAAGAAATCACAACAGTTTCTGCAGTGCCAAGTTTCATGCGGCCTGAGTCTGAATCTGACCGACTGCCAGTCTTGCCTAAAACTGTAAATCAAGGTGAGTTGGTCAAGATGTCAAACCTGATACTGTCAGCCCCCACTTCCTAGGTTCAAGAGTTCTGCCTTTGGAGTTTCATTGCTTTGGTTGGATTAAATGCAAGAGAAACATAGAACATACAGGAAAATGGTTAAGTACTGTAGAATGGAAACATAGAATATAGGAGCAGGAGTAGGTCATTCGGCCATTCAAGCCTGCTCTGCCATTTAACATTATCATAGTAAGAAGTCTTACAACACCAGGTTAAAGTGCAACAGGTTTATTTGGAATCAGGGGAGACTCACCTGAGGAAGGAGCTGCACTCCGAAAGCTAGTGAGTCCAAACAAATTTGTTGGCCTTTAACCTGGTGTTGTAAGACTTCTTACTGTGCCCACCCCAGTCCGACGCCGCCATCTCCACATCATAACATTATCATGGCTGATCCTCCAACTCGCTTTGATTCTTTAAAAGAAATTTATCCTTTTCGATAAAAGGCTCTCTCCAGATGGAATCCGATCCCTAGTATTACTTCTCTCTTGAAGCTGCTTGGAGTCTGTTACTTCCTGTAACTGTTTCATGGTTCCACCCATATTTTTGGTGCTTCAGTACTGGCTGCTTTAGCCAAAGAACCAGGTTAGTGTCCAAGATAATGCCTCAAATTTGGTAGAATGGGTAAGGCTGAAATTACTCCTCAACATGCAAAGAAGTAAAAATGGCCCCATCCACTGACATTGCCTGCTCTTATCAAGTAACGGAATGAAGAATAATACTTATATAATGGTAGTCTAACACTGCTCAGGTTTCAAGAATTCTTAGGGAACAGGACAATGTTGTTGTAGATATGAATATTTATATGGAAATGGGAACTAATGAGAATGAAAACATGGTGGTTATGTCACTGGATTGGTAATCTGGAATCCTGGACCATTCATCCAAAGATCCAATCTCATCACAGCAGGAATAATTGCTAATGGTGACCATGAAACCACCTAATTGTCATAAAAACCCGTCAGGTTCACAAATGTCATTTTAGGGAAGGGAATTTTCTGTTGCTATATGTAGCACCAAACACATGGCAGTGCGGTTGAATCTTAATTACTGTCTAAGATGGTCCAGCAAACCACTCAGTTAAGGGAAATTAGGGATGGGCAATAAATGCTTGTTTTGCCAGAAATGCCCACATCCTGTGAATAATTTAAAAAGTATTTTAATACTATTAAGATCCCAGACCAGACTCCAAAAGTAGCTAGGATACCTGACAGAATCCCCAATATTTTATTTTAATTTTGTAAGACTGTGAGGAAAGGATACCTCACTCCAGGAGTGATTTCAGGAAAAATAGGGATGGGGGTGTATTAAAACAAACTTTATTACTAACACAGTATTAAAATATAGTTAATATCTCACAAGAAAATAGCTTATAATTAACTCTTAAGATAAGATAATAATCTTTATTGTTACAAGTACAGGGAGGAAGGCGTCGAGCGAGGGAACCGTGGTTTACCAAGGAAGTGGAATCTCTTGTTAAGAGGAAGAAGGAGGCCTATGTGAAGATGAGGTGTGAAGATTCAGTTGGGGCGATGGATAGTTACAAGGTAGCGAGGAAGGATCTAAAGAGAGAGCTAAGACGAGCAAGGAGGGGACATGAGAAATATTTGGCAGGAAGGATCAAGGAAAACCCAAAAGCTTTCTATAGGTATGTCAGGAATAAGCGAATGACTAGGGAAAGAGTAGGACCAGTCAAGGACAGGGATGGGAAATTGTGTGTGGAGTCTGAAGAGATAGGCGAGATACTAAATGAATATTTTTCGTCAGTATTCACTCAGGAAAAAGATAATGTTGTGGAGGAGAATGCTGAGCCCCAGGCTAATAGAATAGATGGCATTGAGGTACGTAGGGAAGAGGTGTTGGCAATTCTGGACAGGCTTAAAATAGATAAGTCCCCGGGACCTGATGGGATTTATCCTAGGATTCTCTGGGAGGCCAGGGAAGAGATTGCTGGACCTTTGGCTTTGATTTTTATGTCATCATTGGCTACAGGAATAGTGCCAGAGGACTGGAGGACAGCAAATGTGGTCCCTTTGTTCATAAAGGGGAGCAGAGACAACCCCGGCAACTATAGACTGGTGAGCCTCACGTCTGTAGTGGGTAAAGTCTTGGAGGGGATTATAAGAGACAAGATTTATAATCATCTAGATAGGAATAATATGATCAGGGATAGCCAGCATGGCTTTGTGAAGGGTAGGTCATGCCTCACAAACCTTATTGCGTTCTTTGAGAAGGTGACTGAACAGGTAGATGAGGGTAGAGCAGTTGATGTGGTGTATATGGATTTCAGCAAAGCGTTTGATAAGGTTCCCCACGGTAGGCTATTGCAGAAAATACGGAGGCTGGGGATTGAGGGTGATTTAGAGATGTGGATCAGAAATTGGCTAGCTGAAAGAAGACAGAGGGTGGTGGTTGATGGGAAATGTTCAGAATGGAGTACAGTCACAAGTGGAGTACCACAAGGATCTGTTCTGGGGCCGTTGCTGTTTGTCATTTTTATCAATGACCTAGAGGAAGGCGCAGAAGGGTGGGTGAGTAAATTTGCAGACGATACTAAAGTCGGTGGTGTTGTCGATAGTGTGGAAGGATGTAGCAGGTTACAGAGGGATATAGATAAGCTGCAGAGCTGGGCTGAGAGGTGGCAAATGGAGTTTAATGTAGAGAAGTGTGAGGTGATTCACTTTGGAAGGAATAACAGGAATGCGGAATATTTGGCTAATGGTAAAGTTCTTGAAAGTGTGGATGAGCAGAGGGATCTAGGTGTCCATGTACATAGATCCCTGAAAGTTGCCACCCAGGTTGATAGGGTTGTGAAGAAGGCCTATGGAGTGTTGGCCTTTATTGGTAGAGGGATTGAGTTCCGGAGTCAGGAGGTCATGTTGCAGCTGTACAGAACTCTGGTACGGCCGCATTTGGAGTATTGCGTACAGTTCTGGTCACCGCATTATAGGAAGGACGTGGAGGCTTTGGAGCGGGTGCAGAGGAGATTTACCAGGATGTTGCCTGGTATGGAGGGAAAATCTTATGAGGAAAGGCTGATGGACTTGAGGTTGTTTTCGTTGGAGAGAAGAAGGTTAAGAGGAGACTTAATAGAGGTATACAAAATGATCAGGGGGTTGGATAGGGTGGACAGTGAGAGCCTTCTCCCTCGGATGGAAATGGCTGGCACGAGGGGACATAACCTTAAACTGAGGGGTAATAGATATAGGACAGAGGTCAGAGGTAGGTTCTTTACGCAAAGAGTAGTGAGGCCGTGGAATGCCCTACCTGCTACAGTAGTGAACTCGCCAACATTGAGGGCATTTAAAAGTTTATTGGATAAACATATGGATGATAATGGCATAGTGTAGGTTAGATGGCTTTTGTTTCGGTGCACCATCGTGGGCCGAAGGGCCTGTACTGCGCTGTATTGTTCTATGTTCTATGTAAGTAGGCTTACATTAACACTGCACTGATGTTACTGTGAAAGGCCCCTAGACACCACATCGCGGAGCTTGTTCGGTACACTGAGGGAGAATTCAGAATGTCCAATTTACCTAACAGCATGTCTTTCGGGACTTGTGTGAGGAAACCGGAACACCCGGAAGGAACCCACGCAGACACGGGGAGAACGTGCAGGCTCCGCACAGACAGTGACCCAAGCCAGGAATCGAACCTCAACAATGCTAATCAATAAGTGGCATAATGACCCTTAACTGCTATCTTTATTCCCACAACAATAAAAGAAAATTACTCAGCTCTCAATCCACTTTCAAATACAGTTAGCACTCAGGAATACCTGCTTTACATAGACTTTAAACTGACTGAAAATTTTATAACTGCCCTGATGGGATTTGACCATGCTCTCTAGATTCCTAGTCTATCAGCATAGCTACTTCATTCTTGTACACTTGTGGAGCAGTTATGTATAAATTAGTGTGCCTGATGTACATTGCTGTTTTAACCATTCTTCTGTGAGTCTACACTGCTTGGGTAACACTTTCTCAAATAACAGATGTGAAAGTACTTTTAAATCTTTTACAGTTTAGAAGATTTGGAGTTAGGGGGAGGATTTTTTAAAATGTTGATGAGTCGGACTGATGTTTGTGTTGGGCTTAGAAAGAAAGGTCTGGACGTTTTGCTGACCTTGAATGTTGTGGCTGAGGCCACCATCCAGGCCAGGACCACGGCAAACTATCACTTGGTCAGGTGCTCAGATGATTGGGGAAGAAACTTCCTTGGTATGTTGCAACATAAGCATTATAAAATAACTCTATGGGAAGTAAGGAAAGGAAAAATAAATGAATCTCTTAAAAACAACACTGATGGAACAATCAAGACTTCAAAGAAGAAAAGATAAATCTAGTGATTGCACCCTAAACGTAACTTGGAATTAGAGGTTATGGTGAGGGAAGGACAGGCTTTCTTTTATCTTAAGTAAGGTTTGTAAAGTGATAGGTTAACATGGAAATATTAATGGCAAAGAAGGAGGGCAATTGAGCTTATTGTGCTTGTGCCAACCAAAATAATATTATCCAGCCTAACCTGACCTTCCAGCTCTTGGTCGGAAGCTCTCTAGGTTATGGCACATCGAGTGCACATCCAAGTATTTTTAAGTGTGATGAGGGTTACTGCCTCTATTTCCTTCTGTTCTGGGCCAGGGCCAGGGTTTAGAAACTCCAAAGTGTATTATGGAGTTCACCTGACCTAAAACCTTTTATGTTGAATTTGGCTAGGATGAGCACTAGAGTCTTCCCTTCAGGTGTTACTCAACAGTCTTCCCCGGCACTTTAGTCAAAATAAGCTTTATTCTAAGAACTGAGTTAACATTTATATAAACACACCGCAAGAATTTTTATCAATTACAAAAATAAAGACATCCAACAGCTACAGTAATCTATGTATAACACTTAATTAATTCCCCCTTAACTGTTCCAATTCAAAAACAAAATCCCATAAACCAAAAGCCCAGCACTCTGCATTCTCACTTGAATATGACTGGCTTTTCCTGAGATTCTGACCCCGTCTCACCAGCAGGTTTAAACTCTTCCGGAAAGCAAACCATATCTTTTAAGTTACCAAAGCAGGTAACAATACTCAATGGGTGTTTTACTGGAACAGATATTTAAATGAAAATGGAGAGAGATAGGCCAAAACACTTCTGATCTCTGTCTGAGTCCTCCGCAGCCAAATCTGAAAACAAAAGTAAAACTCACAGCCACAGCTCAGCTCCACCCACACAATGACATCACTGAAGCCATGTGATGAGACAAAACCTTTCTTAAAGGGACAATCACATGACACTTCTCAAGCAGTGAGCACCACCCGCTGGATGAAAAGAATTACCCCTCAACTCCCTTCCAATCCTTTTGGCCAGTATTTTTAATCCATGCCCCTGGTTCTTGATCTATCTGCTAAGGGAAATTCTAGCCACTATCTGAACTCCAAATAATTTTATACACTTCAATTAAATCTCCCCTCATCCTTCTCAGTTCCAAACAAAGCAATGCCAGCCTATCTAATTTTGCCTCATGGCAAAAATCTCCATTCCTGTCAACATTTTTGTGAAGCTCTTCTGTGCCTATTCTCTCACATCAGTACAGTAACATCCTTCCTTTAATGTAGTGACCAGAACTGAACATAGTAACATAGTACTCTAGCTGTGATCTAGCTGGTGTTTAACTTAACCTGCTTTTATAATCCATGCCTCAGCTAGTAATGGAAAGTATCCCATATACTTCCTTAACCACCTTATCTATCTGTCCTGCTATCTTCACAATTGTTCCTCCACACTAATCAGTGTCCTACTATTTATTCTGAATTTGTTTGCCTTGCTTGCCTCCCAAATTGCACTTCTGCCGATTTAATTCCATTTGCAACTTTTCTGTCCACTTCACCAGTCTATTGATATTTTCCCCTGACTATCAACCACACTCCCTATTCTCATACCAACTTCAAACTTCTTAATTATGCCCCTTATGTTTTTCACTAGATTATTGATATATATCATGAGCAGCAAGGGACCCAGTACTGAGCTCTGCAGAACCCCATTGGAAACAGCCTTCCAGTCACACCTTCTAGTCCTGTTTATTGACCCTTTGCTTCCTAGCACTGAGTCAATTTTGGGTCCAACCTGTTAACTGGATCTAAGCCAGATGGTGGAGAACAAAACATTCACATTTTTTCCCCCTTGATTGTAACTTTATTCACCAGGTGCACCATCAGTCACCTCTGCCTCCTAACTACTAACTAGCTCGGTGTCCCTGTAGATTCTCTTTATTATAATAATAAAATCAGAAATGCTGGAAAAAGTCAGTCGGTCTGGTAGCATATGTGGAGAGAGAACAGTTAACCTTTCAAGTCCACATGACTCTTCAGAACTAAAGAGAAGGAGAAATGTGATGGATGTCATTCTGTTTCAGAGGGTGTGGAGCAGGTGAAGCAAAGTAGTCGGTCAGTGAAAGGTGTGAGCTAGGAAACATTGCGTAAAGATGTTTAGGGCACAAGACAAAGGAAGTGTTAATGGCAGTGTGAAGGAATATAGAAGGTGCAGAAAGTAGCACAAGGTAGCACAGTGGTTAGCACTGTTGCTTCATAGCACCAGGGTCCCGGGTTCGATTCACAGCTTGGGTCACTGTCTGTGCGGAGTCTGCACATTCTCCCCATGTCTGCGTGGGTTTCCTCTGGGTGCTCCGGTTTCCTCCCACAAGCCCCGAAAGACGTGCTTGTTAGGTGAATTGGACATTCTGAATTCTCCCTCTGTGTACCCGAACAGGCGCCAGAATGTGGTGACTTTTCACAGTAACTTCATTGCAGTGTTAATGTAAGCCTACTTGCGACAATAAAGATTATTATTAGAAAGATTATTATAAAGGTAAGATAGTAGAATGTGTTAATAGGAGAGCAAAGGTCAGAGCTTAGTAAAAGCAAACTGAAGAACAAATGACAGATGACCCTGTATGTGTATGTGGGAGGGTGGGGTGTGGTTTGCTTTGGGACAAAAGATTATATTTCTCACCCAGGTATTGGCACAATTGACACAATTCATCAAGCATTAACACAACTTGCCACTTTTCCTTAACCCCCACAAATGTTTAGTTTTGTGCCAAGTTGACACGTGAGACTTTTTCAAAACTTTGCTCAAATCCATTCAGAATACATCGAATTTCTACCCTTAATGATCTTTCTTGTTATCTCCTCAAAAACTACCGTCTATTTGTCAAGACATGACCTTCCTGTAACAAATAATCAATGCTTTTGGCTATCCTTGATTAACCTGTGCCCTTCTACAATTTATACTGTCAGAATGTCTTCCAATACTTTGCCTATCATCAAGGGTAGGCTGACTGACTATCTCGTCTTTTCTACCACAACAATGGCACAACATTGCTCCCAGTGCTCCAGAACCACACCTGTAGCCAGAGTAGATTCAAAAATGACGGTCAGAACTTCTGTTATTATTTCTCTTGGAAGCCTGGCTTTTGTACAATTGATTCTTTTGTACTTTTGATCCTTTGGCAGCTGCAGGAAACAGAACTCTTACTCTTTCCAAATAGAATTTTAAATTTAATGTTTAAAGAACATATGAAGAGCGATGTATTAAATTGGGGTACCAGCTCTAGCTAGTGTCTAGGTCAGAAAATGGTCCTGCAATTTTATTTCTGTGAGTGGATGGATTTTTACTTAAGCTGATGCACAGTTTCAGTCATGTCGCTCATTTTTTCAGTTTTTTTGAATTCATCTAAGCATGATTCTGTGTTGTAGTGAAAAGTTTATACTTACTATCCCAAAATTTTTATCCAATTTTTACTAAGAGTTCCTGAGATATTAGTGGAGTTAAAAAAAAGTACCATCAGTGATAAACTAATTAATCACAGCATGTATTATGGTGCTAGACTGTAGCCATGTCCAGTATTTCTTCCTTGGACTGTGAAACATGCCAGTTAATTTTTCCTTTTTTCATTGACAGATGGAAAAAATAAAAGAGAAAAAAAGAAAAAGAAAATGGTGCCAAATATCATCTCATTCGATGGTGACAATGAGGAGGAGGAGCAAGACTCTGTAGAGCAAGTGAAAAGTTCAGATTTAACAAGAGAAAGCTCTGAGGAAAATTCAGAAAGATCTTCAGCTGTTTCTTCTGCCATCGATACTTCCATGGTATTAGCTTCATTTAGTCCAGATTTGAGCAGAAAAGCAGATTCCAATGAAAAAGAATTAAACAGCAGTATCTTGAAAACTGTGGATGTTTGCCTAAATGGCGATTCTAATCACAAAAGGCTAGACATGAAAAGCATTGATGATGATGATGACGATGATGATGAAGATGTGGATGGAGACCACATATATCAAAGTAAAGAGAATGAGGAGGGCAGGCATGTTTCTGAAAAGTGAGTGTTTAAAGTTGGAATGCTGTTTTTGCAAGATACTTCTAAAGCTAAAGTTGACACTGCTTTTATTTTGCAAAGAGAATCTTTGAACTTAACTCGTGTTTCTCTGTGCTGTTTCACATAGTACTGTTGATAGCCTGGGTTCAGGTTGTCAATCACTTTCTCAACTGTCACTGTGAATGCAATTGATAAGGCAAAGCTTATTTAAGAGAAATATTTGTACATCTCCCCCAAAAGGGAGGACCAGTGGAGAACCTTCCAAGTGATTTTTCACAGTGCTCAGCAAAGGTTTATACCAACAAAAAGGAAGGACGGTAAAAAGAGGGAAAATCGACCGTGGATATCTAAGGAAATAAGGGAGAGTATCAAATTGAAGGAAAAAACGTACAAAGTAGCAAAGATCAGTGGGAGACTAGAGGACTGGGAAATCTTTAGGGGGCAACAGAAAGCTACTAAAAAAGCTATAAAGAAGAGTAAGATAGATTATGAGAGTAAACCTGCTCAGAATATAAAAACAGATAGTAAAAGTTTCTACAAATACATAAAACAAAAAAGAGTGTCCAAGGTAAATATTGGTCCTTTAGAGGATGAGAAGGGAGATTTAATAATGGGAGATGAGGAAATGGCTGAGGAACTGAACAGGTTTTTTGGGTCGGTCTTCACAGTGGAAGACACAAATAACATGCCAGTGACTGATGGAAATGAGGCTATGACAGGTGAGGACCTTGAGAGGATTGTTATCACCAAGGAGGTAGTGATGGGCAAGCTAATGGGGCTAAAGGTAGACAAGTCTCCTGGACCTGATGGAATGCATCCCAGAGTGCTAAAAGAGATGGCTAGGGAAATTGCAAATGCACTAGTGATAATTTACCAAAATTCACTAGACTCTGGGGTGGTCCCGGCGGATTGGAAATTAGCAAACGTGACACCACTGTTTAAAAAAGGAGGTAGGCAGAAAGCGGGTAATTATAGGCCAGTGAGCCTAACTTCGGTAGTAGGGAAGATGCTGGAATCTATCATCAAGGAAGAAATAGCGAGGCATCTGGATGGAAATTGTCCCATTGGGCAGACACAGCATGGATTCATAAAGGGCAGGTCGTTCTTAACTAATTTAGTGGAATTTTTTGAGGAGATTAACAGTGCGGTAGATAACGGGGAGCCAATGGATGTGGTACATCTGGATTTCCAGAAAGCCTTTGACAAGGTGCCACACAAAAGGTTGTTGCATAAGATAAAGATGCATGGCATTAAGGGGAAAGTAGTAGCATGGATAGAGGATTGGTTAATTAATAGAAAGCAAAGAGTGGGGATTAATGGGTGTTTCTCTGGTTGGCAATCAGTAGCTAGTGGTGTCCCTCAGGGATCAGTGTTGGGCCCACAACTGTTCACAATTTACATAGATGATTTGGAGTTGGGGACCAAGGGCAATGTGTCCAAGTTTGCAGACGACACCAAGATAAGTGGTGAAGCAAAAAGTGCAGAGGATACTGGAAGTCTGCAGAGGGATTTGGATAGGCTAAGTGAATGGGCTAGGTTCTGGCAGATGGAATACAATGTTGACAAATGTGAGATTATCCATTTTGGTAGGAATAACAGCAAATGGGATTATTATTTAAATGATAAAATATTAAAACATGCTGCTGTGCAGAGAGACCTGGGTGTGCTAGTGCATGAGTCGCAAAAAGTTGGTTTACAGGTGCAACAGGTGATTAAGAAGGCAAATGGAATTTTATCCTTCATTGCTAGAGGGATGGAGTTTAAGACTAGGGAGGTTATGCTGCAATTGTATAAGGTGTTAGTGAGGCCACACCTGGAGTATTGTGTTCAGTTTTGGTCTCCTTACTTGAGAAAGGACGTACTGGCACTGGAGGGTGTGCAGAGGAGATTCACTAGGTTAATCCCAGAGCTGAAGGGGTTGGATTACGAGGAGAGGTTGAGTAGACTGGGACTGTACTCGTTGGAATTTAGAAGGATGAGGGGGGATCTTATAGAAACATATAAAAACATATAGAAACAGGGGCAGCACGGTAGCCTTGTGGATAGCACAATTGCTTCACAGCTCCAGGGTCCCAGGTTCGATTCCAGCTTGGGTCACTGTCTGTGCGGAGTCTGCACATCCTCCCCGTGTGTGCGTGGGTTTCCTCCGGGTGCTCCGGTTTCCTCCCACAGTCCAAAGATGTGCAGGTTAGGTGGATTGGCCATGATAAATTGCCCTTAGTGTCCAAAATTGCCCTTAGTGTTGGGTGGGGTTACTGGGTTATGGGGATAGGGTGGCGGTGTTGACCTTGGGTAGGGTGCTCTTTCCAAGAGCCGGTGCAGACTCGATGGGCCGAATGGCCTCCTTCTGCACTGTAAATTCTATGATTCTATGATATAAGATTATGAAGGGAATAGATAGGATAGATGCGGGCAGGTTGTTTCCACTGGCGGGTGAAAGCAGAACTAGGGGGCATAGCCTCAAAATAAGGGGAAGTAGATTTAGGACTGAGTTTAGGAGGAACTTCTTCACCCAAAGGGTTGTGAATCTATGGAATTCCTTGCCCAGTGAAGCAGTAGAGGCTCCTTCATTAAATGTTTTTAAGATAAAGATAGATAGTTTTTTGAAGAATAAAGGGATTAAGGGTAAAGGTGTTCGGGCCGGAAAGTGGAGCTGAGTCCACAAAAGATCAGCCATGATCTCATTGAATGGTGGAGCAGGCTCGAGGGGCCAGATGGCCTACTCCTGCTCCTAGTTCTTATGTTCTTAAAACATTTCAACTTGTAAACAGCTTCTGTAAAGCAGAATAATATCTAAAAACATAGATATAGGTGGAACGGATTGGGGTGATGGTGGCATTTGTGGTCCTGTTATTGAACTAGTAATCCAATGGCCCAGGCTAATCATAGAATCATTACAATGCAGGAGGAGGCCATTCGGCCCATCAAGTCTGCACCAACCCTTTGAAAGAGCACCTTACCTAGGCCCTTGCCCTCACCCTATCCCTATAACCCAATAACCCCACCTAACCTGTTGGACACAAAGGGACAATTTAGCATGTCCAATCCACCTCACCTGCGCATCTTTGGATTTTGGGAGGAAACCCACGCAGACATGGGGAGAACGTGCAAACTCCACACAGACGGTGACCCAAAGCTAGAATTTAACCCGGATAGCAGTGCTAACCACTGTGCTACCGCGCCCCAACGCTCTGTGAACATGGGCTTGAATCCCATTCTGGCAGCTGAAGGAATTTAAATTCAGTTTTAAAATCTCAATTGGCCTAGCAAACCACTCAGTTCATGAGGAATGGGCAATTAGGGATGGGCAGCAAATGCTGGCCTTGTGAGTGACACAAGGATTAATCACAAATTGACATACTGTTGGTACATGGAAATGCAGTTGATGGCTAACCACAGTGGTCAGATGATGTCTTGTCCATGTTTGTAGGTTAACAAAACAGGTAATTACTTTTCCCATGTTTTTGATCCCCGAGATCTACAGAGCTAGATTGTTAGTTATGGAACTGATTGCCCCATTGACAAAGCTCTTGAATCTTTCTGCCTTTTACCAAGGCGTTTACATTATTAGGTTGAACACTAGCAGATCTTATTTGCTTTTGCTTGTGGTGGACCAGCAATTTATAGTATTAGTTGGAACATTGATTTATCAGCATTGGAGGTGACCCTGGGAATACTAGAAAGAGGATCATGGTCTGGAAATACTGGGAATCTCCCCAGCCGGCCAGATTCTCGCCGGTTTTCTCGCCGAAATGACGCTTGGTAATTTTTTGGGACAATTGCCCACAGAGAAGATTAGGCCGCAAAGAAAAATAATGTAATGAAAGATGGACAACATTTTGTTAACATAATATGACTGTTTTAGTGTTGATTTTATGTGTAATATTTTGCAATCTTTTCTAAACCCCAATGGGAGAATAAATCCAAAGAAAATAAATGACAAAACAATGAAAATGCACTCCAAATTAAACACAGTCTTGTTTACACTAACGATTATATTTTAATTTAAAAAAAAAATTTGGACAAACATTCGATGAATGTGGGTTTGGAACAATCAAATTTGGAGTTTGAGGCCAGAGGTGTTTTCATTCAGACTGAATACTTTGACCTCACTCACCATCTCCCCCTGAAATGGCGGGCAACCTTCTTCAAGGCTGAATTTAAATCACCACTTTTATTAGAAATCTCCCCCGAAATCAAAAAGGGCCAAAAAGATTTTCTAAATGGTGTACAAGGATTTTCACTCCTTGACTCCTTTGCAGACTTAAGTAGGTGCTATTCAGGTCAAACTAATATTTCAAGTTATTCCCGGCATAACCTATATCTACAAAGAAGCTTTTATTTACTTACCACTCGGTAGCTTCGATCCTGGGTCCCGCCTTGCTGAGGTATAGTAAAGTAGATTTTGACAATTTCACAATAACCACTATTTCAGGTTAGAATAAATTTTTAACTTACTTTATTTTACTTCAAAAGATAACATCACTGTCTTTACAACAAGTTAAAAAAAATCTTGCTTCTGGAATTTCCGTTCCAGTTGTTCGGATCTTCGTGGCCCCCTTGACAATCTCTCTTCTTATCTGTGGGTGTTCTGAGTAACTTCGATCCCCTGTTCGGCTCCTGCATTCAGTCCTTCCCATCTACCGGCGCAGCTCTGAGAGCTGGAAGTGATGATGGTTGTTAGCGCTTCAGGATATTTATTACCCTTCTCACAGCCATGCTGGTTACATTTTATTATCTTTAAGTAATATCTTCTGCTCATTTATGTAATTTTGTTTGTCCATTGTATTCATCTAGTTTCCATCGTGTCTAACAAGAAAGATTCCAAGATGGCGCCTGAGCGAGGTGACTCTCTGAGAGCTCTCCCCAACAGATCCACTTTTTACTTAACTTATACTCGTTCTAATCTTTTAAAAATTAATTCTAAAACTAACATTATTACTGCCTATTATGTATTTTCTTTTATTCCCTTTTCATCCCATGTACTTAATGATCTGTTGAGCTGCTCGCAGAAAAATACTTTTCACTGTACCTTGGTACACGTGACAATAAACAAATCCAATCCAATCCAAGAGGATGTTTCAATGATAAGCATTGGTAAAAATGCTTTGATGCTTGTCAAATCTTAGAGGAGTGATACATCCGGTTCTCGTCATGTTTAAACTGATTCCTGCTTGGTGTTAATTTATGCCTTAGTGGACTTAACCATTACCTCCAGACTTCCACTTTTAACTGATGACATAAATTTCTATTATTCACAAATGCACATTATTTCATTAATTCACTTCAGATTCTGGCAATTCTAATCAATTGTTTGCTAAACTAATTAACTTCTATAAAAGAGTGGAACACTTTATGTAACTAAAAACTTAATTTGCTAGAATTTCTCTAACTTGAAAGAAAGGTATCAGATTACAGCATAAGCTGTTTTAGAGCTGTCTGCATTTCAAACCCTCTTTTCTGAATGCTGTTAACCCTTTGTGAGATTTTTGCTTGCTTTTTCTCATATTCCTTCGGGTTTTATCAGACCTTCATATTTCAAATGACATCTTTCCCATTTTACTTTACAAGGCTAATTACAGCCTGTCCCCACAACTGGCTGTGCGGGTGTGGACAGGTTAGGTCCAGTCTGTTCCTTTCCCACCCTGTTGAAAGTAGAGGTGTGGAAATTGCAAATCCCTCAGTCATGATCTTCCATAACCTCTGATTTGCAAAGTGATTTGCAAATGTGATGTGAGAAAGAGTGGTTTGGATCTGGAATATATTGGTGTGGTGGTGGCGGGCTTAATCGAGGCATCCAAGAAGGCCTTGAAGATTAGTTGAATAGAACAATGTGCAGGGATATGGGCAAAAGGTAGGAGAATGGCATTTAGTCATAATGCTCAATTGGGGAGCTAGGACAGACATGATGGGCCGAATGGCCTCTTTCTGTTTCAAACAGTTCTGTGAATCAAGAAGTGCTCCTTTGGATTAGAAAATTGCCAATGTCAATGGATTAATTAGGAAGGGTGACGGTGAGAAACCAGAGAAGTATAGATCTATTTGACTAACATCTGCTGTGGGAAGTTACTCAAATTTGTTATAAAGAGCAGAGTGTTTGAGAACTTGAACAAGTGTAAACTAATCAGGGAGAGTCCACGTGGATTTGCAAAAGGTAAGTTATGTCTAATGAGCCATGTACATTTTTTTGAAAATCTAACTAGCATCGTGGATAAGAATGTGTCCATAGATGCTATTTATATGGACTGCCAGAAGGCAGTCATTGACGTTCCACATAAGTGGCTGTCAGCAAAAATGAAATTGTGTGGAATTATGGGCAACTTATTGACATGAGCAAGGAAAAGGTTAGGAAGTGAGAGATGGAGATTAGGGATCATGAGCAGGCCGAAAGGGCCGAAAGGCCTACGTATTCCAGTATTCCTGTGTATTTTTTTGTCATTAGTGCAAAACAATACCCAACACTGTGTGTCACAGCATGCTACATCCTTGTGTGTTGTAAAGTCCTTACGTGCGGGTTCATGGCACTGAACTTCGCATTTTTGTGAATATTCAAAATAAAAAGTTAACCTTTAAGAACATGCAGTGAAACGTGACATTTTAAAACCTTAGTTGTACTAAGTATTTGCTGTCAGAATTGTAACCGTTCAAAGTAATAGCCATGACATTTGTCTGTGGCCTTTCTGTTGCAAAGAGGACACATTTGAAATGTCAAATTGCTGATGATAAACTGTCAGTTGAAAGAGAATTAAGGTTGTTGAAATTTGGGATGTGCTACCCATAAATTATTTTGGATGTAGTTTTTGTTGCAATATTTAAATATGCTAGTATATTTTCTGATATTTTCCCATAATAATTTTGAATGCCAATAAAAGTAACTTTAACAATTTGGTTGTATTGTTTTGTTGGATTGTGGATTAAATGTATCTCCAGCTCCGTGCAGCTACATGGCGGTCTTAGATTTTCTGTTATTTGAACTGCTATTAGCACTGTCATTAAAAGTCTCATAATGTTTTCCATTTGATGCAACAAGAACTGTTGTGATTTATCATGAATGTGAAATAGCATTCATATTTTACTTCCACCATGGTTTCTCTTGAAGTCTGTCATATTCTTCAATTGCATAAGTTTGCAAAAGATATTCCAAAATAGATAAATATGAACAGAGACTCAACAAATGTGTTTGAACTGAGGAGATCATACAAGGATTTTACATTTTGACACATTTCAGTGATACTGCACTATTAATTTGTAAATTACTTGTGCCAAAAAATACAACAATGACCTTGTCTCGTATGTAAGAGCCTAGAAATGACTGGCAGATATGTTACTGATGGATAAAATTCTTCTACAAGTTTGGTTTATAATGAAGTTGGGTTGTGAACATCCAGGTTCCGTTGCATTTGATGTGAAAACTTCAATGTTATAGCCATCACTGTGATCTGAACTTTAAGATGACAGGAGATTCTTAAACTTCTGACAGGCAATTGAAGGACGCGACCAGAAGTCAATCTCATTCAGTTTTAGATTTATTCACAGTGAGACATTGCAAAATAACACTACTATTCATCACCGCTGTCAATCCATATCACTTTATACTCTTTTGAAGAAGTCAAATGAACAAAATAAATGACCCCAGGACGGAAGTCTGAT
The DNA here is from genome assembly GCF_047496885.1 of Scyliorhinus torazame. NCBI lineage: Eukaryota > Metazoa > Chordata > Chondrichthyes > Carcharhiniformes > Scyliorhinidae > Scyliorhinus > Scyliorhinus torazame. Next base: position 184,329,248 of record NC_092723.1, on the reverse strand, counting down.
CAGTATCTCCTCCCACCTGTAAATGTTTAACCTTAATTTATACAATTAACTGGGATCAGAATTAGTGCCAGGGGAAATGAGGCGGTGACTTGTGAAGTGGCTTTTCAGCATCCAACCTCAGCAGAATGAACACATTCTCAAGGTTTCAAGAAGTCACGGCAGCACGGCAGTACGGTAGCATTGTGGATAGCACAATTGCTTCACAGCTCCAGGGTCCCAGGTTCGATTCCGGCTTGGGTCACTGTCTGTGCGGAGTCTGCACATCCTCCCCGTGTGTGCGTGGGTTTTCTCCGGGTGCTCTGGTTTCCTCCCACAGTCCAAAGATGTGCAGCTTAGGTGGATTGGCCATGATAAATTGCCCTTAGTGTCCAAAATTGCCCTTAGTGTTGGGTGGGGTTACTGGGTTATGGGGGATAGGGTGGAGGTGTTGACCTTGGGTAGGGTGCTCTTTCCAAGAGCCGGTGCAGACTCGATGGGCTGAATGGCCTCCTTCTGCACTGTAAATTCTATGAAGTCATTGCAGACAGAGCTAGTTCTATAACTGATTGGAGCATTTTCAAACAGGACATGGGAGCTGCTGATGTTTTCACTTTTCAACACATTTCGTGTAACTCTGCATTCCTTGCAAGTGATTAAATACATCACCATCGGAGAGTATCTTTGACTTTGATCTTCTGATCTTAATATGCATCTAACCATATAGGGGCAGCACGGCAGCACAGTGGTTAGCATTGTTGCTTCACAGCGCCAGGGTCCCAGGTTCGATTCCCGGTTTGGGTCACTGTCTGTGCAGAGTCTGCATGTTCTCCCCGTGTCTGCGTGGGTTTCCTCCGAGTGCTCCGGTTTCCTCCCATAAGTCCCAAAAGATGTGCTGTTAGGTGAATTGGACATTCTGAATTCTCCCTCAGTGTACCCGAACATGTGCCGGAGTGTGGCGATTAGGGGCTTTTCACAGTAACTTCATTGCAGCGTTAATGTAAGCCTACTTGTGACAATAATAAAGATTATTAGATTCTTAGTTTAAAAGGGGTTTTACAGAGCACTACATAGAGTATACAGCAGAGAAACATGGCATTTGAGCCAACCAGTCCATATCAACTGGAACCTCCTCCCATCTTTCCTGATCTAACTCTATCAGCATAACCGTCTATTCCCTTATCGAGCTTCCCCTTAAACGCATCTGTCCTATTCATCTCAACCACTCCTGTGGTAGCAAGTTCCACATTTCCCCCACCCATGCTTTGAGTATCAGTGCCTTAATGATGAGGCAAAGCAGCAACAGAAAAGGTGGTAAACTCTGCACTCTGAATCCCACTATCTCTTGAGACCTCCTGCCCCATGTGCCCAGAGATCTGCGGGTTGGGTTCAATCGAATGAAGACACACATGGCAGAAACTCACAACCCCGACTAGATGTCAACCTCAAACTGATGGTCAGACAACCACTGTCTGGTTAAATAGGTTTTTTGTGAATTCCCTACTTTGGTTTTTGCTGGCTATTTTACAAGAGTAACCTCTAGATTTTCTCTTTTCCACATATGGAAACACTCTGTGCGTACTCTGTTAATATATTTCATAATTTAAAAAGGAGTTTTTTTATTTTCACGAGAAAACAGGCCCTACTTGTTTATCATTTTCTGACAGGTATAATCTTGCATTTCTCACATCACCCTTGTGAAACTGGCACATCTAAATATGAGGGATCATATTCAAAGTTAAAGCTTATTATCCATTGATTACTAATATGCTGAAAAGCTCATTTGAAGAATTAAAGAGAGAAATGAACAGGGAGACAGTTATAGGATAGGAGATATTCAGTTATTTTTGTTTTGCGAGTAGTGAGGTTTTTCTTCAATTGTATCGAAGCTTGGTTAGTCCACATTGGGAGTACTATGTGCAATTTTGGTCCCCTTAGAACCGCAGTGCAAAAGGAGGCCATTCGACCCATCAAGTCTGCACCGGCCCTCTGAAAGAACACCCTACCTAGGCCCACTCACCCGCCCTGACCCCATAACCTAACCTGTACATCCCTGGACACTAAGGGACCATTTAGCACAGCCAATCTGCCTAACCTGCACATCTTTGGACTGTTGAGGAAACCAGAGCACCTGGAGGACACGGAGACAAGGGGAGAAAGTGCAAACACCACACAGACAGTCACCCGAGGCCGGAATCGAACCCGGGTCCCTGCTGCTGTGAGGCAGCAGTGCTTACCACTGTGCCGCCTTGTTGCCCCCTTACCTCTGAAAGGATATTATTGCCATAGTGGGAGTGCAACAAAGGTTCACCAGACTTCTTCTGGGGCTGGAGGGAGTGTCTTACGAAAGGGAGATTGGGAAAACGGCCTGCATTCTCCAAATTTTCGAAGAATGAGAGGTGTTCACTTTGAAACCTACAAAACAGGGAACAGGCAGGGTAAGATGTTTCCCTTAGTTGGAGAGTCGAACCAGGAGGCACGATTTGAAAATAGGGAGATGCCACTTAGGCTGAGATTAGGAGTGATCAACACAGAGGGTGGTGAATCTTTGGGATCCTCTCACCCAGAGGGGGAGTCTGTTTAAAACAGAGATTTCTGATTAACAATAACGTAAAGGGGTATGGGGAATAATGTGGGTAAGAGGCATTGAAGTGTCATGATTATATTGAATGGTAAAGTAGGCTCAGCGGGCTGAATGGTTTATTCCTGTTCCTATGTTTGTGAGCAATGGCATAGAGCAACTATCTATCAAAAGAAACCTAATTCTGCTGTGCAGAAAAACTGAGGAATTCCTCGGTTTTTAACCATGCATTTGAGGGGAAACTAGATCACCACATTGGGGAGAAGGTGGTTATGGTGGTAAATTTAGATGAGGAAAGATAGGAGGAGGCTCGAGTGGGGCTTAACCACTAGCATGGGTTAGCTGGACCGAATGGTTTGTGTCTGTTCTGTATACCCGATGTAATCGTATATAATCCTATCACGTTTTTAACAATCAAATTTTAAAATCTTTCAGATCTCTTGTGCAGAGCCTTTCCATCTCTCAAATGTCCAGCTGGAATACTCTTCAGGTTCTGAATGACAATGACAGTTCTGACATTCTTTTTCCTGTCATCGCAGTGGGTTCCTACTCTCAGTCTGGTAGGTACAGGAAAACTTCTTCCTTCTTGGCCTGTAGCTCCCTCTGGTGCCTGACTAAAGTATAACATCCCGTTTAAAAGCAAACTACACCCAAGTTTCTCTCTTTACGCCAACTTGTCTGCCCTTTTTGCAGACCAGAATTATCGTCCTTTTCAGATTTTCTTCGGGTTATTTTTCTTTCATCTTCATTACTTTGTCGACTTGCAGTCTCTTGCCAATGGCTACCTTCATCAGCTAAACTGAAATACTTCAACGCATTCAGCTTATTATTCTTGGTTGGCGAGTTGTTGTAAACCTTCTATCCTCTTGGTCAGGTGCGATGCTCGATAAATATGCAGCACCCATAAATATTTTGATGTATTAAAAAAAAATGAAAACGGGCTTCTAATCGTTGGGTGGCTGTTTTTGATTGGCATAGATGCGTCTGGCCAAAGGGCCTTTTCTGTGCTGTCGACCTCTATGACTCTTAAGTGATGGTATAATTCTTAGCTATACTGTCAAGTTTGCAAAGTCCAGGATTTTCAGGAAAACAAGCCTTCTGATCAGTTTTGATCAAACAACTGTGCAGTATGATTAAAAAGTAGCACTTTGTCCTTTAATTCCTTCTGAAATGAAAAAAATGAAATGAAATGAAAATTGCTTATTGTCAAATGAAGTTATTGTGAAAAGCCCCTAGTCGCCACATTCCGGCGCCTGTTTGGGGAGGCTAGTACTTTCACATTACTAGCTTACATCTATGCTTGCTGGTTAACAATCAACAAATATGTCCAGAGTTTCTGTTCGTGCTGTGTTTGCTCATCATAAACATATACAGTAATATGTTTACCTTTATGATGCACAACCTTAATCAATCTGAATTGTCCGTGGGCCAAAATTGTAACAAAATTGTTACTTTACCACAGAATAGGACGTAGAGTATATTCACAGAATTGAAGAAATTATGCGAAAGATGTTTGGAGACAATAGGTTTAAATCGCTTTGAGCCCCCACAGCATATGCCAGTGACATTTGCAATAACGCCTGGCTGGTGAATGGATGGAAATCCAAACATATTTCTGGCATCGGAAATTAAACTGGTTGTGTCTAAACTACAGCTGGGAATCTAACATATCCACAGAAAATGAACTGGTGAAATGCACATAACATTTCCAGTTGTAATTCCACAAGGTCATAAGTAATTAACAATTAATTACGGAGACCAATTTGGAATGGGGACCACACTGAAAGGTGGTGAATAATCATAACTAATCAACAGAAGGGTTCAGGTTACACTTCTCAAAATCACTATAAGGTTTCCGGTAGTTTGGCTAATTATAACTGCAATTGCGCATAATATTGTTTTGAAAACTAGGACTCTTTGAAAATGGTCAAATGTTGAGCTTTTTGTATTTTCTACGTGACAAATAAACTCGTTGAGCTAAATAATGTAAATTACATTGTGTTGTAGATGCCACTTCTGATAACCTGCTGTACTGTGATGAACATGAAAATGTCTCTCTGGCTGTCGAACTGGCCCAGAAAGGATCAGAGCAACACTACAGGTGCGGATTAAATGACACTTGGCACTGATTATATTGTTGATGGATGATTTTTTTCCCCCCCAGAAATATTCTAGTTTCTAACAATGCTAACAATGCCAAGCCGTATGAAGTAGAAGCTCTGTAGTTTGCTGAGCTGTGAGGAAACGATTAACTTATTTTGCACATCTATATCATGAAAGGTTTTGTTGTCCTGAACTTTGCTTTGTCTTCTTTGCACAGTGCTGAAACTACTGCTCCGCTTCAGGCTGATATTGTTAGTGGTCTTTTGCCAGCTTCTACTGTCCCAGAATCAATGACTGTTGGTGAGTATCTTTACAAAATCCTTTTGATAACGTTTAATTGGATCTAAAAACAACTTTCTTGTAATTTCTTTTAAAAAAATGTTTTCCAATTAAGGGGCAATTTAGCGTGACCAATCCGCCTACCCTGCACATCTTTGGGTTGTGCGGGTGAAACCCACGCAAACAGGGGGCGAATGTGCAAACTCCACACGGACAGTGACCCGGGGCCGGGATTGAACCCGGGTCCTCGCCGCTGTGAGGCAGCAGTGCTAACCATTGTGCCACCCCCAATTTCCTTGTTAATTTCTGTCCTTTGACCAACTATACATATTGGGCTGGATTCTCCACGAGCGGGATGCTCTGTTTTGCTGGCAGCCCGGGGGTTTCCCGAAGGCGTGGGGCTGCCCCACAATGGGAAACCCCAGTGACCGGCCGGCGTAACGGAGCATCCCACCGGCAGGGTGAAATTGAAATCTGGCCGGTTGGAGAATCCAGCCCATTGTATCTGGATTCTATCACAGCATTTGAAGATTGAGTTCTTAATCAAGCCATTTAGTTTTGGGCTGCTTCAGGCCATGGTTGTTGGTCCTAGCAGGTTCCTATTTCAGACCAAAAGAGGGAGAGAAAAGAACAAGACAAAGAAAGTAAAAGAGATTGAGGAAAAGAAAGAAGGGCAGAGAATTTTATGCAATGAATTCCAGGAAGAAGCACCCAGTTGGCTAATATCTCTGTGATGGTTGGTACATTGAAAGAATCATAGAATTTACAGTGCAGAAGGTGGCCATTGTGCCCATCGAGTCTGCACCGGCCCTTGGAAAGAGCACCCTACTTATCCCCACACCTCCACCGTATCCCCATAACCCAGTACCCCCCCAAATCTTTTTCCTTTATTTTTTGCCCCACTACCACAAATTTTGCAGTCGAGTACCCTGCATTTGGGGACATCGCAGGCGTCAGCACACCCGAAGTGCAATGGGCTAGCCTCATCTTGGGTGAACCACCTTCTTGATCATAGAACATAGAACATTACAGCGCAGTACAGGCCCTTCGGCCCTTGATGTTGCGCTGACCTGTGAAACCCCTCTTAAAGCCCATCTACACTATTCCCTTATCGTCCATATGTCTATCCAATGACCATTTGAATGCCCTTAGTGTTGGCATTACTGTTGCAGGCAGGGCATTCCACGCCCTTACTACTCTCTGAGTAAAGAATCTACCTCTGACATCTGTCCTATATCTATCTCCCCTCAATTTAAAGCTCTGTCCCCTTGTGCTAGACATCACCATCTGAGGAAAAAGGCTCTCACTGTCCATCCTATCTAATCCTCTGATCATCTTGTATGCTTCAATTAAGTCACCTCTTAACCTTCTCTCTAATGAAAACAGCCTCAAGTCCCTCAGCCTTCCCTCATAAGATCTTCCCTCCATACCAGGCAACATTCTGGTAAATCTCCTCTGCACCCTTTCCAATGCTTCCACATCCTTCCTATAATGCGGCGACCAGAATTGCACGCAATACTCCAAATCCGGCCGCACCAGAGTTTTGTACTGCTGCAACATGACCTAATGGCTCCGAAACTCAATCCCTCTACCAATAAAAGCTAACACACCGTACACCTTCTTAACAACCCTCTCAGCCTGGGTGGCAACTTTCAGGGATCTATGTACATGGACACCGAGATCTCTCTGCTCATCCACACTGCCAAGCATCTTACCATTAGCCCAGTACTCTGTCTTCCTGTTATTCCTTCCAAAATGAATCACCTCACACTTTTCTGCATTAAACTCCATTTGCCACCTCTCAGCCCAGCTCTGCAGCTTATCTATGCCCCTCTGTAACTTGTAACATCCTTCCGCACTGTCCACAACTTCGCTGACTTAAGTGTCATCTGCAAATTTACTCACCCATCCTTTTACGCCCTCCTCCAGGTCATTTATAAAAATGACAAACAGCAGTGGCCCCAAAACAGATCCTTGTGGTACACCACTAGTAACTGGACTCCAGTCTGAACATTTCCCATCAACCACCACCCTTTGTCTTCTTCCAGTTAGCCAATTTCTGATCCAAACTGCTAAATCACCCTGAATCCCATGCGTCCGTATTTTCTGCAATAGCCTACCGTGGGGAACCTTATCAAACGCTTTACTGAAATCCATAGACACCACATCAACTGCTTTACCCTCATCCATCTGCTTGGTCACCTTCTCAAAGAACTCAATAAGGTTTGTGAGGCACGACCTACCGTTCACAAAACCGTGTTGACTATCTCTAATCAAATTATTCCTTTCCAGATGATTATACATCCTATCTCTTATAAACCTTTCCAAGACTTTGCCCACAACAGAAGTAAGGCTCACTGGTCTATAGTTACCGGGGTTGTCTGCTCTTCTTGAACAAGGGGACAGCATTTGCTATCCTCCAGTCTTCTGGCACTATTCCTGCAGACAAAGGTGACTTAAAGATCAAAGCCAAAGGCTCAGCAATCTCCTCCCTAGATTCCCAGAGAATCCTAGGATAAATCCCATCCGGCCCAGGGGACTTATCTATTTTCACACTTTCCAGAATTACTAACACCTCCTCCTTATGAACCTCAAGCCCTTCTAGTCTAGTAGCCTGTATCTCAGTATTCTCCTCGACAACATTGTCTTTTCCCAGTGTGAATACTGACGGAAAATATTCATTTAGCATCTTTCCTATCTCCTCGGACTCCACGCACAACTTCCCACTACTATCCTTGAGTGGCCCTACTCTTACCCTAGTCATTCTTTTATTCCTGACATATCTATAGAAAGCTTTAGGGTTATCCTTGATTCTAACTGCCAAAGACTTCTCATGTCCCCTCCTGGCTCTTCTTAGCTCTCTCTTTAGGTCCTTCCTAGCTAACTTGTAACTCTCGAGCGCCCTAACTAAACCTTCACGTCTCATCTTTACATAAGCCTCTTTCTTCCTCTTGACAAGTGTTTCGACTGCTTTAGTAAACCACGGTTCTCTCGCTCGACCACTTCCTCCCTGCCTGACAGGTACATACTTATCCAGGACACGCAGTAGCTGTTCCTTGAACAAGCTCCACATTTCCATTGTGCCCATCCCCTGCAGTTTTCCTCTCCATCCGATGCATCCTAAGTCTTGCCTCATCGCATCATAATTGACTTTCCCTCAGATATAACTCTTGCCATGCGGTATATACCTATCCCTTTCCATCACTAAAGTAAATATAATCGAATTGTGGTCACTATCACCAAAGTGCCCACCTACCTCCAAATCTAACACCTGTTCTGGTTCATTACCCAGTACCAAATCCAATATGACTCTCGTTGGCCTATCTACATACTGTGTCAGGAAACCCTCCTGCACACATTGGACAAAAACGGACCCATCTAAAGTACTCGAACTATAGCGTTTCCTGTCAATATTTGGAAAGTTAAAGTCCCCCATAACAACTACCCTGTTACTTTCGCTCCTATCCAGAATCATCTTTGCAATCCTTTCCTCTACATCTCTGGAACTTTTCGGAGGCCTATAGAAAACCCCTAACAGGGTGTTTTCCTGTTTCTAACTTTCCTGTTTCTAACCTCAGCCCATACTACCTCAGTAGACGAGTCCTCATCAAACGTCCTTTCTGCCATCGTAATACTTTCCTTGACTAACAATGCCACTCCTCCCCCTCTTTTACCACCTTCCCTGAGCTTACTGAAATATCTAAACCCCGGCACCTGCAACAACCATTCCTGTCCCTGCTCTATCCATGTCTCCGAAATGGCCACAACATCGAAGTCCCAGGTACCAACCCATGCCGCAAGTTCACCCACCTTATTCCGGATGCTCCTGGCATTGAAGTAGACACACTTTAAACCACCTTCCTGCCTGCCGGTTGGTACACCTCTGGTCCAGGTGTAGACCATCCTGTTTGTAAAGGTCCCACCTACCCCAGAATGAGCCCCAATTATCCAGGAATCTTAAACCCTCCCTCCTGCACCATCCCTGTAGCCATGTGTTTGACTGCTCTCTCCCCCTATTCCTCGTCTCGCTAGCACGTGGCACGGGTAACAACCCAGAGTTAATAACTCTGTTTGTCCTAGATGTAAGTTTCCACCCTAGCTCCCTGAATTCCTGCCTTACATCCCTATCCCCTTTCCTACCTATGTCGTTGGTACCTATGTGGACCACGACTTGGGGCTGCTCCACTTCCCCTTAAGGATCCCGAAAACACGATCTGAGACATCGGATTTCACCCCTACCAAATAAGTATCCACTGAACCTTTTTGGACACTAAGGGAAATTTATCCTGGCCAATCCACCTAACCCACACATCTTTGGACTGTGAGAGGAAACCGGAGCACCCGGAGGAAACCCACGCAGACACGAGGAGAACATGCAGACTCCGCATGGACAGTGACCCAAGCCGGGAACCGAACCTGGGACCCTGGAGCTGTGAAGAATTATAGCTAACCACTCTGCTATCGTGCCGCCACGGGCATCAGAAGGGCATCTGTGAGCATTTGGAGTCACATGATTTGAGTGTTATGGTGGGGCAGAGGAATTATAGAGATGGATATTCTGGTGATTTGAAAGATTGTTATATTGGTTGCTATGCGTCATGTGGTTGATCGACCTTTGATCAAATGTTTGAGAGCTGTTCGATATTTATGGCGGTCCTTGCGACTCTCATTCAGTTCATGAAACACAGTAATTTTTTCTGTGTGTACACAAAGCCCTGTTTGTCACTCGTGTGCTTCTGTGGACGTGAAAGAGACTCCAGGATGGTATGTTGCCTCCCTGGCGCCAGGTTCCAGGATGTCTCAGAACGGGTAGAGGGCACCCTGAAGGGGGAGGGCAAACAAGCAGAGGTTGTTGTACATATTGGTACTAACGACATAGGCAGGAAGGGCATGAGGTCCTGCAGCAGGAGTTCAGGGAGCTAGGCAGAAAGTTAAAAGACAGGGCATCTAGGGTTGTAATCTCGGGATTACTCCCTGTGCCATGTGCCAGTGAGGCTAGAAATAGGAAGACAGAGCAGCTAAACACGTGGCTAAACAGCTGGTGTAGGAGGGAGGGTTTCCGTTATCTGGACCACTGGGAGCTCTTCCGGGGCAGGTGTGACCTATATAAGAAGGACGGGTTGCATCTAAACTGGAGAGGCATAAATATCCTGGCCGCGAGGTTTGCTAGTGTCACACGGGAGGGTTTAAACTAGTATGGCAGGGGGATGGGCACGGGAGCAATAGGTCAGAAGGTGAGAGCATTGAGGGAGAACTAGGGAATAGGGACAGTATGGCTCTGAGGCAGAGCAGGCAGAGTGAAGTTGCTGAACACAGCGGGTCTGGTGGCCTGAAGTGCATATGTTTTAATGCAAGAAGTATTACGGGTAAGGCAGATGAACTTAGAGCTTGGATTAGTACTTGGAACTATGATGTTGTTGCCATTACAAAGACCTGGTTGAGGGAAGGGCAGGATTGGCAGCTAAACGTTCCAGGATTTAGATGTTTCAGGCGGGATAGAGGGGGATGTAAAAGGGGTGGCGGAGTTGCGCTACTGGTTAGGGAGAATATCACAGCTGTACTACGGGAGGACACCTCAGAGGGCAGTGAGGCTATATGGGTAGAGATCAGGAATAAGAAGGGTGCAGTCACAGTGTTGGGGGTTTACTACAGGCCTCCCAACAGCCAGCGGGAGATAGAGGAGCAGATAGGTAGACAGATTTTGGAAAAGAGTAAAAACAACAGGGTTGTTGTGATGGGAGACTTCAACTTCCCCAATATTGACTGGGACTTACTTAGTGCTAGGGGCTTAGACGGGGCAGATGTGTAAGGAGCATCCAGGAGGGCTTCTTAAAACAATATGTAGACAGTCCAACTAGAGAAGGGGCTGTACTGGACCTGGTATTGGGGAATGAGCCCGGCCAGGTGGTAGAAGTTTCAGTAGGGGAGCATTTCGGGAACAGTGACCACAATTCAGTAAGTTTTAAAGTGCTGGTGGACAAGGATAAGAGTGGTCCTAGGGTGAATGTGCTGAATTGGGGGAAGGCTAATTATAACAATATTAGGCGGGAACTGAAGAACCTAGATTGGGGGCGGATGTTTGAGGGTAAATCAACATCTGACATGTGGGAGGCTTTCAAGTGTCAGTTGAAAGGAATTAAGGACTGGCATGTTCCTGTGAGGAAGAAGGATAAATACAGCAATCTTCGGGAACCTTGGATAACAAGAGATATTGTAGGCCTCGTCAAAAAGAAAAAGGAGGCATTTGTCAGGACTAAAAGGCTGGGAACAGACGAAGCCTGTGTGGAATATAAGGAAAATAGGAAGGAACTTAAGCAAGGAGTCAGGAGGACGAGAAGGGGTCACGAAAAGTCATTGGCAAATAGGGGTAAGGAAAATCCCAAGGCTTTTTACACGTACATAAAAAGCAAGAGGGTAGCCAGGGAAAGGGTTGGCCCACTGAAGGATAGGCAAGGGAATCTATGTGTGGAGCCAGAGGAAATGGGCGAGGTACTAAATGAATACTTTGCATCAGTATTCACCAAAGAGAAGGAATTGCTAGATGTTGAGTCTGGAGAAGGGTGTGTAGATAGCCTGGGTCACATTGAGATCCAAAAAGACGAGGTGTTGGGCGTCTTGAAAAATATTAAGGTAGATAAGTCCCCAGGGCCTGATGGGATCTACCCCAGAATACTGAAGGAAGCTAGAGAGGAAATTGCTGAGGCCTTGACAGAAATCTGGATCCTCACTGTCTTCAGGTGATGTCCCGGAGGACTGGAGAATAGCCAATGTTGTTCCTTTGTTTAAGAAGGATAGCAAGGATAACCCAGGGAACTACAGGCCGGTGAACCTTACGTCAGTGGTAGGGAAATTACTGGAGAGAATTCTTCGAGACAGGATCTACTCCCATTTGGAAGCAAATGGACGTATTAGTGAGAGGCAGCGCGGTTTTGTGAAGGGGAGGTCATGTCTCACTAACTTGATAGAGTTTTTCGAGGAGGTCACAGATTGATGCAGGTAGGGCAGTGGATGTTGTCTATATGGACTTCAGTAAGGCCTTTGACAAGGTCCCTCATGGTAGACTAGTACAAAAGGTGAAGTCACACGGGATCACGGGTGAGCTGGCAAGGTGGATACAGAACTGGCTAGGTCATAGAAGGCAGAGAGTAGCAATGGAAGGATGCTTTTCTAATTGGAGGGCTGTGACTAGCGGTGTTCCGCAGGGATCAGTGCTGGGACCTTTGCTGTTTGTAGTATATATAAATGATTTGGAGGAAAATGTAACTGGTCTGATTAGTAAGTTTGCAGACGACACAAAGGTTGGTGGAATTGCGGATAGCGATGAGGACTGTCGGAGGATACAGCAGGATTTAGATTGTTTGGAGTCTTGGGCGGAGAGATGGCAGATGGAGTTTAATCCGGACAAATGTGAGGTAATGCATTTTGGAAGGTCTAATGCAGGTAGGGAATATACAGTGAATGGTAGAACCCTCAAGAGTATTGAAAGTCAGAGAGATCTAGGTGTACAGGTCCACAGGCCACTGAAAGGGGCAACACAGGTGGAGAAGGTAGTCAAGAAGGCATACGGCATGCTTGCCTTCATTGGCCAGGGCATTGAGTATAAGAATTGGCAAGTCATGTTGCAGCTGTATAGAACCTTAGTTAGGCCACACTTGGAGTATAGTGTTCAATTCTGGTCACCACACTACCAGAAGGATGTGGAGGCTTTAGAGAGGGTGCAGAAGACGTTTACCAGAATGTTGCCTGGTATGGGAGGCATTAGCTATGAGGAACGGTTGAATAAACTCGGTTTGTTCTCACTGGAACGACGGAGGTTGAGGGGTGACCTGATAGAGGTCTACAAAATGATGAGGGGCATAGACAGAGTGGATAGTCAGAGGCTTTTCCCCAGGGTAGAGGGGTCAATTACTAGGGGGCATAGGTTTAAGGTGCGAGGGGCAAGGTTTAGAGTAGATGTATGAGGCAAGTTTTTTACACAGAGGGTAGTGGGTGCCTGAAACTCGCTACCGGAGGAGGTGGTGGAAGCAGGGACGATATTGACATTTAAGGGGCATCTTGACAAATACATGAATAGGATGGGATTAGAGGGATACGGACCCAGGAAGTGTAGTTTAGTCGGGCAGCATGGTCGGCACGGGCTTGGAGGGCCGAAGGGCCTGTTCCTGTGCTGTACTTTTCTTTGTTCTTTGTTCTTGTTTGTTTTGCTGCTATTGTTATTTCTGCGATAAGGCGACAATAATGGCTTTGGATTTAACAGTTATTCACTTTGCCGTGTTGAATGTCATCCTGGTTGGTTTACTGCATCACCCATTTGTCTCTGTCACTGCTGCACAGCTTCAGTATGTTTTCAAAATGCTTCCTCTGTCTAACCCGTTAAATGTGTCATGAGAAGTATGTTACCATCATTCTGACTGTCTGTCCAGAAACATGCTCCACCAATGAGCCTACATCTTTCTTAGCATTGTGTCAACAATCTTAACTTTTTCACCTAATGATTCATAATCTGGCTCTTTTGTTTTATACCCATGATAGCTCCATAGCAATAGAGATGAGACATGTTATTCAATGGCTGGAATTTAACTAAATTTAATAATAATTTAATAAATTTAATAGATAGAGGATCTGGATCGGCGCAGGCCTGGAGGGCCGAAGGGCCTGTTCCTGTGCTGTAATTTTTCTTTGTTCTCTTTGTTAATTAGGCAGGAGAGTTAAGATCACAATTGTGTCTTGGACTTTATTTTTAGTTTACAAGCTGATATTGTGGTGATCTCAGACTCTTTATGAATTGAGCAAGAGGGGCTGTTTAGCACACTTAGGGGCTGTTTAGCACACTTAGGGGCTGTTTAGCACACTAGGCTAAATAGCTGGCTTTGAAAGCAGACCAAGGCAGGCCAGCAGCACGGTTCAATTCCCGTAACAGCGCCGGAATGTGGCGACTAGGGGCTTTTCACAGTAACTTCATTGAAGCCTACTTGTGACAATAAGCGATTTTCATTTCATTTCATTTTGGGTAGCACGGTAGCCTTGTGGATAGCACAATTGCTTCACAGCTCCAGGGTCCCAGGTTCGATTCCAGCTTGGGTCACTGTCTGCGCGGAGTCTGCACATCCTCCCCGTGTGTGCGTGGGTTTCCTCCGGGTGCTCCGGTTTCCTCCCACAGTCCAAAGATGTGCAGGTTAGGTGGATTGGCCATGATAAATTGCCCTTAGTGTCCAAAATTGCCCTTAGTGTTGGGTGGGGTTACTGGGTTATGGGGATAGGGTGGAGGTGTTGACCTTGGGTAGGGTGCTCTTTCCAAGAGCTGGTGCAGACTCGATGGGCCGAATGGCCTCCTTCTGCACTGTAAATTCTATGAAGAGTTTCTTTCTTAAACACAATGCTGAACAGCGTACTTCTCAGGTAGATCAAGTTTGTAATGGCATTTAATGCAGCACTGGATACTGGATGGTTTGATGCAACATTTACTGGATGTAGTTTGACACGCTGTTTTCCTTTGTTTATTGGTAAGACTCAATTCTTAAAGAAAAAAACAAAAAGCATCCATCGCTTTGTTACAACACCCTGGGCAAGTGCACTGTCAGTTCCCGCCCCACAGACCCTCTTGGAGTCCCAACACAAGTGAATTATCAATAATATGTGTGTTTTCCTGAGATCTTTAACCCTTGACTGCTCCAATGAGTTACTGGCAGCAGATTTATAAGTAAAACATTAACAGATTGTTTATTTGTAACAAGAGCAAAGGATGAACATATAATGGAAATGATGGAACGATGGTCTACTAGTCTACCTATTCCCAAAACCCCATCCCACCCCCCCCACCCAGGGCACACACAAGACACACACACAGTGGAAGTAGGAAAGGTTAAAAAAAATGGGAATTAATAGGTGTGAGAGATTTGAAGATCTTCGCTGCTGGGGTTAATGTCTTTGTAGGGGCGATCCCTTCAGATGCGAGTGTTGAACTGTCAGTTGGTTTTGATCTTCAAGCTGGACTACTCAGGCCGGACTGTCAGGCTGTGGGATCCTCTGGGGACACACTCTAACTTGTGTTGGGCTCAGCCGTACCCATGGAAGAGGCACTTCAGGTCTGCTCGTTGTCTGATATGTGGTCAGCTTCAGCAGACTCACCAACACCTTGTCTCAGTTAACCAGACCATCAGAGCAGCAGCTTTCGCAAGGCCGTTGAGTGGTCTGGTACCTTTAATGGGAGAGGATGCCGGAAAGTTCCCCTTCCCCAGCTCTCTCTTCGGGCTTTGAGTCGTCACAAACTGCTCTGTGTACCTGAAAGGAGTCCCAGCTAAGATTTGGGAGAGAATTCCCCTCTTCTGGCAGAGAGACTTAAAAGGATTCTGCTGAGCTCTGCAGATCCCAAACTGAAATAAAAACACAGAGAGAGTCCAGCAGGACATTCTAGAATAATTTGGACCAATCCACATCGTGAATCTGCTTAGCCCCGGGATTGCAATGGAGCTGATTGGTTGCTAGCCAAGTCTGTCAAAACGTGTCACCGTTTTGTTTTTAGAAATATTTTTATTCAAATTTTTACATATTTTCAACAAACCCCCCCCCTTACAGAAAAAAGAAAAACAAAGAACACATAAATAAACATCTTACAACTACATCACGAATTCCCCCAATATACAAACCCCCCATTAAGCAATAATAAACACAGTAGAAAACACAAAGTACACCCCCCCTCCCTCTGGGTTGCTACTGCTGACCACCTCCTAACGCTCCGCTAGAAAGTCTAGGAACGGTTGCCACCGCCTGAAGAACCCTTGCACAGACCCTCTCAAGGCAAATTTTACCCTCTCCAATTTAATGAACCCTGCCATGTCGCTGATCCAGGTTTCCACGCTCGGGGGCCTCGCATCCTTCCACTGTAGCAGAATCTTCCGCCGGGCTACCAGGGACGCAAAGGCCAGGATACCGGCCTCTTTTGCCTCCTGCACTCTCGGCTCGTCTGATATCCCAAATAGTGCTAACCCCAGCTCGGCTTAACCCGGGTGTTCACCACCTTAGACACCATCCTCGTAATACCCCTCCAGAACCCATCCAGCGCCGGGCACGCCCAGAACATGTGGGTGTGATTTGCTGGGCTCCCCGAGCACCTCACACACCTGTCTTCCACCCCAAAGAACCTGCTCAGCCTCGCCCCTGTCATATGCGCTCTGTGAAGAACCTTAAATTGTATCAGGCTAAGCCTGGCGCAAGAGGAGGAAGAATTAACCCTACCCAGGGCGTCCGCCCACGCACCCTCGTCTATCTCCTCCCCAAGCTCCTCCTCCCATTTACCCGTTAGCTCCTCCACCGAGGTCTCCTCCTCCTTCTGCAGCTCCTGGTAGATTGCCGAGACCCTGCCCTCTCCAATCCACTCCCCCGAGAGCACCCTATCCTGGATCCTGAGTGCTGGAAGCAGCGGGAACTCCCTCACCTGCCGTCTTACAAACGCCCTTACCTGCATGTACCTGAAGGCATTTCTGGGGGGAAGCCCAAATTTTTCCTCCAGCACCCCAAGGCTCGCAAACGTCCCATCTAAAAACAGGTCCCCCATCCTTCTAATTCCTGCCCTGTGCCAGCTCACGAACCCTCCATCCATTCTCCCCGGGACGAACCGATGGTTCTCCCGGATCGGGGACCAAACCGAAGCCTCTACCTTACCCCTGTGGCGTCTCCACTGCCCCCAAATTTTCAAAGTCGCCGCCACCACCGGACTCGTGTGCCTAGTCGGCGAGAGCGGCAGCGGTGCTGTCACCAGCGCTCCCAGACTTGTGCCCACACAGGGCGTCATCTCCAGCCTCTTCCACGTTGCCTCTTCCCCCTCCATTACCCACTTTCGTATCATCGCCACATTGGCAGCCCAGTAATACCCACACAGATTAGGTAACGCTAACCCTCCTCTGTCCCTACTCCACTCCAGAAACACCCTTCTCACCCTCGGGGTCTTTTTCGCCCACACGAATCCCATGATGCTCCCACTGACCCGCTTAAAAAAGTCCTTAGGGATCAGGATGGGGAAGCACTGGAATATAAAAAGGAACCTCGGGAGCACCGTCATCTTCACCGACTGTACCCTACCCGCCAGGGAGAGTGGCAGCATATCCCACCTTTTAAACTCCTCCTGCACCTGCTCCATCAGCCTCGTGAAGTTGAGCTTGTGTAGGGCCCCCCCAGCTCCTGGCCACCTGGATCCCCAGGTACCGAAAACTCCTTTCCGCCCTCTTCAGTGGAAGCTCGTCTATCCTCCTTCCCTGGTCCCCTGGTTGTACCATGAAGAGCTCACTCTTCCCCACGTTGAGCTTATACCCGGAAAAGTCCCCAAACTCCCTGAGGATCCACATCACCTCCGGCATCCCCCCCACTGGGTCCGCCACATACAGCAACAGGTCATCGGCATACAACGAAACCCGATGTTCCTCCCCACCCCTGGACCAGCCCCCTCCAGTTCCTGGACTCCCTTAGAGCCATAGCCAAAGGCTCAATTTCCAATGCAAATAGCAAGGGGGATAGGGGGCACTCCTGCTTCGTCCCCCGGTACAGCCGAAAGTATTCCGACCTCCTCCGATTTGTGGCCACACTCACCACCGGGGCTTCGTAAAGTAGCCTAACCCAACTAATGAACCCCTCCCCGAACCCAAGCCTCCTCAAAAGCGTGTCACCGTTAATGTCAGCATCTCCTGCTACTGCTACCAGGGGCTGGTTTAGCACAGTGGGCTGACTTTGAAAGCAGACCAAGGCAGGCCAGCAGCGCGGGTTCAATTCCCGTACCAGCCTCCCCGACCAGGCGCCGGAATGTGGCGACTAGGGGCCTTTCACAGTAACTTCATTGAAGCCGACTTGTGACAATAAGCGATTTATTATATTATTATTATTATTATTACCGCTTTTTAAAAAATAAAGGTGTAGGCCCCAGGAATGCCCAGGTGCAGAAATAATAACAGCCAAAAGAACAGGAATTGAAACGGAAACAAGAGTCCAAAGAGGATTTTCAAGAGAGTTCCCTACAACATTTATTGTGTATGTATTCTAGCACGCAATCTTCACCACCCATCAACAACTGAGATTTAAACTTTATGTGCTTGGATGTTATTTAGTTTGGTTGCTGCACTTCCATGTAGCAAAAGTACAATAAGTAGGAGGATAGATTGGAAACTGCAATGTCATTGTAATTGTAAAACTTGCAATTCTGGTTATAAGCCCAGGGCTGGAGTCCGTTGAAGGCACTTTTGTTATCTCTCAACGTTCCAATCTGTCGGCTTGGGCAGGGCTCATCAAGATCTCTGCTGGAGAGCAGATGAGATCTAGATAAATAAGCAACTGGCCTAATCTGTCTGTAACTGCCAGATAGCAGACTCACCTGAATCTCAGTGGTATGAATAAGTGTGTTAAGCGCAGAGGCATGGAACGCAGTTGGTACTGAGTGTAATTACCGCAAGTTTGGTGAGGAGGGGAGGAGAGTGCTCTTTTTTTTCTATCTTTCTTAGAATTTCTGAAATTCACCACCCGAAGTGGTGGTTGAGGCTGAAACCCTCGACTCATTTGAAAGGTACCTGGATTTGCATGTGAAGAGTTGGTAACCTGCGAGTTTCGGATCGGTTATGGAAAATGGGATTAAATAAGTGGCTACTTTCTTTTTATCTCTCCTTTTTTTTGGCCAGCGCAGACATGATGGGCTGAATGGCCTTTTTCTGTGCAGTAGCTTTTCTATGAATCTATCGTCCTTTCCCGTACAGGCAATGAGATCAAGGGGCCGAAGTAATAGCCACATTGCGGTTATATCCGGAAGTCCCAATTCAACCTTTAGATGTGTGCCGTAACAAGCCATTCAAGGATCATGTTTACACCAAATGGAATAGGTGAATGGTTGATGGAGAAAACAAACCTTCACAAAGAGTGGAAATATGTTTGCTGCCAGCTTGATGTCTTGTGTGGTTTCATCATCAAATTGTGGGATGCTATTAGTGCATAAACTGTTATCAGATCATTTGAAAAACGTGGAATGTCCAATTCAATAGATGGAGAGGAAGATGATTTGTTGTGCAGAGATGATTCTGAAATCGTAAGCACCACAATCTGATTATGATGCCAGGGACAAGTGACTCGGAATGAATTTGTTGTGTCAGATGCCAAGGACAATGAGTTTGATGGGTTTTAAAATACTTTCATTGTGGTTAAAGGTATTTTTGTACAATTAATACATTCAATAAGCTGTGTAACATTAATTTAATATGAATTACCGGTGAAATCTTTCCCACATTTCAAAATGGTAACCACCCACACTAGTTCACATTTTATATTTGGAGCTTCCTAAAATTCATGCTGTTACGATGCAGAGTAAACGTGGCAAGTAGGACCTTGCAGTCTAATTGATAAACCCGATACTAAGATTTATTTTTTAATAAAAATATCTTGGTTTTTGGAGAATGGCTTAAGTTGACAGCTGCACCACTTCAGGCATGATAAACGGGTGCACTTTCCTTGTGTATACTGAAGATGCCTAGCTTTGCCTGTCTTCCTTCATCCCCGATTGCATGTCTGTCTCGGTGTATGTGATAGCAGACCATTGACAAGCCAGAGAATCTTGCCTTTCATCACTGGTAAGACCAAAGTCATTCGATTTCAATCCTGCTAGTAATTTCATTTCTTACCTCCTACTTAATTGTGTATCCCAGCACAACTCCATGCACGAGATCAGGCATTGTCAAACTCGGGGGCGTGACCCACGGGTGGGTCACGGGCGGGAGTCGGGAGGGTCGCGAAATCGTCCGTCGTGGCGCTCCCGATCGCGTAACTCCGCCCGCAACAGCCGGCTTTTAATAATGCCAGCTGCGAGCGGCCTTCAAAATGGCCAGGAACAGATAAAGGAAATTTGGCCGCACTGTGCCGAAGGTCGGCCGGTTGGTAAAAATGGGTCCCCAGAAAAATAGTTTGAAAAACACTGCACTAGAGTTGGTGAAGTAGAGCTGCAAGCTTTTAATGCAGTCCATTATAAAGAGTATATTTCCACTCCTTTAATGTTGCCCATCTTCAATTCTTCTGCAATCCAGTGCTTTGAAACCCACATTCATGCTGTTGTCAAAATCAAAATTGACCTTTCAAACAACCTGCTGCCAAACTGCCAAGATCCAGACTCCAATTCATTTGGAACTCTGCTATCTGCATCCTATTCAGTACAATAATCCGTTCAGCTATTGCTTCAGTCGTTGCCAGCCCCCACAGTTTATTCACTGCACCAACTTCAAGATCTTTCTCCTTATCCACACACGGTCGCATTCTCCAAAGGACACAGATTTAAGATAATTGGTGGAACACTCTGAGGGAGACGTAGTTTTATGCAGCAAGTTGTTATGGTGAGAAATGCATTCTGGTGCAAGCAATCTCAATAGTAACTGTCAAGAATAATAATAATCTTTATTATTGTCACAAGTAGGCTTACATTAACATTACATTACATTTACATTACGGGCCGCACGGTAGCATTGTGATTAGCATAATTGCTTCACAGCTCCATGGTCCCAGGTTCGATTCCCGGCTTGGGTCACTGTCTGTGCGGAGTCTGCACGTTCTCCCCGTGTCTGCGTGGGTTTCCTCCGGGTGCTCCGATTTCCTCCCACAGTCCAAAGATGTGCGGGTAAGGTGGATTGGCCGTGCTAAATTACCCATAGTGTCCAAAATTGCCCTTAGTGTTGGGTGGGGTTACTGGATTACGGGGATAGGGTGGAGGTGTGGACCTTGGGTAGGGTGCTCTTTCCAAGAGCCGGTGCAGACTCGATGGGCCGAATGGCCTCCTCCTGCACTGTAAATTCTATGATGATTAACATTGCTATGAAGTTACTGTGATAAGCCCCTAGTCGCCACATTCCGGCGCCTGTTTGGATACACTTGAGGGAGAGTTCACAATGTCCAATTCACCTAACAAGCACATCTTTCGGGACTTGTGGGAGGAAACCGGAGACCCGGAGGAAACCCACGCAGACACGGGGAGAACGTGCAGATGCCGCACAGACAGTGACCCAAGCCGGGAATCGAACCTGCCGCTGTGAAGCAACATTAAAAAATTTGATGAAAAATACAAGACAATAAATGCTCAGCACATGAATCAAACAAAATTACATTGACAACAAGCAACGGCTGCAACAGTGGGAGTTATGAGGATATTCTATCAGATTACAAAGGAATGTGAAATAGTGTACATTTCATTGAACACTATAATGAAAGTTCTGTTCGAAACCAGCATGATTTACTTGTCACCAAACCAGAAGATATGAAGAGGTGGTGTGCAGGAACCCTTTTCGTGAAATCTCGAACAAAGCACCTTCAGACATTAGGATTGACTTGAGCTCCATTGATAAAATGGCTGAACTGGATGGCAATGTGAAACTCCAGTAAGAACATAAGAACTAAGGAGTAGGCCATCTGACCCCTCGAGCCTGCTCCGCCATTCAATGAGATCATGGCTGCTCTTTTGTGGACTCAGCTCCACTTTCCCTCCCGAACACCATAACCCTTAATCCCTTTATTCTTCAAAAAACTATCTATTTTTAGAAGAACAATGTAGGAGCTGAGTCCACCATAGCTAACTTAAAGAACAAAATGTTATCCATAATTGATTATATTGTACGGGATTGGTCAAAGAAAATGGAGATGAAAACTTGACGTAGCATTATTTCTGTAATGTGGAGAAAAGCAGCAGCAAAAGTTTGGATCAAAACCTTTCACAAGGTCCCACATGTTAAACAACTAATGAAGAAGGCAAATGCAGATGGGATGCAGGGTCATTTGTTAAGGTGGATTCAAAATTGGTTTGTTTGTAGGAGACAGAGGGTGATGACAGACGGCTGCTTTAGTGACTGGAAGCCAGTGTCCAGTGGCGTACCACACGGATCTGTGCTGGGTCCCCTATTTAAAAAATAAATACATTTAGAGTATCCAATTCACATCTTTGGGTTGTGGGGCGAAACCCACGCAAACATGGGACGAATGTGCAAACTCCACACGGGCAGTGACCCAGAGCCGGGATCAAACCTGGGACCTCGGCGCCGTGAGGCAGCAGTGCTAACCCACTGCACCACTGTGCTGCCCTCTGGGTCCCCTATTATTTGTCACATATAAATGACATAGATGGCTATGTGGGGATGGAATCAGTAGGTTTACAGATGACACAAAGATTGGCCGGGTGGTTAACAGTGAGGGCTTGGGTTACAGGAAGATATAGATGGGATCGTTAAATGGTCAGATATGTGGCAGATGGAATTGAACCCTGAAAAGTGTGAGGTGATACACTTTGCAAGGAGAAATTTGGATGGAGAAATTTGACAAGGAAGTATTCCATGAACGCAAGACATTGGGAAGTAGTGAGGAACAAAGGCACCGTGGCGTGTTTGTCCATAGATCTCAGAAGCCGGGAGGGGAGGTTAATAGGGTGGTGAAAAAGGCATGTGGGACTTTATCAATCGAGGCATTGAGTATAAAAGCAGGGACGACTTGTTGGAGTTGTACAGAACTTTGGTGAGGCCACTGCTGGAGTAATGTGTACAGTTCTGGTCACCACATTATAGGAAGGATGTGTTTGCACTGGAGGGGGTGCACAGGAGATTCACCAGGATGTTGCCTGGGATGGAACATTCATGAAGAGAGGTTGGATAGGCTTTGGTTGTCTTCGTTGGAGCAGAGAAGATTGAGGGGCGACATGTACAAGAGGTGTACAAGATTATGAGGGGCATGGACAGAGTGGATAGGGAGCAGCTGTTCCCCTTAGTTGAAGGGTCAGTTACGAGGGGGACACAAGTTCAAGGTGAGGAGCAGGAGGTTTAGGGGGGATGTGAGGAAAAACCTTTCTACCCAGAGGGTGGTGATGGTCTGGAATGCACTGCCTGGGAGGGTAGTAGAGGTGGTTTGCCTCACATCCTTTAAAAAGTACCTGGATGAGCACTTGGCACCTCATAACATTCAGGCTATGGGCCAGGTGCTGGCAAATGGAATTAGGTAGGCAGGTCAGGTGTTCTTCTGCATCCGTGCAGATCTGATGGGCCATATTCTGTGAAAAAATTGATCGTTGAGCTACCCTAGCAGGGGCACTGAATTGACGGTGACAATTGTGGTATTGCATTGCTCTCTGTGGCAAAATATCTTTAACAAGATTTGGACAGCGACTGATGGCAGGTCATGAGAGGTGCAAGCTCGTTTTTGTCAGACTGGTCTTCATTTTTTGCTATTCTTTGCTTTACTAAATAATGTTAGAGTTATTAATTGTGCTGAATTTTATTGACTTTCAGAAGGCAGTTAATAGTATTTACAGAAGAATCACTTTGGTAGCGTTTGCTGGCACATTGGTTATCGAGGAAAGTTGTTAGCATAATCGGGATTCTGTATGAAGAGTGATGCTAACTTTCTCCTTGGTTCAATTGCTCTGTTTTATTACCTTTGCTCTCGAGTCGCCAGGTATCTTTATGATACCGCCACGAGGTTCAAGTCCGAGTAATGATCAATAACCCGTAGTAAGATTCAAATCAAAGCACATTTATTATACACAGTAATCGCTACTCATGCACAAATTCTACGTCTAAGCTACTTCTACAACTAACAGGCCTACACTTAACTTCGGACTGGCCCACCAGGTCAGGGGAACAAATGGTCTTTCGTTCGGGTGCTGAGTCTGCGGGATTCGAAGTTGGTACGGATTGGTAGCTAGGAGCGCCTATCTCGTAGCGAGCGTTGAATTAAGACTTACTTCATTCGGCGGTCACTGCACCGGTCACGGTCACTGTTGGTTCGTGTTGCTGGGTGACCCGGGCATGACGCAAAGGTGAAGAGAGCTGCTGAAGAGAGCGATTTGAACTTGGGGCTTAACTCTTACAGTCCCCAGGGGCTTCCCGCCTTTTGGGGCGGACCCTGTACCTGGTCCCTAGTGATTGGACTTTGTCGCAATCACTTGGTTCGATTTTCTCCAATACTGGAGCGGTTCCCTGATCGATGGGCGGTCTTGAGGTGCTCGTTCACCTCCTTTGTGTTGGCTCCTGCTGGCGCCGGGGAGTCTGGCTTTGCTTTGTGTGTCCCAAATGTTACTTATTGTTCCCGGGGATTGCTCATCAGTATGTAGATGGCTGCTACATTGTTATGCTGATGGTCGCTGGTATCGATGTTGTCTGGCCTTTTGCAGAGGTAAATACACAGCAAACCTGCAGCCGCTGGTTTCTGTCTTGTTGGCTGACTTTCCCATCAGCCTTTGCCATTCGCCATTTTAAATCAGGAGTTGGCCAATTTAGGTGGCTACAACAGGCACAGTGTAGTGAGAACGAGCAATTAGGTATCTTCCTGGTTCAATATAGCAACTAGTGGCAGACAGCTGTGTCTTGTCCGTTACAGTTTTTTGGCATTGTGGTTGTCTCATTACGAGATCAGTCTCATATAAAGTCAGGCATTACATGGACCTGTGGAGAAACTGGGGACCCAGACTTTACAGGTGTTATCAGTTTCATAAATGATTAAAGATAGAAGTCATGCAAAAGAAGATAAACAATCCTGCAGAGACAGCCATCACAGTTGTATTATACGTCAACCGTGGAAAATTGCGATAAACAAATACACTTGAAAGTTGATTCACTGTAAACAGTGTTTTTTTCACTTGTTTAGGCAGTCTTGTGTAGATGATGGAGTGAGATGCATGTCAGATCTCAAAGCTTGCATTGGAAAAGATAGTGCAGCTTTTCTATTGCTCAGTGAATCTAAAAATCTGGTGTGATTGGAAAAATATACAATATGGTGCCGGCAATCAAGTTGACATGATGAAAGAGAACTTCCCCACCTTTCTTAAATCAAAAGGACCCTCTGACGCTCAATGCCACTCGCAGAGCTTTATGTGCAGTGGGCAACTGGTGCCGAAGTCACAACTGAGCAGTTTGTGATTTTCTGCTGTTGCTATAATTGGTGAAGGTAGTTGGAACCGTGCCTGCCATTTTCTGAGATGCCATCAATTAAATGTGACGTCTTGCCAGTAGCTCCAGGTTCCAACCAGGCAGTTTCAATCTTAAACCTTGATGAATAAAGCATGAATTTAAATTGTGGTTGAGAAAAATAAGCTTTATGGGCGGGAAGGACGTGCTGGATTTAAAAAAAAAATCTACAGGTCGTAGATAGACAGATAAATAGATGTGGTTGTAACTGTTAAATACTGCAGTTTTGCATCAAACTCATTTAACTTAGCGGTTACAAGGAAGCAATTTACAGTGGAGTTGTCCTTATATTTGACAGGCAAAAATTTAGATTTTCATTTTTGTTCATTGCTGACTTATCGCCTGGTTCCGTTGTCACTGGGAACCAAACATGGCAGAAATGTTGTTGTAGCAATTGCCTGAAAAAGTGATGCTCGAATGAAAAAGCCCTCTTGTGTTCAAATGGCCGATGTGCAATACTTTTGGTATGTTTTCTCAAAGATGACATGATATGCTGTTCCTTACGGACAATGTTACAATTGGGCTGCTTTTCAATCAGTACATCCAGTGCTCTTTCCGTTTTGGTAGCTGGATAACGGGATGTCCTCCAACATGAACAGGTAGACGAGTAATCAGTGCCTTCTGAGAAGCTTTGTGACTCAGCAGGCAGGTGGTGTATTTTCACTGAGTGAATCATGCAGTTTTATTTATCAGGTGGGCTGCTGTGCATAATGACCAAGCTGGCACTGAGGGGAAATTATCGTCAGTGAATTCAACTGTTGCCTGGTGATGAAATGCTAAATCATATGATGTGAAGCAAGGTCTCAGTTTATGTACTAACTCTGCAGCTGCACTGCAGCCTAGAAACTGTTAAATGCCAACATAAAAACTACTTTTGTGGAGGACTATTCACTCGAATATACAAACAGACTGCAACACTGTCGATAAGAGCAGTATATTTTTGTGTGGATTGGATAGTACCATGAGTTAATTTCTTTGTATTTTTGTGAAAAGACCCATTTCTAAGAAAAAAACATGAATTATGTTTGAGGAATAATGTCACTGCAAATGACTTTTCAGTGGTGATGCTGGTCTTATTATTTTAATCTTATCTTGAAATGTACAAACTAGAAACTATCAAAAATGAAAAGGTATTCCTTTTCAGCAACCCCCCACCCCTGTTAGGAAAACAAAGGTAATTTTAAGGGATTTATATTTGTGTGGGTAAACATGAGAATTAAGGTACAATTTTAGGTGGATTTAATTTAATGTTACTGTGCCTGGAAGGACCGACAGTTAGATTCAAGCTGGACAAAGGAATTTGTAGGTGTGGGGGGGTGGTCGGTTAAGTTCCAGCTGTGGTAGAGGGAGCTACGGCTTGGCAACTAGAGCCCCCTGTAAGGGAAAAAACTTTCCTTTGTTCTTCGGCATTAACTGGAAGTCAGAGCAATTAGTGTAGATAGACCACCGGAGAGGGAACACATCTCCCCACAGATTTGCGAATAGCAGTTGGAGACAGGGAGAGAGCAGGAAGGCTACTCTCATAGCTCTGCTCAAAGCAGTAAAATGCAATGAAGCAAGCTCCAGATACAGTTGTTTCTAGAAACCACAGAAAAATTACAGCACAGAAGGAGGCCATTCAGCCCATCTTGTCCATGCCAGTCCAAAGAGACCCAGGTGCCCATTGTTCTCACACCTTTCTGCACTCGGTCCATTGCCCTGTAGCTTACAGCACTTAAGGTGCATAGCCAGGTACTCGGGCAGTGAATTGCAGACTCCCAGTGCCCTTTGTGTAAAAAACGTTCTTCCTCATGTCCCCATCACACGTTCTGCAACTTATCTTGAATCTATGTCCCCTGGTTCTAGAATTCTCCAACAAGGGAAACAATTTTATCCTGTCCACTCCACCTCTTCCCCTCATAATTTTATACCCCTCAATTAAGTCACCCTTCAGCCGAGGTCAGCAGCAGCAGCAGCAACACAGTGGGGGGTTCTTTTGAGATGGCGTTTGGATGAGGGTGGGTGTTTCCCTATTTGTATTTTTATTGTTATATGGGGGTTATTGTAGTTTGGGGAAATTCCATGTATAATTCTTGCGGGTTGTGTTCTTATGTTCTTGTTTCTTTTTTCTGTAGGGGGGGGTTGTTGAAAATCTGTTGAAAATTTGAATAAAGATTTAAAAAAAAAAAAGTCACCCCTCAGCCTTCTTTGTCCCAAGGAAAATAACCCCAACCTCTCCAATCTCTTCTCGTAGCTCCATTTTTCTAGCCCTCGCAACGTTCATGTTAACCTCCTCTGCAATCTCTCCAGAGCAATAATGTCCTTCCTGTAATGTGGTGACCAGAATTGTACACAATACTCCAGTTGTGGCCTCACCTGTGTTTCACACAATTCCAACATTATATCCTGGGCGGAATTCTCGCCCCCCACGCCGGGTGGGAGAATCGCCGGGGCGCCGCGCGTGTCCCGACCCGACGCCCGCACACGATTCTCCCAACCCCCACAAACCAGCGTGGCGAGAATCACGGCTGGCCGCTGGGAGAATCGCTGCTTGCCGTTTGCAACAGGCGAACAGCGATTCTCCGGCCCGGATGGGCCGAGCGGCCTGTCCAATACGACGGGTTCCCGCCGGCGACATCCACACCTGGTCGCTGCCGGCGGGAACAGTGCGGGAATGCTGGGGGGGGGGGGGGGGGGTTCCTTTACCAGGGGGGGCCACAAATGGGGTCTGGCCCGCAATCGGTGGGCACCGATCGGCGGGCCGGCCTCTCTGAAGGAGAACCTCCTTTCCTCCACCGCCCCACAAGATCCATCCAACATCTTCTTGCGGGGCGGCCTCGGGGAGGACGGCAACCACGCATGCGCGGGTGACATCATTTACGTGGCGCCACTTTTATGCGGCGCCAAGGCCCGGCGCGCGTAAATAACGCGACGCCGCTCCTAGCCCCCTGGGGGCGGGAGAATAGGGAGCTGGGAGTGGCCTCCGACGCCTGAGTGAAACACTCTGGTTTTCACTCCGGCGTCGGCACTTAGACTCCCGATGGGAGAATTGCACCCCCTTACTTTTATATTCTACACCTCTGCCAATGAAGGAGAGCATTCTTTATGCTTTCTTCACAACCTTGTCTACTTGAACTGCTGCCTTTAGGGCTAAAGATGTTACTTTCGTCCTCTATAGTGAAGACCGATGCAAAAGACCTGGGGCGGGATTCTCCGACCCCCTGCCGGGTTGGAGAATCGCCGTGGGGGCGACGTGAATCCCGCCCCTGCCGGCTGCAGAATTCTCCGGTGCCGGGGATTTGGGGGGGGCAGGAATCGCGCCGCGCCAGTCGGCGCCCGCTGGCAGTGGACCGCCCGGCGATTCTCCGACCCACAACGGGCCGAGTGGCCGCCTGTTTTCGGCGGATCCCGCCGGCGTATGTTACAACAGGGTCTTCGGGGGGGGGGGGGGCGCAGGGGGATCTGGCCCTGCGTGGTGCCCCCATGGTGGCCTGGCCCACGAGCGGGGCCGACCGATCCGCGGGCGGGCCTGTGCCGTGGGGGCACTCTATTCCTCCGCGCCGGCTGGTGTACCAGTCCGCGATACCCGGTGCGGAGATGAACCCCCCTTGCGCATGCGCTGGGATGACCCCAGCACATGCTGGCGCTCCCACGCATGCGCCAACTCGTGCCAGCTGGCGGAGGCCCTTCGGCGCCAGTTGGCGTAGCGCCAAGCCCCCTTTGCGCCGGCCGGCGCGGCGCAAACCACTCCGGTGCCGGCCTACCCCTCCTCCGCACCTTTGGGACAGCCCAACGCCGGAGTGGATCACGCCACTACTTCGCCCCAGAGTTGCCCACCCCGCCGGTTTCCGAAGAATCCCGCCCCTGGTAATTTGTCTGCCATCTCCTTAGAATCTATTATTACTTCCCCAGATTCACTTCCTATAGGACCAACATTCATTTTATTAACTTTTCTTTTTGAAGTATCTGTGGAGACTCTTACATAGCACAGTGAAATAAAGACGGGGACATATGCATGCGATCAAGGTAGAAGCTCCAGTATCATTAACTATCTTTAAAATATTTTTTGAATTTCAATAAACATGAAGTCTTGCGCATGGAATGAAGTGAATGATTTTCCTCACTTCTAAAATTGTTTTTCAGGGCCATATTGGCTGTTCAGCAGTAATTACTACTTAACATCCAGTTAAAAGCTCTACCTCATTCATTGCGCCTAATTTTTTCCCGAATGTTTGCAGTGCGAATATTGTGTAAAAGATCGGTGTTCACATTAAATCACTGTTTCTGGGTTTCTGCATTTGTAAAGACTTCAACAGCACTCCCTCTAGAGAATCAGAATATCGCTGAATGCAACTTCCAGATTTCTGCAATTAACTGGCGGCATAGTAGCACAGTGGCTAGCACTGTTGCTTCACAACGCCAGGGTCCCAGATTTGATTTCCACGTGGGTCAAAGTCTGTGCGGAGTCTGCACATTCTCCCCGTGTCTGCGTGAGTTTCCTCCGAGTGCTCCGGTTTCCTCCCATAAGTCCCGAAAGACGGGCTTGTTAGGTGAATTGGACATTCTGAATTCTCCCTCTGTGTACCCGAACAGGCGCCGGAATGTGACGACTTGGGAATTTGCACAGTAACATCATTGCAGTGTTAATGTAAGCCTACATGTGACAATAATAAAAAAGATTATTATATGTGGATGCTAAAAGTTGCTGTAAATTTCACATAGCAATAACAGTGAACACGGACAGTTTCACCGTTATTATAAATGCAAATGTAAGGCCATTATCTTCTACATATTTTAGTCCAGTAAATGGTTCAGATTAAAAAGATAATCTGATGTGCTCATAAATGAAGGAGTGTAAAATGTTGATTAAACAGAGTAATCAATTAAAAACTATGCTAAATACAATAATGAGTAGAGAGGTATAGCTTCTGTGTTATTTTCAAGTTCTGGGAGATGCAGAAGAAGATAGATTGGCTTATTCTTCTCATACTTATTTCAAAAAATATTATGGATGTCAGCAAAACATTTAACTTTTGTCCCATGGTGCCAGGCTTAGCTTGATACAATTTAAGGTGGTTCATAGAGCGCATATGACGGGGACGAGGCTGAGTAGGTTCTTTGGGGTGGAGGACAGATGTGGGAGGTGCTCAGGAAGTCCGGCGAACCATGTCCATATGTTTTGGTCATGCCCGGCACTGGAGGGGTTCTGGAGGGGAGTTGCGGGAACAGTATCTAAGGTGGTGAAAGTCCGGGTCAAGCCAAGCTGGGGGCTAGCACTATTTGGAGTAGTGGAGGAGCCGGGAGTGCAGGAGGTGAAAGAGGCCGGCATTCTGGCCTTTGCGTCCCTAGTAGTCTGGCGAAGGATCTTGCTAATGTGGAAGGAGGCGAAGCCCCCCAGCGTGGAGGCCTGGATAAATGATATGGCTGGGTTTATCAAGTTGGAAAGGATAAAGTTTGCCTTGAGAGGGTCTGCGCAGGGGTTCTACAGGCGGTGGCAACCGTTCCTAGACCATCTCGCGGAGCGTTAGATGAAGGTCGGACAGCAGCAGCAGCAACCCGGGGGGGTGGGGGGGAGGGGGGGACATCATTTGTGTGTGTGGGGGGGGGGGGGAAGGGGGGTTTCCTTTGGGGGCATGTGAGCAAGAAAGCACATGAACGATCCGGAAACTGACATGTACGGGAAGAATCCAATGTACAAAGTTCTGTATTTTATTGACTTGCCATGTTCATGTCTTGCCACGCGAGTTCGTTTTCTTTTCTTTGTTACGGGGGGGGGGGGGGGGTTTGTTTGTAAGGTGGAAAATATTGTTATTGAAAAATTCTTAATAAA
The DNA here is from genome assembly GCF_047496885.1 of Scyliorhinus torazame. Lineage (NCBI taxonomy): Eukaryota > Metazoa > Chordata > Chondrichthyes > Carcharhiniformes > Scyliorhinidae > Scyliorhinus > Scyliorhinus torazame. Next base: position 184,298,548 of record NC_092723.1, on the reverse strand, counting down.
AATGTATTTTTAAAAAACCCAAAAACTTTTGTCCCATGGCTTGTCTCACCTCAAGACAAAAGAGAGAAAGATGTGACAATTGAAATGTCACATTGATGTTGCAGGAATGTTCTGAGGAATGTTGATAATAGAGAATTTACTCCGAAGTAACGGCTGCATGAAGCTGACATTGGTGCAAAACTTGAGAAAATACTGTAATACTTAAACCCAGAACCTTGAAATTGATTGACCCAAAGAGAAAAAAGATGATTGAAAAGTAAAAACAAATTAAAGTGTGACACCAACAAAAATCCACTTCTGGGCTCTCGAGAAGTATTGCATTTGGAAATTCAAAGTAGTCAAAGCCTGACTAGCTTATACTTGTTAGTATTTTTTAAATGAGGATTTATTTGAAAGTCAAATGAAATTAAAGTTGTCAATTTGTGCAAAGAACTAAAATTAGCTTGCGGATTTATTTTGTATTAGTTAGTTTTACGAAACCTGCTGTCACATTAGTGCCAATCTTAAGATGAAATTCAAGTTGATGGCATCAAGAGCTTGAAGGTTGTGGCAGGACAACCACAAGGTGGCGGAATTACATTTTGTTTGTGTTTGCAGCAGTGCTACCAGATTCATGCCAGAGTTTTGTAGTTTCAGACCTATTGATATTCAATGAAAAGAATTGCAGGAACATTATGCCTTCACATTATGTTCGTTTAGAGGGACGTTGAATTGACTATATTAAAGCTCAATGAAATCATATAGATATGGTAATGATATAGAAATGATATGTACTATAAATGCGTGTCACTTTAAGAATGCACTTTACTTTTCTGGTGTGAATTCCATTCAATTTTTATTCACTTTTTTCCCCGTAGTCCATTTTGTCTCAGTAAGCATGTTATTGCGAAAGTAAAGCTGTGCAATTCTCGATGGTTTTTGTAAATATTGTACATCAGCAACTAGGATGCCTGTCTTTTTTGATACTTAATCTAGGTTCAGTTGAGAATTGTTCAAGTGTATCTGAGTGTATCTAGGAATGGCATACTAGAGGAAGCTAGAATTCAACCACAAACCATTAGAATGGGAATTATACCAGCGCGAGACAGCAGTGCAGTCAATCATCACTTGCAAACTTATAGAAACTACTCGTGTTTTTATTTGTTGCTTTCAGCTTTGTCTCTTGTATCACAGACACAGCAGACACGCAAGCAGCCTCCAGTCCTTTAATACTATACTGACTATTAGGACATATGTAAGAATAACTCAAGATGACTGAGCCATTGCCAGTTCTCCATGGGAAACTCAGTGTACATAACCAAAGATCTCAAATTTGACCTCGACATAAGAGATATGAATCCAGTTTCTATGATGTTGCTGCAGAATCATACAGTATCTCCCATATTCATGCAACTGGCAACATCTCTGTAGTAAAACATTTGTTATTTAATAATAATAATAATAATAATAATCACTTATTGTCACAAGTAGGCTTCAATGAAGTTACTGTGAAAAGCCCCTAATCGCCACATTCCAGTGCCTGTTCGGGGAGGCTGGAACGGGAATTGAACCCGCGCTGCAGGTCTTGTTCTGCATTACAAGCCAATTCCTCTCCCCTCCCCTCTTTGCTTTTGTCGCCAAATTTTTAAGGTGCTTGTATTTTTTCATAGCTCCTCCCCTGCTGTATTCATTGGTTGTATATGATCCTTGACTCAAAAGTTAGGTAGGCCACTTCCCGACGTAGTGTTGCTGGCTCTGTTGACCAGCCATTTAGAAATGCAGAAGAACATTGTTGGATCACTCTGCCTCTGATTTGATTTTTCTTTTGTCTCACCCATGGTGAACCATTTAGTAATAATTTTTTTTTTTATTAAATATTTTATTGAAAGTTTTTGGTCAACCAACACAGTACATTGTGCATCCTTTACACAATATTATAACAACACAAATAACAATGACCTATTTTATAAACAAAAAATGAATAAATAATAAATAACAAAAATGAAAACTAGCCCTAATTGGCAACTGCCTTGTCACAAGTAACACTCTCCAAAAATATAATTTAACAGTCCAATATATAATTATCTGTAGCAACGACCTATACATACTATACAGTATATATTAACAACCCTGAGAGTCCTTCTGGTTCCTCCCCCCCCCCCGATCCTGGGCTGCTGCTGCTGCCTTCTTTTTCCCATTCCGTCTATCTTTCTGCGAGGTATTCGACGAACGGTTGCCACCGCCTGGTGAACCCTTGAGTCGACCCCCTTAGGACGAACTTAATCCACTCTAGCTTTATAAACCCCGCCATGTCATTTATCCAGGTCTCCACCCCCGGGGGCTTGGCTTCTTTCCACATTAGCAATATCCTGCGCCGGGCTACTAGGGACGCAAAGGCCAAAACATCGGCCTCTCTCGCCTCCTGCACTCCCGGCTCTTGTGCAACCCCAAATATAGCCAACCCCCAGCTTGGTTCGACCCGGACTCCTACTACTTTTGAAAGCACCTTTGTCACCCCCATCCAAAACCTCTGTAGTGCCGGGCATGACCAAAACATATGGGTATGATTCGCTGGGCTTCTCGAGCACCTCGCACACCTATCCTCCACCCCAAAAAATTTACTGAGCCGTGCTCCAGTCATATGTGCCCTGTGTAATACCTTAAACTGAATCAGGCTTAGCCTGGCACACGAGGACGACGAGTTTACCCTGCTTAGGGCATCTGCCCACAGCCCCTCCTCGATCTCCTCCCCCAGCTCTTCTTCCCATTTCCCTTTTAGTTCATCTACCATAGTCTCCCCTTCGTCCCTCATTTCCCTATATATATCTGACACCTTACCATCCCCCACCCATGTCTTTGAGATCACTCTGTCCTGCACCTCTTGTGTCGGGAGCTGCGGGAATTCCCTCACCTGTTGCCTCGCAAAAGCCCTCAGTTGCATTTACCTGAATGCATTCCCTTGGGGCAACCCATATTTCTCGGTCAGCGCTCCCAGACTCGCGAACTTCCCATCCACAAACAGATCTTTCAGTTGCGTTATTCCTGCTCTTTGCCACATTCCATATCCCCCATCCATTCCCCCCGGGGCAAACCTATGGTTGTTTCTTATCGGGGACCCCCCCAAGGCTCCAGTCTTTCCCCTATGCCGGCTCCACTGTCCCCAAATCTTCAGTGTAGCCACCACCACCGGGCTTGTGGTGTAGTTCCTCGGTGAGAACGGCAATGGGGCTGTCACCATAGCCTGTAGGCTAGTCCCCCTACAGGACGCCCTCTCTAATCTCTTCCACGCCGCTCCCTCCTCCTCTCCCATCCACTTACTCACCATTGAAATATTAGCGGCCCAATAATACTCACTTAGGCTCGGTAGTGCCAGCCCCCCCCTATCCCTGCTACGCTGTAAGAATCCCTTCCTCACTCTCGGGGTCTTCCCGGCCCACACAAAACCCATGATGCTCTTTTCAATCCTTTTAAAAAAAGCCTTCGTGATCACCACCAGGAGGCACTGAAACACAAAGAGGAATCTCGGGAGGACCACCATCTTAACCGCCTGCACCCTCCCTGCCATTGACAGGATACCATATCCCATCTCTTGAAATCCTCCTCCATCTGTTCCACCAACCGCGTTAAATTTAACCTATGCAATGTGCCCCAATTCTTAGCTATCTGGATCCCCAGGTAACGAAAGTCCCTTGTTAACTTCCTCAACGGTAGGTCCTCTATTTCTCTACTCTGCTCCCCTGGATGCACCACAAACAACTCACTTTTCCCCATGTTCAATTTATACCCTGAAAAATCCCCAAACTCCCCAAGTATCCGCATTATTTCTGGCATCCCCTCCGCCGGGTCCGCCACGTATAGTAGCAAATCGTCCGCATACAAAGATACCCGGTGCTCTTCTCCTCCCCTAAGTACTCCCCTCCACTTCTTGGAACCCCTCAACGCTATCGCCAGGGGATCAATCGCCAGTGCAAACAATAATGGGGACAGAGGGCATCCCTGCCTTGTCCCTCTATGGAGCCGAAAATATGCAGATCCCCGTCCATTCGTGACCACGCTCGCCACTGGGGCCCTATACAACAGCTGCACCCATCTAACATACCCCTCTCCAAAACCAAATCTCCTCAACACCTCCCACAAATAATCCCACTCCACTCTATCAAATGCTTTCTCGGCATCCATCGCCACTACTATCTCCGTTTCTCCCTCTGGTGGGGCCATCATCATTACCCCTAACAACCTCCGTATATTCGTGTTCAGCTGTCTCCCCTTCACAAACCCAGTTTGGTCCTCGTGGACCACCCCCGGGACACATTCCTCTATTCTCATTGCCATTACCTTGGCCAGGACCTTGGCATCTACATTTAGGAGGGAAATAGGTCTATAGGACCCGCATTGTAGCGGGTCCTTTTCCTTCTTTAAGAGAAGCGATATCGTTGCTTCAGACATAGTCGGGGGCAGTTGTCCCCTTTCCTTTGCCTCATTAAAGGTCCACGTCAGTACCGGGGTGAGCAAGTCCACATATTTTCTATAGAATTCGACTGGGAATCCATCCGGTCCCGGGGCCTTTCCCGCCTGCATGCTCCTAATTCCTTTCACCACTTCTTCGACCTCGATCTGTGCTCCCAGTCCCACCCTTTCCTGCTCTTCCACCTTGGGAAATTCCAGCCGATCCAAGAAGCCCATCATTCTCTCCCTCCCATCCGGGGGTTGAGCTTCATATAATTTTTTATAAAATGTCTTGAACACTCCATTCACTCTCTCCGCTCCCCGCTTCATCTCTCCTTCCTCATCCCTCACTCCCCCTATTTCCCTCGCTGCTCCCCTTTTCCTCAATTGGTGTGCCAGCAACCTGCTCGCCTTCTCCCCATATTCGTACTGTACACCCTGTGCCTTCCTCCATTGTGCCTCTGCAGTGCCTGTAGTCAGCAAGTCAAATTCTACATGTAGCCTTTGCCTTTCCCTGTACAGTCCCTCCTCCGGTGCTTCCGCATATTGTCTGTCCACCCTCAAAAGTTCTTGCAGCAACCGCTCCCGTTCCTTACTCTCCTGCTTCCCTTTATGTGCCCTTATTGATATCAGCTCCCCTCTAACCACCGCCTTCAACGCCTCCCAGACCACTCCCACCTGGACCTCCCCATTATCATTGAGTTCCAAGTACTTTTCAATGCACCCCCTCACCCTTAGACACACCCCCTCATCTGCCATTAGTCCCATGTCCATTCTCCAGGGTGGGCGCCCTCCTGTTTCCTCCCCTATCTCCAAGTCCACCCAGTGTGGAGCGTGATCCGAAATGGCTATAGCCGTATACTCCGTTCCCCTCACCTTCGGGATCAATGCCCTACCCAGCACAAAAAAGTCTATTCGCGAGTAGACTTTATGGACATAGGAGAAAAACGAGAACTCCTTACTCCTAGGTCTGCTAAATCTCCACGGGTCTACACCTCCCATCTGCTCCATAAAATCTTTAAGTACCTTGGCTGCTGCCGGCCTCCTTCCAGTCCTGGACTTCGACCTATCCAGCCCTGGTTCCAACACCGTATTAAAATCTCCCCCCATTATCAGCTTTCCCATCTCTAGGTCCGGAATGCGTCCTAGCATCCGCCTCATAAAATTGGCATCATCCCAGTTCGGGGCATATACGTTTACCAAAACCACCGTCTCCCCCTGTAGTTTGCCACTCACCATCACGTATCTGCCCCCGTTATCCGCCACTATAGTCTTTGCCTCGAACATTACCCGCTTCCCCACTAATATAGCCACCCCCCTGTTTTTCGCATCTAGCCCCGAATGGAACACCTGCCCCACCCATCCTTTGCGTAGCCTAACCTGGTCTATCAGTTTCAGGTGCGTTTCCTGTAACATAACCACATCTGCCTTAAGTTTCTTAAGGTGTGCGAGTACCCGTGCCCTCTTTATCGGCCCGTTCAGCCCTCTCACGTTCCACGTGATCAGCCGAGTTGGGGGGCTTCCTACCCCCCCCCCTTGTCGATTAGCCATCACCTTTTTCCAGCTCCTCACCCGGTTCCCACGCAGCTGTATCTCCCCCAGGCGGTGCCCCCCCGCCCATCCTCTCCCATACCAGCTCCCCCCTCTCCCCAGCAGCAGCAACCCAGTAATTCCCCCCTCCCACCCCCCCCCGCTAGACCCCCGCTAGCGTAATTACTCCCCCCATGTTGCTCCCAGAAGTCAGCAAACTCTGGCTGACCTCGGCTTCCCCCCGTGACCTCGGCTCGCACCGTGCGACGCCCCCTCCTTCCTGCTTCTCTATGCCCGCCATGATTATCATAGCGCGGGAACCAAGCCCGCGCTTCTCCCTTGGCCCCGCCCCCAATGGCCAACGCCCCATCTCCTCCACCTCCCCTCCTCCCCCCATCACCACCTGTGGGAGAGAGAAAAGTTACCACATCGCAGGATTAGTACATAAAACCCCTCTTTGCCCCCCACATTCGCCCCACCACTTTGTTCGAACGTTCTTTTTAATAACCCGCTCATTCCAGTTTTTCTTCCACAATAAAAGTCCACGCTTCATCCGCCGTCTCAAAGTAGTGGTGCCTCCCTCGATATGTGACCCACAGTCTTGCCGGTTGCAGCATTCCAAATTTTATCTTCTTTTTATGAAGCACCGCCTTGGCCCGATTAAAGCTCGCCCTCCTTCTCGCCACCTCCGCACGCCAGTCTTGATAAACGCGGATCACCGCGTTCTCCCATTTACTGCTCCGAGTTTTCTTCGCCCATCTAAGGACCATTTCTCTATCCTTAAAACGGAGGAATCTCACCACTATGGCTCTGGAAATTTCTCCTGCTCTCGGTCCTCGCGCCATCACTCGGTATGCTCCCTCCACCTCCAACGGACCCGCCGAGGCCTCCGCTCCCATTAACGAGTGCAGCATCGTGCTCACATATGCCCCGACGTCCGCTCCCTCCACACCTTCAGGAAGACCAAGAATCCTCAGGTTGTTCCTCCTTGCGTTGTTTTCCAGTGCCTCCAACCTTTCCACACATCGTTTCTGATGTGCCTCCTGCGTCTCCGTCTTCACCACCAGGCCCTGTATATCGTCCTCATTCTCGGCTGCCTTTGCCTTCACGACCCGAAGCTCCCGCTCCTGGGTCTTTTGTTCCTCCTTTAGCCCTTCGATCGCCTGTAGTATCGGGGCCAACAGCTCTTTCTTCATTTCCTTTTTGATCTCTTCCACACAGCATTTCAAGAACTCTTGTTGTTCAGGGCCCCATGTTAAACTGCCACCTTCCGACGCCATCTTGGTTTTTGCTTGCCTTCCTTGTCGCTGTTCTAAAGGATCCACTGCAATCTGGCCACTCTCTCCTCCTTTTTCCATCCGTATCCAGGGGGGATTCCCTTCTGGTTTACCGCACAGTGTTTTTAGCCGTCAAAATTGCCGTTGGGGCTCCTATCAAGAGCCCAAAAGTCCGTTTCACAGGGAGCTGCCGAAACGTGCGACTCAGCTGGTCATCGCCGCACCCGGAAGTCCCATTTAGTAATAATTAAACAACTCCCTGTGACTGCATGCCTGAGATTGATAGCTCACTATCTAGGGAATCCGGTCGGCACTGTGTTTTATGTCACTCAGTTGTGCATTTTGTTGCATGGGGTATAAGTCTCTGAAGTTTTTTAATTCTGCAATGTCAAGGAGTGTATTCCATAGAAGTATTCTATAGTTTTAAGTCGAATAATTCTATGATTTTCTAATGAAATTGGCAGGGGAAATAAATATTTTGCAAAACATGAAATAGGGAATTCGGGAAAAAATGTCTTACAAGAGAGTTGTGAGAATGTGGAACTCAGCACAACAGGGTGGAGGTGAATAATATGGATGCATTTAAGGGGAAGCTTAGTAAACATGAGGGAGAAGAGAGTAGAAGGTTATTTTGATAGAGCTTAATGGGGAAGAATGGGAGGATGCTCAAGTAGAGCATCAACGCCAGCATGAATGTGATGGACTGAATGGCCAGTTTCTGTGCTAATTATCCGATGTATCTATGAAGTTCTAGTCATGGATTAGAAGGGAGCAGATTTGTGGTCAGGATTCTCTATCATTCACAACTTTAAATTCTAATATCGGCGTTTCACACAGTAAAGTTTAATTGTGAAAAGTGTTTTATTTAATTCTGAAAATCGTCCCTGAAATTTTCTGAAATATTTCATCTATCCTCTCTCGTCTGACTCTACAAACTGTGATACAAACTCATTGTGTGGTCTGTCCAAATGTGTCTGGCTTTGTTAGAAAGCTGCTATGTTCCTGACTAACTTTGTACATCATTTTGAGAGAGATCTAACAGAGAGGAAAGTCAAAATTGGGGCAAATACATTCATCAACCATGCTCTTGTTCATTTCAGTTTATTTTAGACTGGACATGCTAGAAGGGAACTGATTGAAGATGACAGTAAGTTGGGTATCTTGTTGCACAGCAACACATTTCTACCTACAGTACAAATGAGAATTGAAGTGCAGGGTTTGCATAGAAATGATGAAAACTATATCAGATGACTTCTTTTAAAAAGCAAGTAATGGCTGTTAAGAGATGGTCACTTGACATTTCACAAGCTGGGCTGGAGAAACGCAGAAAGGATTTACAAGTCTGTCACCAGAATTAAGTAAATGCAACTATTAGAAAAGATTGAGCAGTTTGGGGATCTTTCCTCTGTCAAAGTGAAGACCTAAGAGAAAACCTTATCGAGATTTCTTAAATTATTGAAGGGTTGTAATGGAAGGTTGTGGCGTAACTGTCCACTCGTTGAGTCCAGAACAAGGGGGAATAAATATATGATGGCAATTAACATATCAAATAAATAACAAGAAGAATTTGAATATTGCTGAAAAGAGAGATATGTTGTCTAAGCTCCTTGTCTTGCAATCATCTAGTAAATACGAGAATGCCAAATCGCAAACAATCACAACAATTTGTATTACAGGAGAAAAGCTGCTGATTTGTTGGGAAGTCAACTCTGATTGGCCAAGGTGTTGCCATGGAGAAAACAATGGGAAATTAAGCACCTGGGTATATCAAAAAAGGCGCAAGCGTTGAACATATTCCTTTTGCTTGCAGAGAACAGGTCACTGAATGAATGTATGCCATTTCTAACAAGCATAAAGGAGCCTAGTAACGAGCAAAAGTCAACATGGTTTTAGGAAAGATGCTATGACACCCTGGGCTAGTGCGCTGTCAATTCCAGCCCCACTTGACCCGAAGTTGCAACACAACTGAAATGAACAATTAATTCTGGAAAAACACCCAAAGTCTTTGGTCTTTGGCTGCCCAATAACTACAGTCACCAGGTGTGTAAATTTAAACACAATTAATTTTTATTAATAACAACTAATTAAATAGGCAGCAAATATAACTAGTTAACTATGATCTAATTCCTAATCCCCTCCTCTTTAACTTGTCCCACCCTCTATACACACAAGACAGACAAACAGAATGGTAAAAGGGGTGGAAAGAAAAATAATACGAAGAGTAAAAGAATAAAAGTCTTTGTTTTAGATGGACGTCTTCCAGTTTGGTTATTTTGTCTCTCTGCTTTCTTTTGGGGTCTGTCTTTGTTTTCAATCTGTAATCGTTTTCACTGTAGATTCATCAGGATGTCAAGACTTCTCTGCAGATTCAGAAGCAGCAGGCAATAAACTATTTTTAGAGAGAGAGAATGCAATGCACAGTTTCTTCTCTCAGCGTTCAGGAGAGTTCCGTTTCCTTCCTGGGTCCTCCCACCTGACTGAATCACTGTCTGTTGTAGGGCAGAATACAGTCTTTGGACAATCTATAGGCCACCAGCCAACCAATCAAACCAAATCCCTCCGATCTCTCAGATACCAGAAAGTCGTGAGTTCTTCTGTTAAAAATCTAAATCTTCATAGCACAGTGTACTATTTAGCAACTTTTAAGTTCCTCACTTCCTCTACTCGACTTAAAGGTATATATGTCCATTAGATTCTCCATGGGTCAAAAATGATAATGACAAAGTGAAAGAAATGGGAAATATGGGATTCAACAGGAAGGGTCCTTACATAGGGAAACCCTGTTTGTCAAATTTACCAGCTTTTTTGAAGATGTAACAAAGTAGGGTGGATGAAGGGGAACCAGGAGATGTTGTATATTTCTATTTCTAAAAGGCATTTGATAAGGTGCCACACAAAAGGCTAATTTGCAAGATAAGGGAGCATGGATGAAGAGACTGCAAGTAATGCATCTAATTTTGCTGACTTTGTTTGCTTAGGTGGAAATGTAAGCTGTGAGGAGGGCAGAAAGAGGTTGCAAAGAGATATAGACAGGTTGTGTGAAGGGGAAGCAAGGTGGCAGATGGAGTACAATGTGGAGAAATATGAGCTAATTCACTGGTAGAAAGAACAGAAAAGCAGAGTATTTTTTAAAAGGAGTGAAACTTGTAAATGTTCAGAGAGGTGGCTTACTTGCCCGTACTTGTACAAGGAATACAAAGTTAGCATGCAGGTACAGCAAGCAATGAAGAAGGCTGTTTTTGTAAGGGGAATGGAATTCAAGAATAAAGAAGTCTTGCTACAATTGTACAAGGCTTAGGTGGGTCTACACCTGGCGTACTTTGTGCAGTTCTGGTCTCCACATTGAAGGAATGTTATACTCGTAAATGGTATAGAAAAGATTCACTAGATTGTTTCTTGGGATGAGCGGCTTGTCCTATGATGAAAGGCTGAGTAAACCGGATTTGTATTCGGAAGTTTAGAAGAATGGTAAGAATTCATTTGGTGAATGATTCTTGGAAACACACAGGTCTTTCAGTTCAGTTGTTGTTTTATGGGCAGCCTCTAAATAGATCCCTCATACAAAGGAGAAAGAAAAGTAGAAGAGTATGATGGTGAAGCTCTCCTTCAGTTTAATGAGATGCAGAGGCTTTCTGAAATTATAATTAGCCTGATAACAGTATGAAAATTACTACAAGCATTTGACTGAACTCTCTGATCCCCACTTTCTAATGAAAACAGTGACTTAGTGATGGTCCCATTCATGGAATAGCTGAGCCTGACTCCCAAGTTCCAGAAAACTTTTCCACAGTAATGGCTTCTCCTACCAGCAAATGTACTTGACTAGACTTTAGGTTGAAGATACAGCAGGACACAAATCTTTGACACCATCCTAATTTGTGGCGAGATCTGTGGCCGACACAATGATGGATTGAATTCTGGAATATACAAAGCGAAAATATGCAACCTTCACTCTGGAGGAGCTCAACAGCCTGTCTCTGGTCAGTGGAAGGAAAATCAGATTTATGAATGAAACACGATCTGGAAAATTCTCCGCCACATCACGTAGGCTGACAATGTTTATTCTTTGTAAGATTCAGTCATCCAGTTAAATGTTGCTCTGCCTTTCATGACTTGAATATTTTCTTCAATTTTTACTTCCAAACTCAGCAAAACATTTGCAAGCTAATGTAGCAATTTCTACTTTATCCTCATTGTGATATGGTCCTGTTAATGAGAGTTATGACTGGGTCCTTGATAATGAGATCAGAATGTTGGTTTATTGTGATGTAGAAATATCCCTGTTTCTCTGCCAGGCCCTCTTCTCCTCTCGATGCAATGAATTAAGTCACCAGGATTTCACTACAGGAGCATAGTCTGTTTCAAGAGATGTTCAAGACATTCTTTTCACAGTACAATTGCAAAATAAGGCTGTCAATTTCCAGAGTGATGGCTGATGCAATTTTGTTGATTATGTTGCCCATTTGGAGAAAGCTGCAAACACTTCCATCTGTCTTGTGCAACAAGAGCAGAGCGATGGAATGTAGATGTGGATAGAAATCGCATGTAGACTGACAGTTGAAATTTACGAAGAGCGACTCTCAGATACGTTAATGAGCATGCACCAAAAAGAATTGCTTTGGAAAACTAATGTCATGAAACTTGAAAACTTGAGAGTGGAATTCATTGTGTGTTTGCTCCGACCCATTCATTTGTCATTGTCAAAAATATGTGAATTTGCTTTTGTCAGTTTAAAATATTGTTAAGATGGTTACCAATTTAAATTACTAATGGCTGTGCAACGGAAATAGCAGAATATCCTTTTTAAAGTAATGAGGGGTCCATTGCGTTTCTTTGCTAACCTGAAAATTGATGAGGTTTTGCAAGTGTAATTGTATTCCTTAAAGTACTGGGTGCGATTTAATGGCCTCATCGCCCTCGACCGGATGATGTGACGAGGCCATTTAACCTTTAGGCCTTTCGCGAGATATATGAAGTTCAGAATCTAGGGAGACGTCGTAGGTGAGATCCAGATTAACTTATTTCAATGAGCCATTAGGCTAAGTTAAATATGTCGGCTCCCGACTCTCCCGAGGCCCGGGAATGGATGCCACACCTGGGAGATTTGCCATTTAGCACTGGTCTGATCCACACAAATGTGGACCAGGTGCAACGGCACCTGGGGGATTTCCCAGGCCATGGGAGACCCCAGGGTGGTACGGGGCAGGACAGGATGACATCCTGGATCTCCCTCTGGCATCCAGGCACCTTGGCAGTGCTAGGCTGGCACCTTGGCACTGCCAGGGTGCCTGGGAGGCAATGCCAGGGTGGCACTGCCAATGGCCAGGGCCTGAGGGGGGCCATGCCTATGAAAGGGGGAAGAGGGTGGGTATGAAGGGGACTTTTAAACATGGTGGTGAAGGGTGTGCGTCCTGAATGTGGGGGGTGGGAAGGTCTGAAAAGAGGGGGGCCCTCAGCGACTTCATAGCAGGGTACCCTCACTTGGGGGGGGGGGGGGGGGGGGTCTGGGGTAATTCTCATGTGTGCAGGGGAGATATTGCCCATGGGTGGGGAGTGTGGCAGATCCTTAAACTCACTTAGAGATTGGGGCACCCTTTCAAAATGGTGGCCTGATCGTTGAGGATCTGGACTCACCAGTGAGTTCAGCTCCGCATTGCTGAAACGATTTCTGTGTGGTAGACCAGGGAGAAACTCCCAATGACATACCGGTGTGGATCTCACCCTAAATCCCAACGGGAAGCACCCTGCCAAATTCGCCCAAATTGGCACTTTGAAACTTTTCCGTTAAATCGTGCCAACTCTTTCTGAATTTTGTATTTGCTGGTAGTTAGGAACTGTAAAATGGATTAAGTTTATTTTCCTGGAGACCGATCTATAAGCATGCAAAAACAATCTTAGCTGTAAAAGATCACTACATTAGGGCAGCACGGTAGCATAGTGGTTAGCACAATTGCTTCACAGCTCCAGGGTCCCAGGTTCGATTCCCGGCTTGGGTCACTGTCTGTGTGGAGTCTGCACGTTCTCCCCGTGTGTGCGTAGGTTTCCTCTGGGTGCTCCGGTTTCCTCCCACAGTCTAAAAATGTGCAGGTTAGGTGGATTGGCCATGTTAAATTGCCCTTAGTGTCCAAAATAGCCCTTTGTGTCGGGTGGGGTTACTGGGTTATGGGGATAGGGTTCTGTTTCCAAGAGCCAGTGCATACTCAGTGGGCCGAATGGCCTCCTTCTGCACTGTAAATTCTATGATCTAAAACAGATAGTATCATTCATTATATTCATGTGCTGGAAATGGCACATTTGTGATTTCATAGGAAGATGGCTCTGATTTCCACCAATGAGTTTGGCATTTTTATTCAGTTTTGTTCTGCGATTAGCTAGGGGACTTGTTTGCTAATGCTTACATTACATGCATTGTAATTCAGTTCCATTTGACATTGCGATAGAAGCAGGATGATGGGGCAGAGAGGGACAGTATTTGTCAAACTTGGGACCATTAAACAGGAACGTTTATCAAAAAGGAAATGACGTCTTAATGATTCCCATTAAATTTATTACAATGGCAGCCTTCCGGACAACTCTGTTAGGAATTGCTTGGTGCAGCTCAGGAACACAACTCTGGCATGGCAGAATCTGCTGCGTTTTCTGTACAGGAAGACAGTGGGCTGAGAAGGTGCCTGATTTGTTGGCCCCTGTTTTCTCAGTGTCCTTATCTTGATCAGCTGAGATTTTTATTTTAGTTTGGCTCTTTCAGTGCCCTTCCACACAGTCAGCCTCCAGAGGTCATGGCCATCAGCAACTGTCACCCAGATATCAGTGTCACTGTCCGCCATCTTCATATCTCACTTCATGTCTACCTCTGTCCTTAGAGCAGAGGTATGGACGCCAAGGAAGTCTTGACCTTGTGGCTAGTTCCTTGTACAGAAGCTCTATGGGTATACACCCGTCATCCATCCAGTGAATATGGCTGAGCTAGCGTGGATGTTGTTGACTAGGCAGTGAGTGTATGCTGATGGAATTGGCACACTCCAGGACTTCGGAGACAGGTGGAAATTGTTCAGCCTTTTATCCTGCCTTGCATATGTTGTTCGGGTCCCACCACTATAGAGGGGTAGGCTGAGGATGCTGCTTTGATAAGGCTTACAGTTTGGTGTTCTCAGTCAGATTGCCGTTGCTCCACACTCTCTTACCCATCATGGACATGGTAACTGCAGCTTTTGTGATGCATATGTTGAGTTCAACATCAAATGACAGATTGCTCGGGCAGCACGGTGGCGCAGTGGGTTAGCCCTGCAGCCTCACGGCGCCGAGGTCCCAGGTTCGATCCCGGCTCTGGGTCACTGTCTGTGTGGAGTTTGCACATTCTCCCCGTGTTTGGGTAGGTTTCGCCCCCACAACCTAGAGATGTGCAGGCAAAATGAATTGGGTATTCTAAATTCTTTAAAAAATGACAGATTGCTGGTGATTGTGGAGCTGAAGTATGTGAAGCTATCAACAGCCTCCAGTGTCACACTGCAGTGCTGATAGATGGCGGTATGGCGACATCCTGGACCATAACATTTGTCTTCCTGATGCTGGTGGTCAACCAAACGCTCCAGGCATGAGCGAGTTTGTCATTTGCTGCTAAAGGTGTACCATTGAATGGAATGTCAGTGCAGAGCAACTCTCTGGTGAGGACATGGCACACCTTTGTCTTGGAACTCAGGAAGCAAGGTTTCTGTCAGTTCTGGTATATAAATAGACACTCTGTAGATGATCTGAAGGCATATGACAGCAGCAAAATGAAGAGTATGTCAAAGACTGTTGGTGCCAGAACACAACTCTGTTTGACGACTCTGCGGATCTCAATGGATTCTAATGTTGCCCAATCATAGCTGGTCGTATCCATTATGTTGTCATGGTGAGGAGACCACATTGAGCAGCTTCAGCAGGCATCCAATTTTCTCCAGTAGCTTAAATAGACTGCTCCAGCTCGCATGGTCGAATGCTTTGGTGAGATTCATGAAGACACTACATAGTGATCACCTTTATTCACAATATTTCTCTTGGAGCAGCTGGAATGAGAAAAGCATGTCATTTGTAGATCTCCCAGTTTTGAAACCGCATTGGGATTCGGGGTCTCCCCCCCCCCCGCCCCCCCCCCCCCGCCAAAAGCAGAGGTGGAGAAGTTCACAGTGATGCTGCAGGGATGCCTGTTTCCTAGACTTGATGAGTTCAGACAGTATATAATAGTATGATCACCTGGTTCTTTGTCATGGCAAGTGAGTCCATAGCTTTGCTAAGCTCCTCCACTAGGTTCAATAACCAGCTCTATCCTGACAGGCAGGCTTTCTTTGGTATCGAGAGCTTTCTCAGTGACCGTGTTCTCCCGAGAGTACAACTCCAGGTACTGTTCCACCCATCTCTCCAACTGTTTATTGCAGTCGGTGATGACCTCCCTCCACCTTTGTTTGCAGTGGAGCTGTTTAGTTTGCTGATGGACCTGTTCCCTCTTTGATCCCTTAATACATGTTGTGTTGAAAGACACCTGGATATTCTGGCAAGTTGTAACCAGTAGTCATTGATGAACAGTCTATTGAATTTGACTTTGAGTGATTCTCAGTACATTCAATCTTCTCACTTGGATCAGAGTTGTAATTAATTAGAGCAGACTACTTGGCTTCAATAATAGGTTCCATTACAGTGATGTTAGCCTCAAACCAGTCAGCATATTCTGTTCTTGCTTCTTGTGTGCTGAGAGTACAGTACTCTCGATGGGCGTCTTGACGTTCCATTTTGCTTCTGCAACGTGTGTGGGAATGTCAGAGAGCACCTGTTTTATCCATGCAGGCAATGTCTGATGTTGATATGAGGATGGCATTTTTTCTTTGGATCAAAGGTTTAATCCATACCCTGGTGGACACCAGGGAGTGAGCTGCATTGTGGCCAGCGATGTGGTAGCATGTGTTGATGCTGTTCAGAGAATGATGTTTGATGATGATCAGATCCAGTTGGTGCTAATACCTGATATTGGCTGTCTCCAGGATGCTTGTCACATGGTCTGTTTTGAAAGAAGGCTCCTAGTATTACGATCCCAGACCAGACCCCAACAGTGGCTAGGACCGAAACCTCAATATTTTAGTTTATTTTGCCAGACTGTGCGGAAAGAATGATTCGATCCAGGAATGATTGCATGAAAAAAATAGGGATTTGGTATTTTAAAACAAAACTTGATTATAAATACAATTAAACTCTTTAACTTCACACTCAAAAAGAACAGGGGCGAAATTCTCCGTAATCGGCGCGATGTCCGCCGCCCCAAAGGTGTGGAATCCTCCGCATCTTGAGTGACCGTGCCCTAACCTTGAGGGGCTAGGTCCGCGCCGGACTAATTTCCGCCCCGCCAGCTGGCGGGAAAGGCCTTTGGTGCCCCGCCAGCTGGCACGGAAATAACATTGCCGGGCGGCGCATGCGCGGGAGCATCAGCGGCCGCTCACAGCATCCCCGCGCATGCACAGTGGAGGGGGTCTCTTCCGCCTCCGCCATGGTGGAGACCATGGCGAAGGCGGAAGGAAAAGAGTGCCCCCACGGCACAGGCCCGCCCGCGGATCGGTGGGCCCCGATCGCGGGTCAGGCCACCGTGGGGGCACCCCCCGGGGCCAGATCGCCCTGCCCCAGGACCCCGGAGTCCGCCCGCGCCTCCTTGTCCCGCCGGTAAGAGAGGTGGTTTAATCCACACCGGTGGGACAGGCATTCCAGCAGTGGGACTTCGGCCAATCCGGGCCGGAGAATCGCCGGGGGGGGGGGGGGGGGGGCGCCAACCGGCGCGGCGCGATTCCCACCCCCGCCGAATCTCCAGTGCCGGAGAATTCGCCAACCGGCGGGGGCGGGATTCACGCCAGCCCCCAGCGATTCTCCGACCCGGCGGGGGGTCGGAGAATCCCGCCCCAGGTCTTTTGCCACTTTGGTAGAGTACAGCTTTGGCGCATAGTTACTCATGAGGTTCACTGACCCTATTTGATTTGAGAGGTAGGTTGGCAGAATGCATTCTGAACCATTTGTGGGGTGTTCTAACATTGAGAGTAGCCAGTCCCTTACAACAAAGCCTACACCTTGGTTCCGTGTTTCCTTCATACTGTTCCCCGGCCGGATAAATGTGATCCCCTCTCGGCGAGCCTGGTCTCTTGTAGGGAAGTTATGTTGGTGTTCTGCTTATCAAGTTCCACGTTAATTACAGCTTTCTTGCACATATTATTGAACAGCTGAGATAGTCTGTCAATCCCATGCACATGTTCGGGATATTCCAGCTTGCCAATTGATGAGTTGGCACCTACTTTCTTTTCATTTATTTTGCTTGTTTTACCTGATGCGATGGATTCTGAACTTCACGCACCTATTTAAGCAGATGGACGGTGGCGGGTCAGCACATGTCTCACCACGAGGTGGGTGGTTGCTGACCTGCGGGACACAATGGAGACCATTGGAGACCACTTGCAACACACATTTTCTATGCAAACAGAGTTGGGCACATCACTTGTAATTGCTGACTTGCGAGTTGCGTTAATGCTGTGTAGTGAAAGTGTGGAGTCCTTTCCTGGTGCAAGCCTGAGAAAAAACACATGCAGACTCTGGACTACTTAAATATCAGGGTCCACCTCGTGACTACTATGTTGAATCCAAAGAAATGCAAAGCCCGACATTTGGCTCTGGCTTGGTTGCAGGAGTTGGCAGAAAGATGACATTTAGACATCAGCCTGCCTTTGAGCTCCATTCCAGATTTTTTGCCAGGGTTAATCTCCTTAGTCTTTAACTCTCCCGAGATATCTGCAAGGCAGTGGAGCTATTCACCCACATGTTTCATGGGTGCCAGGGCGTGTCCACATGCTGGGTAGCCTTCACGTCCGGGGGTCAAACCTCATCCGAGTTCCTCTGAAGCTTTAGCCTGGGACCACGAGGGACCCGGTTTCTGAGTGTCACCACGAGGAGACACAGCTGAAGATTTGCCATGGAGAGGCTGTGTACTGACAGGAAAAGACCTGTACATTTGTCTGTCTTGTGCGTTGCTGATAGCCAGCAGCGTAGGCTGAAAATGAGACATAAATGAGCACACAAGTGGATAAAATGCTAACTTTCTTCCCCCACGCATCACAACGACCTATTGGACACACATATACACGTGATTATTTATTGCACTGCTATATAGTTGATTGTTCCTCTGAATTACTTTTATACTTTATTTGACCTGTTTAATGTTATTTCACTGTCAAAGAAGATGTGCAAGAACTAAATTTAATCCAGTAAACGCATTTCTTAAAATAATTAATGCATAATCCATTATTTAAAACATTCGCTAGTCCAACTTCAAGTATCATTCGTGAAAAGGTACAGCTTCTAGATGAGGAAGGGAAAGTCACTTTCAGGAACTGGTGCAAAACTGTTGACAAAGACTAGTTTCACAGTACGTTGAGCCTGTGACCTTAAAATAGTCCTGTTTAAACAAAATTTAATCAAAGACATTTAACAAGATTAATCGCGTGGGTCTGAATTATAAATTAATAAGTAATCTGCGGATCAGATGTTAATATCAGTGGACTAGGCCTGCCACCAGAGGTTGGAGCTCAAACTCCCAAACCAACACTCAAGCTGTCTGGGTAACCAACCCCAACATTGACCTACTTGGGTAGCCCATCGTCACTTAGACCTCATTTAAAAAAAGTATCTCCCAATCCTATGGAAGGGTGACCCCTCATCAGAATGCAGTTGGTGTCGATATTAGTTGGTGCCCCATTCATTCTCTCTGGAGAACCACAGTTCAAGCTTCCTGAGACTTGGAGTTCTTCTGAGGTTCCACAGTGATTGTTAAGCTGGTTCTCTGCATAACGTAAGCCTAACCTAACTAAATTATGGATACTGTCTCTGCCTGCATTAACTGTTGCAAACAAAATTAGACATTGTAAGTAATATTAAGCATTGTTGATATTGACACTATATTTGATTTCATCTACAGGGTTTTGTTGAGCAAATTAATACTTTTACAATAAATATTTTTTTCTCTCGCTGTTATTTTCTCTTCAGGGTAATCGTGCCTGTCTTCTGAAACTTGTGACCTAATTAACATATTGCAAAACCAATGAGGCTTTGGTTGAAAAAAGCACAGATTGAAATTGAAGTCCTGTTCAGTATTGGTCATAATAACATATTTTACATTAGAGTTATGTGTGCATGTACATCTCTTAATTATTTGAATTAATTTGCATCTTTAGTGTTGCCTTTTCTCTTGTGTTAATATAATTTCTTTCAAATTCCTGTATTGCACAACCCTGTGAGTCTGGAAATTATCCTGAAATTATGCAGCATTCCATGAAATTAGAGAAGATTCACATTAAATAGTAGTCCCATGTGGTCTGCAATTTACAAACAGAAATGTTGATAATTAGAATAATTAGAATCTCTTTATAATACCCTTCGACTTAAAATTACAACATGGCAAAAAAGGCACTTTGTCCCCGCCATTCTATGTTGGTTTTTATTCCCTAAATAAGAAATAGGCTTAATTCCATGCTTCTCACTGTTTCCATGTCCCTTATTTCCCTTTCCTTCTCCCACTTAGTCAACTATTGAGCCCCCCCCCAACCTGGTGCAAGAACCCCCCTCAGGCCGCCCCCTCCCAGCGTTCCTGCGTTATTCCCGCCGGCAGCGACCAGGTGTGGATGGCGCCGGCGGGAACCTGACGTGTTGGGCAGGCTGCTCGGCCCATCCGGGTCGGAGAATCGGCACTTGCCCATTACCAACGGCAAGCGCCGATTCTCCCAGCGGCCAGCCGTGATTCGCGCCGCGCCGGTTTGGGGGGGGAGGTGGGAGAATCACGTGCGGGCGTCGGGGCGGGACTCGCCTCTTTGTAGTCCTCCAGCAAACATTAATTCTTCGTGGAATTTTTGAATACAATAGGACAAGTGAAACACCAGCATTTCTGGCTCAGGAATGTGTGGCATGGGAAAATAATTATTTTTGCATTCGTTATACCGTCAGTATGCCTGTTAACCTAAGGTTTGCTTCCTCAGATGAACTACGTCAAGCCATTGTAGCCATGATGAACAGAAAAGACGAACTGGAAGAACAAAACAGGTATTGTTTGAAGATGACATCTCCTCC
The DNA here is from genome assembly GCF_047496885.1 of Scyliorhinus torazame. Taxonomy (NCBI): domain Eukaryota; kingdom Metazoa; phylum Chordata; class Chondrichthyes; order Carcharhiniformes; family Scyliorhinidae; genus Scyliorhinus; species Scyliorhinus torazame. The sequence goes on along the minus strand of NC_092723.1, from coordinate 184,278,191 downwards.
ATGCAGTAAGTTAAGCAGATATTGAGTGATCGTTGGGTTAAAGCTTAAGTTTGCAGTAATTGCTGGCTTTTGCAAATGAATTGAACTAGTGGAAACTTTGGTAAGATATTAAGTACACAGCTAATTTTTTGGTCTCTTCATATGCTTATAAAATAATACTTTCTCTAGCAAATGAGAAAAGTAACAAAATATGCCTTCTGTACTCTTTACAATGTTAGCTAAGATGTGGAGTTGCAGGCGGTGGACTGGGGTGGGCACAGTAAGAAGCCTTACAAGTCCAACAGTTCTGTTTGGAATCACTAGTTTTCGGAACGTAGCTCCATCATCATCCACCTGAGGAAGGAGCTGTGCTCCGAATACTAGTGATTCCAAACAAACCTGTTGGACTTTAACCTGGTGTTGTGAGACTTCTTGCTATGTTAGCTAAGGATTTGTAGAATTGTTTCACCAAATCTGATTCTTTTGCTTAAACTCTGTGGTCCAATGGTTAAGTTATTTTGACATTCTGCAAAGACGGCACATTTATTTACAGGTTGCTTCCATTGGGGGAAGCTCTTCTCTGTGCGTAATTACGTATCTAATTATATATCCGCTCAGCTCCTGCACAAGTACAGAAATGTTTAAAGTTTGTAAAAAGCTGAGCACTTCCTTTCATTTGTGGTGGGAGGAAAAACCCAAGGGGAAATGTAAGGAAAATCTAATGTAGAAAGAAGAGTGAGGATATTAGCAAATAAATTACCTGAGTGTGACGCTTATAGAGGTTTGAGACTTGATGCAAGGGTGAAACGCTCGCCCACAAATAAATAGATGGTTGCTCAGTTAATCATTTTAAATATGAAATTGATAGATTTTTGCTTGAGAAGATTATAAAGGTGCCAAGGTAGGTGAATGAAGTTGCCACGGTAGGCGAATGAAGTTAACATGCAGATCAGCCATGATCTCATTGAATGGTGAAACAGACCTGAGGGGCTGAATGGTCCTCTGCTGTGTTGCTAACTTATAATTGCCAACGAACTACAGACACTGAAGGTGTGGGGATGACTAATACTTATCAGATAGCCTCTGATGAAGGCAAGACCAAATTCAGGAGAAACACCTTTATTTAAGGAGAGATACGAATATGGAACTTGCTACTATACGGGATAGTTGAGGTGAATAACATTTAAGTGAAATCCAGATACACACTGGAGGGGGAAAAAGAATGGAAGGTTATGCTGAAAATGTTAGACGAACAGGGGTAGGAATGAGGCTTGTGTGGAGGGTCAAAGCTGGTAGGGGTGGGTTAGGTTGAATGGCCTGTTTCAAATCTGCAAACTCCTGTGAACCTGTGTAACCCAGTATTTTTTTTCAGCAATGGTTACTGGTCAGTAACTGTGCTGGAACACAGAATAATTTTTCTTTTTGCCTTGTGATTCTGGTGTTGGTGTCGGCAGTCGGACTACCCACTTCCAGCTAGGATGAGATTACCTAATAAGGTGCAGGCAAAGGTTCAAACCTATGACTTCCTTGGTCAGTGTGAATCATTACTCCACTATATCAGCACTGAGCCATTAGGGGTGTGTGACATTTTTGTTTGGTTTTACTTTAAGTGGAAATTTACTTGGAGGTAATTGCTGAATGTTCAGAGCCTCTGCTTTCTGTTAAGATCAAATCATTATTTTTATAATTTGCAAATGTCAGAAAAATGTTTTATATACCTATTTAGCTAGATTGTATGTAACGTTTATTGTGGCTTTGGCACTTGCTTCTGTCAACTTGATATTTTTTGTAAAAACTTATTTATTACATTTTTACTGTACATAAAGTAAAAAAATATTTTCTCATTATTATGCAAATCAGAATTATTAGACATTTTCAATTATTATGTACTTTGTCAATAACTAGGAAATTGAAGTTTAGTTCAAGTTGATGCTTACTTGCTCTCTGCTTTCTGCTTCCATTTATATGCATGCTACTGGTTACACATGGGAGAGGGCTTTGAAATTTAGATTAACCAAATCAAGTTCTATGTAGCTGTGCATCAGTACATCAAATGCAAAAGTCAGGGAAAAGGCCATGACTTGCTGAAACAGATTTAAATTTAAATTACCCATTTACACAGAATCTTATTTAGCCTCTATCGAAAAATTGTGTCAGATATGTCAATGGAAAGCTGTGCTTAGATTGAGATGCACGCAGAATTGCACAGTGTGATTCCATACAGTGTGATTCCATACAGTGTGATTCCATACAGATCTGCAGCTAATTAGGTTGAATCCAAATGAAAAGTTTTTGCTTTTATAATTTCTTTGACTCTTTGAATTCTAATATCTTGTTCTCCTATTTGTTTATATTTTGTGACATTTCATGCCTTTAGAAAATACTAGTTTTATTTCTTATGCGTAGTATGGGTGGAAATTAACTAGTACATAGAACTATGGCAACAATAATATGTATTTCAGAGCAACATCTGTTACCTCCAGAATATGATAGTCTCCAGGCTGACCGCACATCTTCCACCCTTCAGACTCTAGTGCTTATGCAAAATTCTGCTGTCCTAACTCACACCAGTTCCCATTCCCAAATCATCCCGGTGATTCCTGACCTATGTTGACTCAAGTTCCACCAGTGCCTTCCCTATCTCCTCCAGTCCTATATCCTTTGCGATGGCTGCGTTCCTACAATTTTTATTTGATTAGGTTCCTGATAAGCACCTATGGACATTTTACAATGATAAACATGCTATTTAAATGCAGATTGTAGCAATATAGTACCTTTATTAAATGACAGTATGTTCAGGAATGGAACTTGGTGCTCCTGAGTTCAGTGCAAATGGTTGAAGGGATCAGAAAGTAGTTCTCATGGATGGATAAATAGGAGCGGGCAGACGGGGGCAAATGAGAGAAGGGAAAATCGGATTACGTGGAGGGAAAACTGAATGAACTTTGGCTTTGGGTGATAGACTAATAGCGAGGAAGCTTTGGAATGGCGGAGTGAGTCATCTGTATTTGTTGACTAAGAAATCTGAGCTAATTATTATTGTTGGGGCTGACGGTGCATGGGGCACAATCAAAGAATAGTATATAGTGTTTGCAGTGGAGAGCTTGATTGCCAAGCTGCACCTGGTAATGAATGGTTCAGCTATGTGTCTGGTCTGCTTAATGTTACACCAGACAGACTTTAGAGGGTAAAGATAGAAGCGAGACTGGGGAGCAACGGGGATGGAAGATAATAAAGATTTTACTGGGGACAGTGGCACAAAACGCCAAAGACAAGAGAGCGTTTGAACAAATTAACAGCTGCAAAGGTACTGTGGCCAAAGACTGGGCTGTCAGAAAAGTGAAAGTTTCACTACGCTGGTGAACATTTAGAGAGGATAGGATATTGGTGAAGTCAAGCGTAGAAAAGCTGGTCAGTAAAGGTGGGTTGAACTGCCAAAGGTTAAGAGTCACTCAGTTTAGAGACTGATAGAATGGGGTAATTTAGGTGGAGTTTGAGGGGTACGAGGTAACAAGGAGACATTTATATTTTGCATTCTCTTGATAGATAGTAACTTTCATTTCCAATTTTGTGGAAGAAATGCTGCTGCAGACCTCCAAATAAAGAATTTTAAATTTGATTTCCCCACCCTCAGAAAGCTTGGTGAGCGTTCATGCCAATTTGGTGTTATTCATTCAGCCTGTGGAGAATATTTCTGGAGGATGTATGAAATATCTTAAATAGCAAAAATGTATAGTTTTACTGCAAGCGTTAGTAGCATAACAGTTGAGGAGCTCCAACATTTCTCTAAGTTGCGTGGGTATTTTAAAATTACTGTAGCTTTGTACTTGCAGCACCAGATCCCTTTGATGGCCCTGGTGTAACAGATGGTACTCCGTTTTTCCAGATCACTGCGAAACCTGCTTGATGGTGAGATGGAACATTCTGCTGCACTCAGGCAAGAATTTGACAACCAGAAAAAGAAACTGGCAGAGCAGGAAGAACGACACGCTGCCAAGGTCCAGGCATTGGCAAGGTAGGCGAGGTGAACCTTGGCAGGAGAGTATTTCTGGAAAGGGAGGCGGGCGGGATGTGTGCATCATGTGCTGCATCATTCAATGCTGCATTCCAGGAAGTTTCCTTTGAAATTGCATTTTACTTTTCCAGTGTGTGGCATGCACATATGGAATCTTGTTAAATGTGGAAGATGGGAAAAAACACCTTGCCTTTTAGCACGTTTATTTACAAGTTAAATTGCATTAGTTGAAGCAGTTGGCTAAAAGCATATTTGGCAGAATACTGAATTTTACCAAAGATTTTTTGATCTACAAAAGCCTGCACATGTCTACTGCATACTGCCCTGTTTGTCATACTTCATGCTTATCACAATGTTTGTGAGAGAAAACTCATATAATTTCAAATATCATAGACTACTTATTACATATTATTTGTTTTTTGCTTGTAACTAAATTATAAATATTCTTTAAAGTTCAAAAAGTAAATCAAGGAGATGCACATTGATATTCAAACACTGAGGCCTGGATATTAGCAAAGACACTGTACAGCATGTGACTTTTGTACTTGACAGAATCCTACACTCAGTTTGATTGACAGGCTTGGCTTCCAGTTGGGTGGGCAGGTGTCCGGAGCAGGCCTCTATTGGCCTGACCCAGGAGATGGGGAGGGTGCGGTTCTGGTCCTTGGAGGGAGTGTTTCTGCTCCTTCTGGCCCACAAGCAGCCCTGTGAAAGCACTTACCTTCTCCACTGCCTCTGCCAACATTGGATCCACAATTTCCCAGGTTGGTTTACAATCAAGAATTAGAATGTTTGTCTCCTGGTATAAATATTGATGTTTTTGACAACAACGCATAAGTGGGGTAACTAGTTAACTTCAATTCACAATTTTTTATGAAACTGAGGTAACATTACATGAAGGAAAACACACTCTGTCCCTCTCTCTTCTTCATCCTCTCTTTTAAAGTTTATGGAACACAAAACAAAAGCTCAACAAAGGTGTGCCGATCTGGGGCAGCACGGTGACACAGCGGTCTGCATTGCTGCCTCACGGCACCGAGGTCCCAGGTTCGATCACGGCTCTGGGTCACTGTGCGTGTGGAGTTTGCATATTCTCCCTGTGTTTGTGTGGGTTTCACCCCCACAACCCAAAAGATGTGCCGAGTAGGTGGATTGGCCACGCTAAATTGTCCCTGAATTGAAAAAATGAATTGGGTGCTCTAAATTTATAAACAAAAAGGTGTGCCGATACAAAAACTCAACATGGTTTATTGCAGTAAAGCTTTTGAAATTTGCTTTCAAGTATGTTTTGAAAATCATTTGAGCAGAAACTGTTAGAAGCATGGATACATCCTGGAAAATTAGATATATTGCAGATGTGCCGAATGTCTAATCCAAATTTGTCCCAGTGTCAAAACTGGGCAAAAATAACAACATTGAGTCCAGGCTTTAGTTGGAGGCTGAGGTCTTCATTTAAAATCTTTAACCAAGTTAGTAAACCTACAAAAGATAATCTAATTGTGAATTAGCAAACTGTTTGGTTTTTTTTGCTTTCACTTTGTTTAAGCCCTTAGTTTGAACATTTATATTTCAGTTATGGAGGACAAAATGATCTGTTACAAACTGGGTAGAGACCAATAACTTTTAAAAAGCAATTCGAACTACCAGCTAATAGCTGAATGGATGACAACAAAATTTCAAGTTTGAAAATGTTCAATGTAACTAACAGTCTAAAAGTGCTATTAACTCAGCAACTAATACGTTAAACTACAGAACAAAACGTTTCGCACAACTGCGAGAATCCCGCTGTAAGGTATATGTTATACTGTCCTTTAAATTGATGTTCAATCCTCCCAGAACCAGGTCATGCTGATTCTTGGTGCCCCAGGGTTTACTCCTGATCTTTTCCTTTCCCAGCCTGGAAACTTTGAATTCCAGAACTGCCTTTCATGGTGTGAGTTTTTTTGGAGATTTCCCCTCTAGCGAAAGATAAGCAGATCTCCCTGTTAACACCTCACCAATTTAGGTCTCTCTCTCTATACATTCTCATCTCAAAGCCTATTAGTATGGCAATCTGAATTACACAAGCCTTGTATCCAGTTAATGATGCTGATTAACTAACCTTAAGAACCCAACTCTCTTGGAACTAAATGAGCAGGTTAAGGCACAACTGTGTACAACTCAACATTCTCAGCATTTTTCTGTCCACTGTGAACACACAAGCTGCTGCCATTGTCTCCATGCATAAACAATTTACATCTTCTTCCTAGTAAAACAATCTGCCCCCCCCCCCATTAATCTCTAACAATCAGAACACTCAGGCTTTCTGTCAAATGGAATTCAGAACAGGTTACATGACAATCTTCATTATATCTTAAATCTAAGACAGTCTCAAAAGCATAACGATCTTATAAACCTCATAATTGTGATAGGTTGTTGAAAAAGGAAGCAGTAAGTATTTTGAGAGAATAGTGGAAACTCTTGGACCATATTGTGAATACCAAGTTAGCATAAGTATTCGCTGTCATAAATGTGGATCTAAGAATTTATAATGGAAAATATTGACACAAATATTGTGACAACTGGAAATCAAGTCGTGCAGCCAGGACGTGCAAATGTAAGATTTAAATTTTACATACATTTATTATATTTAACAGTTGAGCAGTGTTGATTTCTTTCTCTTTTGAAAAATAATCACTGTCTGTGAATCTGCTTCAGCTACTTAACTCGCGCAATCAGTAGATTTAAAATGTACAATTTTCAAATTAGGGAAAAGGTGTTATTCATCAGAGCTGTTAATTAGTGTTGCTAATTTTGTCATGATTTTTATTAACACCAAAGCAAAGTATCCTGAAAAACCTTTGGTCAAAATAAAAGTGGTAGATGTTGCACAGTTGGTGAAACTGCTGCTGCGATCTTTGTAAAATAACAGTTTTTCAGTAACGTAATGCTGACAAAGGATTGTCAGGATTTTTAATTGCTCAGCAACATGCCTATCTAAATTCTTTACACATGTACGTATATCTATAAAATATGTATCATTGAAATCTACATTCCAAATAACATCGATGCAACTTTCTTCGAAGGTGGAATTGTTTCCCTGACCCTTCTCTCTTTGCCCAATAGTTTTGAAGAGTTTACATTTTTACTTGACTGCAGCCTCCAAATATTTATAGCCGAATTGAAAAGTTAATTTGTGGCATTTAGTATTGTCAATTTCTGGGAGACATCAGGGGCGTGATTCTCCGACCCCCCCACCGGGTCAGAGAATCGCCAGGGGCCGGCGTGAATCCCGCCCCCGCCGTGTCCCAAATTTTCCGTCACCAGAGATTCGGCGGGGGCAGGAATCGCGCCGCGCCGGTCGGCGGAAATCGCGCCGGTCGGCGGGCCCACCCCTGGCGATTCTCCGGTCCGCGATGGCCCGAAGTCCCGCCGCTGTCAACCCATGCCAGCCAGCGTGGATTGGACCACCTTTCGAACGGCGGGACAAGGCGGCGTGGGCGGGCTCCGGGGTCCTGGGGGGGGGGATCTGGCCCCGGGGGGTGCCCCCACGATGGCCTGGCCCGCGATCGGGGCCCACCGATCCGCGGGCAAGCCTGTGCCGTGGGGGCACTCTTTTCCTTCCGCCTTCGCCATGGTCTTCACTATGGCGGAGGCGGACGAGACCCCTCCATTGCGCATGCGCGGGGATGCCGTGAGCGGCCGCTGACGCTCACGCGCATGCGTCGCCCGGCAAAGTCATTTCCGCGCCAGCTGGCGGGGCGGAAATCACTCCGGCTCGGGCCGTCACTCCGGCTCGGGCCTAGCCCCTCAAGGTGAGGGCTCGGCCCCCCAAGATGCGGAGAATTCCACACCTTTGCCGGACTGGTTTCGGCGTTTTTGGCGCTGGTCGGCAGACATCGCGCCGATTGCGGAGAATCCCGCCCCAGTTCTCGGAATAATATCCCATACATTATCAATTCCGACCATTTTTACACTCAAAATCGGTAGCCCTGCTGACGTATATGAAAACAAAAGAAAATAACTAATACAATATAACTGTATAGTATTCTTACAATATTCTTTGGCAAACTGTTGAAATGCACAAGGTGCACAGTACTCAATTGAGTTGTCAGGAAAATGTAAATGCATGTTATTTTACTCATTGCAACACTCACTGTCAATGGCTCAGCAAGTTAATCTGGTGAGCAACTGAGTGCATCATACAGATTAGAAATGAGCCATTGCTTTTTAGTCCCTGCTCAGTTACCTGATCTAAGGTGGGGCCACGGTAAATGTGTTACTGATTCTCTCTTCCTGATAAGTAACCAGTTCACCCCAACTGGAACTACACGGATCTGAACATCAGGTGTAAATAGGGAGGTCTGCACCCCAGCTTGTGGCTGAATAGCTTGCTGATGCTTAACATTCTGGCTTGTACATGAGGAATGGTGATAGTGAAGCTGCACCTCAGCAGGGAGTCAATGACTTGGAAATGGGGAAAATCTGCAAAGAAATACAAAACTGCAATCAGAATTATCCTTTGTTTGCACAGCTAAGGTTACAAAGGACGTCATGGTGAATAGCATTTTGCATAATATGTTTTTACATGATCTGAATATACTGTTACAATTCTACTTTAAAATCTATTCTTTTACATGCCAAAAGAGCAGCACAGAAGGACAATGGTTAGCACTGCTTCCTCACAGCTCCAGGGACCCAGGTTCAATTCCAGCCTCAAGAGACTGTCTGTGTGAAGTTGCACGTTCTCCCCGCGTCTGCGTGGGTTTCCTCCGGGTGCTCCGGTTTCCTCCCACAGTCCAAAGATGTGCAGGCCAGGTGGATCGGCCATGGTAAATTGCCCCTTAGTGTCCAAAAGGTTATGTGGGGTTACTGGGTTATGGGGATAGGGTGGAGGCTGGGGCTTAAATAGGGTGCTGTTTCTAAGGGCCGGTGCAGACTCAATGGGCTGAATGGCCTCCTTCTGCATTGTAAATTCTATGATTTGCAGTTATCAGTTGTTTGCTTCATATCCAGGCTTCTTTGCATTGCTGGCATAATTTTGTGAGTGGACCTCTACTTCTCTGATTAGGCGTAGGTTTCTTATTGTTAGTTCCGTTGGGATGGTTGACTTTTCCTGTTGTTCCCATTCTTCTTTTACATGTCATCTGGGACTTTTTATAATTTCAAGTACGCTTGTTTAGATTCAGAAATTCTTGTAAATCGGTTTGATAAAGCAGTTCTAAATCAATATTGATCAACATTGATAATGACTGGTCTTGGATTGTTGATTGGAATAATGATTGGTCTTTTGTCCTGTATTGGAACCTTAATGTTGCATAGACCTCCTTTGTAAATGATTGCGATTGATCAGACCTTAACAAATGAATGCCTGAGCAATTTAATTTCTCAGATATTGGCCTTGAAATTATTAAATACGAATACCATTAATTGGCTGAAACACAGGAAGACTGATGGACTCTGTGCACACAGTGTTCAAGGATGCCAATTCAGAACTGACAAGTGTGATGAACTGTTGTACTTGTTTGACACTTGTGAACTGATGCAGATATAAAGGTCAAATCGATTTTCTACTTCAGTGTCATCTTGTCTGAAATGTATGACTTCATTGTTATACCAGCTGCTATTTGGAGTTAGCGATTTAAAAAAAAGAGAGGCCTGGGTCTATAATATAATAATCTTTACAATATGTTTATACATGATTTACAATATGTTTATACATGATCATTTATAATAATCACAAGTAGGCTTACATCAACACTGCAGTGAAGTTTTGTGAAAAGCCCCTAGTCGCCACATTCCGGTGCCAATTCGGGTACACTGAGGGAGAATTCAGAATATACAAATTACCTAAAAAGCATGTCTTTCGGGACTTGTGGGAGAAAACCGGAGCACCCGGAGGAAACCCACGCAAACACAGGGAGAACGCGCAGACTCCGCACAGCCAGTGACCAAGCCGGGAATCGAACCTGGGACCATGGCGCTGTGAAGCCATAGTGCTAACCACTGTGTTACCGTGCTGTCTCGTTGGTTTGTTTTAATATTGCAGTGTTGGAAGGGGTGAGGGTAGAAAAAACATTCAATGTCACATAGGACTGGCTGGCTAATTGAAATGCAATGCAGTGTGGTCATTGTTTGATAATTCTCTTGAAGTTATGATTTTGTTTCTTTTTAAAACAGGTAATGCCAGAAAAGGTAGTCTTTTTAGTTGTTCATGAGCTGCTCAGCTCAAGACGAGTGAGGAACTAGAGGGCTGTCATGTTTTAGAAGAAGCAGTTCTTTATTGGACTGGATTGCTTCCATTGCTTTATGGATGATAATATGATACAAAGAATGAAGAATACCTTGTCTAATAGTAAGAAGGAATTCACTTTAATGATCAAATGGATAATTTTTAAACAAATAAGTTGGACCAGAAAATATTGAGAGATGGAGGAGTGAGAAGGCAATAAAAGGGACTTGAAGGAACATGATGATCTGAATTTTGAATTGGAGGTGTTGGGAGATTGAGGAATGAAAGTCAGGGCAAGGGTATGGATATGTGCAACTTGTGTGTGTAGAGTATTGGGGAACGAAGTTTGGATGAGTTGAAATTTAGAAGGTTGAGTATGAGATGCTGGCTGGAGACTGGAGGTGATGAAAGCACAAATAAGGTTTCCAGCCACAGTTGTGCGGTTCAGGCTGGGGATTGGCAATGCTACAGAGGTAGAAGTAAGCAACCTTTTGTGATGTGTGTCATGGCAACCTGGGCGAGTGGCCCAACCCCACTTGACCTGGGGTCGCAACGCAGGTGAAATTAAAGTTACTGAAATATCCAATGGGCGGGTTTCTCCGGCCATGTCTGCCCGACGACCAGAGAATCTTGCCCGAGGTCAGTGGACTTCTCCATTGTCCACGTCTCGCCCGTGGCGTTCTTGTGGCGGGCGGGGTGGAAGAATCTAACCCAATGTCTTCAGTGAGATCCCAATTAAGTACAGCCACCAGGTTTGTAAATTTTAACACAAATAACCTTTAATTATTTAACAGTAATAAGTATTAAACAGGCAACAATACAACTGGGTAACAACTGCCTAATTCCCAACCCCCCCTTTCTAATTCGCCCCACACACACCTACACACACACATACCTACACACAACATAGAGGGAAAGAGTGATGGAGAGGGAAGAAAATAATGATATAAAATAAAAGATAGGCATCTTTGACTTCAGATGGATATCTTCCAGTTAGTTCCTTTCTCCAGTTTAGATTTCAGTTGGATGTTATCTTTTCCTTCAGCTTTTAATGGTCTTCACTATAGACTCGCAGAGGCAGAAGGCAGCCAGCATCCGAGAGAGAGAGGGAGAAAACACAGCTTCTTACTTCGAGGGTCTCATGTCTTCTGCTGGGATCTCGCCGAAAACCCCCACCTGGCAGGAACGAATCACTGTCTGTTGCCAGGCAGAACACAGTTTCCCATCCAGCTGGGAAGGGAAGTGAATCCACATGCCGCCACAAGAACCCATCACAACCCATTGGCCCCCAGCCAACCAAATAAACTGAATCCCTCCAATCTGCTGGGTGCCAGAAAGTTAGGGATTTCCTTTCCCAAACACAACATTTGTGGACATGTTTCTAGTTGCAACTTTGAATTCTGTACTTCCCCCGCTCGACTTAAAGGTATATCTCAGTTAACGATCCCCGGAACAAAAAAATAAAGATAAAATAAAGAAATGGGAACAAAGGGAAATCAAAAGGAAGGACTCTCACATGGGGAGGATGTTGAGTTAGAAGTTCAACTCTGGGATAAATCGGATTCCAAGCTTGAAATATCATGAGACAGTGGACTGAGAGGAAGTTGATAAGGACATTAAGTTTATGATAGGGGACATATAGAGAAAGGGAAGACGCACATGAGGTGGCTCCGGCCTGGGTACTGCATTTTTAGTCCCTTTCGCCCATATTCTGGCGGATTTTGTTCATTCAAAATCCCACCTGATCGATGGTATAAGGTGCCCACTTAAGGGAAATGCCCAGAAGGACCAGGGTAAAGAAAATTGAAGAAAGAAATTCGTCGATGTTTCGGGGATCTTCGGTGGAGAAGATTGTGGAGGCTGCTGCTGCTACTCTGTCCACTCCGCTGATGGCTGAGATACTTACCGGCATCTTGGTGACTGAATTAGAGAAGCAAAGGTGGCAGATAGAAGAGGCTCTGGCTCCCATTCAGTCGGTGTTGGAGAAGTCCAATGAGTTGGTCAAAGTGCATGGCACTGCGATAAAGGGAGTGGAGGTCTCTCTCTCTCCCTCTCTCTCTCTCTCTCAAGGCATAGTGACCAGATTGCCTCTCATGAAGCTGAGATGTTGCGTATGGTCGGTGGGAGTAAAGCACTGAAGACCAAAGTGGACGATCCAGAAAATCGTTCTCGGAGGCAGAATATCAGAATCGTGGAGTTGCCAGATGGAATGGAAGGCCCAACTCCCATTGAATACTTTTCAAAGATGTTTGGGAAGATGGTGGCGTAGTGTGAATTCACTTCCTTCCCCAGCTGTATTCAGCGCACTGGACACTCTGCCAGAAGATCCATCCGAACGAACTGTCATGAACTGTAATCATAGGACCATAGAAAAGCAACGGATCCTGAGATCCTAAAGATCATCGTGATTATAAATGGGCCATCAGAATGTATCAAGACGTTGGCGCAGAGCTGGCGAGGAAGTGGGCAGCTTTTAACAAAGCCAAGGCCACCCTGTATAAAAGGAGCTCGATTTGGGGTGTATATCCAGCGCGGCTGAAGAGTGACTTTTGGATCGAAAGACCTTTTTTTGCTGCGCCGGAGGATAGATATATAGAATGTACAGTGCAGAAGGAGGCCATTCAGCCCATCGAGCCTGCACCCTACCTAAACCCATGTCACCACCCTATCCCAGGGGTTGGTTTAGCACAGTGGGCTAAACAGCTGGCTTGGAATGCAGAGCAATGCCAGCAGCGTGGGTTCAATTCCCGTACCGTCCTCCCTGAACAGGCGTCGGAATGTGGCGACTAGGGGCTTTTCACAGTAACTTCATTGAAGCCTACTTGAGACAAAATGCGATTATTATATTATATTATATTATATCCCCGTACCCAGTAATCCCACCTAACCTTTTTGGCCACTAGAGGCAATTTATCATGGCCAATCCACCTAACCTGCACATCTTTGGACTGTGGGAGGAAACCGGAGGAAACCCACGCAGACACTGGGAGAACGTGCAGACTCCGCACAGACAGTGACCCAGATAGGAATCGAACCTGGGACCCTGGAGCTGTGAAGCAACTGTGCTAACCACTGTGCTACCGTGCTGCCCTGTGGAGGCTTTTGTTAAAAAAAACATGGGCTGGGTGAGAGTTGATTGAAGTTTATTTCAGGTATTTGGGTGTTCGGGGTGGTTTTAAAAAAAATAGAATTTACAGTGCAGAAGGAGGCATTTGGCCCATCGAGTCTACACCAGCCCTGGAAAGAGCTCCCTACCTCAGCCCACGCCTCCACCCTATCCCCCTAACCCAGTAACCCCACCTAACCTTTTTAGACACTCAGGGGCAATTTATCATGGCCAATCCACCTAACCTGCACATCTTTGGACTGTGGGAGGAACCCGGAGCACCCAGAGGAAACCCACGCACACGGGGAGAATGGCAAACTCCACGCAGTCACCCGAGGCTGGAATTGAATCCGGGTCCCTGGAGCTGTGAGGCAGCAGTGCTAACCACTGTGCCAACCTTCTGCCACAGTATGAGGTAGGGATGTCCATTGTCTCCACTTCTGTTTGCTTTACCAATTGAACTGCTGGCGTTAAGATCCTCCAGTGAGTAGAAAGGGATAAGTCAGGGAGGGAGGGAGCATAGTGTATCTTTGTACGCATATGATCTTTTTTATATTATGGACCCAGTTTCCACTATGGATGAGGCAACAAACCTATTTAGTAATTTGGACAACAGTGAATATTTTCCGGTTAACCCCCCAGGGAGGAGAGTCCATCTGGGGTTGTAGCCTTTTTGCTTGGCCAGATCTAGCTTTCGTTATCTGGGTATCCGAGTGGCCCTTGATTGGCCCTCAGTCCATAAATTAAAACAATTATTTTTTTTAATTAATTTTTTTCCAATTAAGGGGTAATTTAGTGTGTCCAATCCACCTTGCACATTGGGTCTTTCTCAGGGTACAAACTAAATCGAGACCAGAGTGAGTATTTTGTGGTGTCCCGGCCGGGGGAGCTGCCATTCCATAGGGCAGGGACTCACTTTAGGTACCTGGGGGTGCAGGTTGCCTGGGAGTGGGGGGGGGGGGCTCTGCAGGTATAACATTTCTAGTTTGGTGGGGAGAGTGAAAGCTGATCTAGCAAGGTAGGATGGTCTCCATCTGTCACTGGTGGGTCGGGTGCAAGCGGTTAAAATGAACGTGTTGCCGCGATTTCTGTTTATCTTTCAATGCCTGCCGATTTTCCTGCCAAAGGCTTTTTTCAGAGAGATTGAGGGAAGGATTACTTCGTACATATAGGGAAGGAAGGTGGCCAGAGTTAGAAAGGTGCTGCTACAGAGGGGAAGGCAGGCAGGGGATTTGGGTCTTCCGAACCTGATGTATTACTACTGGGCGGCAAATGTGGAGAAGGTGCGGAGCTGGGTCAGAGGGGTTGATTCCCAGTGGATCAGAATGGAGGAGAGTTTGTGCAAGGGGTGGGGATTGAAAGCACTAGCAACAGCGCCGCTCCCGATGGCCCCGGGGAAATACTCAGGGAGTCCGGTATTAATAGCTTCATTGAGAATTTGGAGGCAGTTTCGCCAACACTTCAAGTTGGGGGCAGGGTCAAGGGAAATGCCGATTCGGGGGAACCACAGATTTGAGCCAGGGAAGTGGGATGGAAATTTTCAGAAATGGGAGGAGAAGGGGATTAAGACACTAAAAGATTTGTTTCTTGGGGGTCGGTTTGCAGGATTGAAGGAGCTGGAAGCGATGTATGGGCTGGAGCAGGAGGAAATGTTTAGATACATGCAGGTTCGAGATTTTTGCCAGAAAGGAGATACAGAGCTTCCCGGTGGAGCCGGCCTCCACATTGCTGGAGGAGGTGCTGACGACAGGGGGACTGGAGAAGGGGGTAGTGTCGGCGGTTTACGGAGCTATTTTGGAAGAGGAGAAGGCACCACTGGAAGGGATCAAAGCAAAGTTGAAGGTTGAGTTGGGAGAGGATATGGAGGAGGGGCTCTGGTGTGAGGTGCTCCGGAGAGTGAATGCCTCCACCTCGTATGTGAGGTTGGGGCTGAGACAGTTGAAGGTGGTATACAGAGCACACCTCACGAGGGCGAGGATGAGCCGATTCTTTGAAGGTTTGAAGGAGTAGAAGATGTGTGTGAACGTTGGTGGGGGGGGGGGCACTAATCACGTTCATATGTTTTGGTCCTGCCCGAAGCTAGAGGATTATTGGAAGGAGGTTTTTAGGATAATTTCTAAAGAGGTGCATGTGAAACTGGACCCGGGCCCCCGGGAGGACATATTCGGGGGTCGGACCAGTCAGGGTTGGAAACTGGTGTGGAGGCAGATGTTGTAGCCTATGTCTCGTTGATCGCCCAAAGGCAGATCCTGATAGGTTGGAGTGCAACCTCTCCACCCTGTGCCCTGGCGTGGCGGGGGGACCTGTTGGAATTCTTGACTCTTGAGAAGGTAAAGTTTGAAATGAGGGGAAGGATGGAGGGATTCTACAATTCATGGGCATTATTCATTATGCACTTTCAAGAACTGGATAACATCGAACATTAGTTGGGCCGGGTGGGTGGGAGGGTTGGGGGTGTCGTGTTGTTCACCCTGTGGTAACACGGATTGCATACGATGCAGTTAACTGATCAAGTATACGCCAAACGTGGGCGTTGGTTCAATATAAGGTTTATTGAACTTCAGTGCTGCAGGACCTCATGCCCCTTCCTGCCTATGTCGTTAGTACCAATATGTACAACGACAGGTCACATTCACTTTGTTGTGTGGGGGGTCGGGGGGAATCCCACCCTGAATGGTTGACAAATAGTCTCAGAACACAGAGCGAGAGTGTGTGTGTGGAAGCTGATCTTATGCATACAGATGGTGTTACCAATTGGCAGATTGTGAGTAAGGAAGAGGAGAGGGACCAGGAATAGATTTTTGGAACTCTCAAAGTAAAGATTATGGCAAAATTGAGCAGGGGTTTTAAAGGAAAGAGAGTTCAAGTGAGAATGATGGCATGCCAAGGCAGAGGGGTTGATTTTTAAAAATATAAGGTGTATATTGATTGTGGTTTTGATGAAAAGGTTTGCCTCAAGGATAAAATGAGCTCAAAGGGACCAAAAGACAGGTGCAAACGAAGCTGGCGAGAGATGCGGGTTCAGAGCTTGGGGTGGGGGAATCTCGGTTTGAACTGGTGAGCAAGTAGGGCGGAGAAGCATCAGAGGAAGCTGAATGAATGATTTCAACCTTTGTGACAGACAAGCTCAATGAACATTTTAGAAACAAAGGGTGGCCAGCGGCGGGACCTTCCCGTCCTGCTGCTGCCAATGGGTTTTCCCATTGTTCCCACTCTCTGCTGGGGAATCTGCAGAGGGTGGGCGGCGCCGTTGGGACTGGGCGATCCCGATAATGGGAAAGATCGGAAAACTTTGGCCAAATTGTAAGCCGAGGACAAGGCTAAAGTATTAAATGAGTAATTTACATCTGTCTTTACCAAGGTAGCAGATGATATGAAAGTTAACCTAAAAAAGGAGAGAGAACTTATCTACAAAATAGTAATAGATAAAGCAGACATCCCAAATAGATCGCTATTACTGAGACTTGGTAAGGTACCTGGTCGACATTTACAGGGTTACGTCAAAGAAATGATGGTTTGAGACTAAGCACAACTAATCTTTTTAAGATGCAGCACAGGTTTTGATGGGCCGAATATTGTCTTCATATGCTGACAGTTTCTGTGATTTATGAACAATGCTGGATAATGCCACTCATTATAACCTTGTGATTGATGTTTTGGTTCTTCAAAACTTGAAATTCATTATGCATAATAGCCTGTGTACATGGAATGAAATGAAATGAAAATCGCTTATTGTCACAAGTAGGCTTCAAATGCAGTTACCGTGAAAAGAATGGTTTTCTAAGTTAAGAAAAAAAAAAAGCATTGCCCAGATTCAGTAGCTCATGATGTCTTAACTGAACACGCATTCGGCTTATTTACTAGAATAGATTGTTGGCATGAAGGGAGCTGAACTCCTGCCAGTAATGAGATCATTTATGTTGAGATGCTTCAGCTGGAACAATAATTGCTATAGTTAGACCGTCATGCTATGAAGATCTGACGTGTACAGAAATGATTACACACTGGTGCCATGTTCGATGCAGAAGTTACTTTGGTTCAAGTAATGTACGAACCAGTCAGCGATGAAAAATATTGGGTAGAATTTTCATTAGTAAGAATGCAGAAGAGAGTAGCTTCATCATTGGTTCAGTGGAGCCTTTCGTCTGTCCAATGACTGCAAGCTATGATAACATTGTGCAAGGTCAGACGGAGAACGTGTTTTCTCTGGTGATTTGCAGTTCCAAAAATTAATGATCAAGTTTGGGATTTCCCCGAACAGGCGCCGGAATGTGGCGACTAGGGGCTTTTCACAGTAACTTCATTTGAAGCCTACTTGTGCCAATAAGCGATTTTCATTTCATTTTCATTTCATTTCATCATTTGAAAAGCTGTGAGAAATTAGCACAGTATGAATTTATATTAGGGGAAGAATTTCCCATCATTGGTAATCTCATGTAGCTCTTGTCTTAAATTAATGTTGCAAGAGTGATTGTGAGGTGAATTGCAATAGGATTATTTTAATAAATGTTCATAGAAAAGTGGCTGCATTTATTTGTTTTTATGCTGATTATTATTCTAATTATAACATATTTTTACAGTAGTTGGTCTCCTGTGGCATTACGCACAGAAAGTTGGAGTAACTAGTGGCTCCTTTACTTGCCTCTGATGTCTTCATGTTGTTTATTCTCTACAATTCTGCTCTTGTTCTGTCTCTATCCTTTTATTTGTGTATTCTTCTGCTTCTCTCTTTCTTTAATATAGGATCTAATGGGTGGGATAGCCTCGAAAGGGAGCACCATTGGCTGCAGTCAAAAAAATGTCCTCCCGTGACTTCCTTCACATCCTTTCTCCCAATGAATCACATCAACTCTCTGAATATTTTGCCATGTTGGCAGGGTCCTTCCTGTTTATTCCCCTGTTTCCACATTCTTTTATTTTGCTGTTATCACTTTTGATCCATGGATGAATAATGGACATGTGTCTTTAAGTCAAGCAACAAAGAGGAGTGAGGAATTCAGGAGTTACAGGAGAGAACACTCTGCTAGTCCTGCTAGTTTGAACAGGAGGCCTCAGACTTTTCGGCACCAGAGAGAGAGATGGGGAGGGACTCGGTTTGATTGATTGGCTGGTGGCCAATGAATTGACCAAAAGGCCGTACACTGCCCGACAAAGTGTGGTGATTGGATCTTATGCCGTTGGAATGATTTTCAGAGTCCCAAGGCTCTCGGTTTGACTCCAGGAAGCACAGGGGAAAGACCTACTTTCCTCCTTGTTTTCTCCAAAAAGTCTATGGGTGCTGCATTTATGTAGCTGCAGAGAACCTTAATGAATGAATCCACAGGGAAACCATTACAGGCTGCAAACAAAGGCCAGCATCTATTCTCTTTCTCACTCCAGGAAGGCTGTGAGTGCCGTGTTTCTGAATCTACGGTAAACAACCTTAAACTGAAAGCAGGTTTGAAGAGGAGCAAGGTGCAAACAACCACTAGAAACAAAGACTTTTTTTTCCTTTTACTTATGATTTTTACCCCTTTCCTCTCCTCTGTGTTTGTCTGTCCGTGTGTAGAGGGTGGGGATGGGGCAAGTTAAAGTGGGGAATTAGGAATTAGATAATAGTTCACCAGTTGTATTTGCTGCAAATTGCTTCTTTATGTTACCGACCAGTCTCCACTATGGATGAGATTTGAAGCTACTTAGGAGTTTTGGCACCTTCTTCGGGTGTACGTTGAATCTGGATGAGAGCGAATACTCCTCGGTTAACCCCCCCCGGGGTGGGGGGGGGGGGGGGGGAGCCAATCTGGGGATGTTACCTGCTTGCCTGATCGAGCTTTCGATATCTGTGTATCGGCATGAACCACGATCGGGCCTCGCTCCATAAATTAAATGATGCTAGTCTGGTGAATATGGTCAAATCTGACTTGCAGAAATGGGCTAACGTCCCCCTTGTCCTTGGCAGGCAGGCTTCAGACCATTAAAATGAATGTCCTCCCGAGGTTTTTATTGCTTTTTCAGTGTCTCCCCACTTTTCTCCCTAAATCCTTTTTTGTTGGAGTTAACAAATTGGTGTCCTCTTTTATTTGGGCGGGCGAGACCCCAAGGATCTGTAGGGCGTTTCTCCAGAGGGCTAGACAGTCATTTGGTTTAGCTTTACTCAATTAGTTATTATATTATTGGGCTGCCAATAGAAGTACTGGGGTGGCTTAGTGATCCGTATTCCATATGGGGGCAAATGGGAGCGAGTTGCAGAACAAGGCCAGCAGCGCGGGTTCAATTCCCGTACCAGCCTCCCCGAACAGGCGCCGGAATGTGGCGACTAGGGGCTTTTCAAAGTAACTTCATACTTGTGACAATAAAATATTATTATTATTGCAGAGGCTCTAGTTTGGGTGCCTTAATAACTGCCTCGCTTCCATTCTCTCCTGAGATTTTCTTCGACTCCGGTGGTGATGCCCCCTGAGGACCTGGAAGCAATTCAGACAACATTTTAAATTTAGCTCCATGTCGTTGTTGGCCCCTATCTGTAGTAATCATCTCCTTGTGTCGGCGGGCTTATTCTTGACATTTTGGTCATGGGAGGGCAAAGGTCTGGTCAAGGTTTGGGGACTTGTTCGTGGAGGTAAGGTTTACCAGCATTGAGGAGCTGTCGGCAATATTTCAACCCTCTGGGACCAATTTGTTTAGATTTTCCAGATTTGTGATTTTTATACGGCGACTTTTCCTTCATTTCCCTTGTTACCAGCGTCCTCCTTGTTGAAGAGGATTTTATCTTTGGCCGGGTCTGGTGTGGGTATTTTGGGTATTTATGACCAGATCCCATGAGTGGAGTCAGCTCTGTTGGATGAGGTGAAGTGAGAGGGGGTGGTGAATTCTGGGTGAGGTGGTGTGGAATGAGGTGGTGTGTAATCTCCACCTCCTCCTGTGCTCGGCTCAGTTTGATTCAGTTCACAGGACCATCTAATCAAGGCAAGGGTGAGTGTTTTTTTTTCAGGGATGGACGACAGTTGTGGGCGATGTTGTTGCTAACTTTTGGTTGGTTCAATTGGCTCTGTTTTATAACTTTTGCTCTCGAATCGCCAGGTATCTTTATGATACCGCCACGAGGTTCAAGTTCAAGTAATGATCAATAACTCAGTACACCGATTAGTAAGATTCAAATCAAAGCACATTTATTATACACAGTAATTGCTACTCATGCATAAATTCTACTTCTAAGCTACCTCTGCAACTAACAGGCCTATACTTAGCTTCGGACTGGCACACCAGGTCAGGGGAACAAATGGCCTTTCGTTCGGGTTCTGAGTCTGCGGGATTCAAAGTTGGTACGGATTGGTAGCTAGGAGCGCCTATCTCGTAGCGAGCGTTGACTTAAGACTTACTGCATATCGGCGGCAGCTGCACCGGTCACTGTCAAGGGTTGGTTCGCGTTGCTGAGTGACCCTGTCAAGAAGAATGATTTGAACTTGGGGGCTTAACTTTATAGTCCCCAGGGGCTTCCTGCCTTTCGGGGCGGACCCTGTACCTGGTTCCAAGTGATTGGACTTCATTCCAATCGCTTGGTTCGATTTCTCCAATACTGGAGCGGTTCCCTGATCGATGGGCGGTCTTGAGGTGTCCATTAACCTCTTTTGTGTTGGCACCTGCTGGCGCCGGGGAGTCTGGCTTGGCTTTGTTTATCCCAAATGTTTTGATTGTTCCCGGGGATCGCTCATTAGTATGTAGATGGATGCTACATTATTATGCAGATGGCTGCTTGTATCGATGCTGTCTGGGCTTTTGCAGAGTTTAATACACAGTAACTTGCACCTGCTAGTTTCTGCCTGTGTTGGCTGAATTTCCCTTTTAAATCGGGACTTGGCCAACCCAGGTGGCTACAATGTTCTCCGAGACCGGCTAATCATACTCTGTAAGTATATGTTCTGGTCATGTCCCAAGTTGTGAAGCTTTTGGGTCTGATTCTTTAACACCATATCAGAGATTCTTAACGTTAACTGGACACGTGTCCACCATTTTGGAGGTATTGGACTTATCGGTGCTGCAGACAGGGGTGAAGGCAGATGTCCTCATCTTTGCCTTGTTAATAGCTCAGCGGCCGGCTCTGCTTGGCTGGAGGTCCCCTACTCTGCCTAGTGCCCCGGCCTGGTTGGGTGACCTCATGGAATTTCTGCATTTGGAGAAGGTCAAATACACCATCAGGGGGTTGATTGAGAGGGCAGCCATTCATTTCCTTTTTCAAAGAGATAGTCACCTCAGTTGTTAAGGTTTTTTTTAGTTTATTGTTGGGGGTAAGGTTATGTTTGATGTGTTCTTAACTATTGATTGTATTCTTTTTATATTGTAACCTGAAGCATCTGTTTTATATTATTTTGTTGTATTATTTTGAACAAATGAAAAATCTTTTCAATAATTTGCTGCATATTTCATTATAGTTCTTGTTATTAATAAAAATCAATTGTGTTTACATTTACAAACCTGGTGACTGTAATTATTGGGCAGCCAAGGGCCAAAGACTTTGGGTATTTTTCTCAGAATTATTGGTTAATTCACTTGTGGTGTGACTCCGGGTCAAGTGAGGCCGAACACCTTCTGTTCGGCACACCCTCTGTGCTGCACACCCTCTGTGCTGCACACCCTCTGTGCTGCACACCCTCTGTGCTGCACACCCTCTGTGCTGCACACCCTCTGTGCTGCACACCCTCTGTGCTGCACACCCTCTGTGCTGCACACCCTCTGTGCGGCACACCCTCTGTACGGCACACCCTCTGTACGGCACACCCTGTGTTCGGCACACCCTCTGTGCTGCACACCCTCTGTGCTGCACACCCTCTGTGCTGCACACCCTCTGTACGGCACACCCTCTGTACGGCACACCCTCTGTACGGCACACCCTCTGTACGGCACACCCTCTGTACGGCACACCTTCTGTACGGCACACCTTCTGTACGGCACACCCTCTGTACGGCACACCCTCTGTACGGCACACCCTCTGTACGGCACACCCTCTGTACGGCACACCCTCTGTACGGCACACCCTCTGTACGGCACACCTTCTGTGCTGCACACCCTCTGTGCTGCACACCCTCTGTGCTGCACACCTTCTGTGCTGCACACCCTCTGTGCTGCACACCTTCTGTACTGCACACCCTCTGTACGGCACACCCTGTGTTCGGCACACCCTCTGTGCTGCACACCCTCTGTGCTGCACACCCTCTGTACGGCACACCCTCTGTACGGCACACCCTCTGTACGGCACACCCTCTGTACGGCACACCCTCTGTACGGCACACCCTCTGTACGGCACACCCTCTGTACGGCACACCTTCTGTGCTGCACACCCTCTGTGCTGCACACCCTCTGTGCTGCACACCTTCTGTGCTGCACACCCTCTGTGCTGCACACCTTCTGTACTGCACACCCTCTGTACGGCACACCCTCTGTACGGCACACCCTCTGTACGGCACACCCTCTGTACGGCACACCTTCTGTACAGCACACCCTCTGTACTGCACACCCTCTGTACTGCACACCCTCTGTATTGCACACCTTCTGTACGGCACACCTTCTGTACTGCACACCCTCTGTACTGCACACCCTCTGTACTGCACACCTTCTGTACTGCACACCTTCTGTACTGCACACCCTCTGTACTGCACACCCTCTGTACTGCACACCCTCTGTACTGCACACCCTCTGTACTGCACACCCTCTGTACGGCACACCCTCTGTACGGCACACCCTCTGTACTGCACACCTTCTGTACTGCACACCTTCTGTACTGCACACCTTCTGTACTGCACACCCTCTGTACTGCACACCTTCTGTACTGCACACCCTCTGTACTGCACACCCTCTGTACTGCACACCTTCAGACTGCACATAAGGATATGGGATGAGAAGTTTGTCACCTGAAACCTTTTTCCTTTTCAATTCTCTTAGCTGCACTCCCAAAGCTTTCCATCCTTCATCCCTTTCCAACTTATCATTCGCTTCTTTTTTCCTCCTCTCCATTTTATCCTTCTCCTCCATTTCTACTCAACCTCCCGTCCATTCCCCTCTTTTCTCCCTTCTGTTCAAACCTATATTTTTGCTCCCTTCTTCATTCACATACATCTTTTGCACTTTCCCTCTTTTCAAAATCCCCATCGACCCCAACCCTCCATTTTCATAGAGCTCTAAGGGGTTTCACAGAATGGAAAGAGGCCCTTCGGCCCAACATGACCATACCGGCCAGCTATTCTAATCCCACTTTCCAGCACTTGGCCCACAGCCTTGTACGCTCTGGCATTTCAAGTGCTCATCGAAATACTTAAATGTTGGGGATGTTCGTCTCTACCACTCTTTCAGACAGTGGGTTCCAGATTCCAACCACCCTCTGGATTTTCCTCAAATCCCCTCTAAACCTCCTGCCCCTTACCGTAAATCTTTGCCCCCTGGCCATTGACCCCTCCACTAAGGCAAAACGTTCCTTCCTGCCCACCCTATCTATGCCCCTCATAATTTCAACACCCCAATCAAGTCCCCCTCAGTGTATTCTGCTCCAAGGAAAACAACCCCAGCCGATCCAGTCTCTGTTGATGGCTGAATCGCTCCAGCCCAGGTGACATCCTGGTGAATCTCCTCTGCTCCCTCTCTAGTGCAATCACTTCCTTCCTATAGTGTGGCACCGTGAACCACTCTAGCTGTGGCCTAACCAGCATTTTATGCAGCTCCATCCTAACCTCGCTGCTCATATATTCTGTGCCTCGTCGAATAAAGGCAAGTATACCATATGCCTTCTTAACCACCTTGTCTACCTGTCCTGCTGTCTCTAGGGAACTATGGACTTGCACACCAACGACCCTCTGATCCTCTGTATTTCCCAGGGTCCTATCATTAATTGTCATAGAGTCATTAGAATCATAGAATCATACAGCACATCGTGTCTGCGCCGGTCCTCACCATGCTAATCCCATTATCCAGCATTTAACCCATACCCTTGTGTGCCCTGGGATCACAAGTGAACATCTAAATACTTCTTCAATGTTATGCCTTTCAGGTAGCGAATTCCAAACTCCCACCATCCTCTGGGTATAAAGGTTTCCCCCACATCCCCTCTAAACCTGCTTCATAATTTTAAACATCAATGAAATCCAGTCCCCCCCCCCCCCCCCCCCCCCAAACAATCTCCTCTGTTGTAATAAAAACTACACATTTGTTTCCAAACTTGCTTTGATTTTGTATTTCCTCGTGGGCACTCCACACACTCTCTAGCTTCAACAACCTTTCCGAGCTGGGTAGCCCAAACCTGGACACAGTAAAGGTTTAGCTTAGATTCCCCATTCCACGTGGATTTTTATATTCTATATGTGTGGCATGAAATCTTGCATTCATTAGATAATTCTAATGGTCTTAGAGTTTGAGCTGTTGACCTATGAACCTACTGCACTTCACATTGTCAAGTTTTCCATTCAAATTAGAATTATTACTTTTTTTAACCAAAATGTACCACCTTCGATTTTCTGACGTTGAGTTCCATCTAGCTCCCTTTTTGTCAATTTTATCCTCTTAACATTATTTCCTTGTCATGTTTACACGCTCACAATTATTTGTTCGGCTTCCTGTTTCAGAATTTTCTGTGTTACTCCCTCTACCCAGCCATCCAAATCATTGATTAATATTGTGAAGTGAAGCAACTCCAGGACAGGCATCACTCCTTATTCAGTCTCCCGGACAATTTACCTTTAACCCCTTCTCTCAGCTTCCTCCTTCTAAATAGATTTCAATCCAATTTTCTGCCTTCCATCTAATGCAATGTCTCTCAAGCATTGCCCATATTCTCTTGCGTGGGACGTGGTCAAAGGCTTTCTGAAAGTCTATTTAAGACCATAGACAGAGGAGCAGAATCAGGCCATTCGGCCCATCGAGTCTGCTCTGCCATTCAATCATGGCTGAAATGTTTTTCACCCCCATTCTCCTGCCTTCTCCCCATAACCCCTCATCCCCTTATTAATCAAGAACCTATCCATCTCTGTCCTGAAGATACTCAGTGCCAGAGCAGCACGGCGGCACAGTGGTTATCACTGCTGCATCACGGTGCCGAGGTCCCAGGTTCCATCCCGGCTCTGGGTCACTGTCCGTGTGGAGTTTGCACATTCTCCCCGTGTCTGCATGGGTTTCGCCCCCACAACCCAATGATGTGCAGGGAAGGTGGATTGGCCACTCTAAATTGCCCCTTAATTGGAAAAAATGAATTGGGCACTCTAAATTGTAAAAAAAAGATACTCAGTGACTTGGGCTCCAATGAATATTCTACATTTGCTGCATTTCCACCATAATATTGTGGTGATATGCATCACTGTAAATACACGAGGGGTTAATGTAAATACACTACAACTACGTAAACACTAGAGGGTGCACCGGACATATGACATACAGAACAGCTGTACAGCTAATGAACACATAGAATAGGACATGACCAATGGGCAGTGAAGACACCCAGAGATGACACTACCACAAGGAGGCAACCCATATAAAAGGACAGGGCACACATGCTCTTTTTCTTTCCACAGGCAACACTCAGAGCGAAGGACAGGGGCAGATCAGAAGCATCACAGTCACCGCATGGCTTAGAACAGACTGCTTGGTTAGACTGAGTTACTATAGCAAGATTAGCAGGAGAGTTGAACTCAAGTAGGAGAATTGTTAACTGTTCAATAAATGTGTTAAACCTATCTCCAAGTCTGAACCTTCCTTTGTCAGAGCATACATCAAGGAAGCAGCTTATGTTACATGAAGAAGCATAACACAACATGGTACCAGTAAGTGCCTGTTGAATTTATATAGTTCAAATCAACATATCTGTGACTACCAGCAACAGCAGCCAGGCAAGATGATCGAGATTCCGGTTCCTCAGCAGCTCAGGTACCACGGCAATCTCAGTACCAACTGGCGTGCATTCAAACAGAGATTTAAGATCTACATGGTAGCACCCGACCTAGATGGCGTGGCCGATACTGAGAAGATAAAGCTTCTACTCACCATTGCGGGTGAAAGTGCAACAGAAATCTTCAACTCCTTCAGGTATTCCAAAGGGCAAGACAAGAGAGACTTCCAGACAGTCCTGGACAAGTTTGAAAACTATTGCGAGGTAAACACAACAGATGAAATCGGTAAAACTGGCGGCAATACTCGCCACGAGGCAAAGGTAGGCTTGCAAATGCAGAAAACGGCAGTTTTGATTGGCAGCCATCTTGAGAAAGGAGCCGCACACGCGCAGTTCCCCAGAAGACGCGAACCGGCAAAACAGTGTTTTGCGCATGCGCGAGAAGCTGCGCATGAGCAGTTGCGCGAAGAGCGCACAGTAAAGGAAAAGCGATCTGTGCATGCACAATGCATTCCTACGCTCTACGTCACAAGCGTCATGACGTCAGAGGCCCGGGACCACGCCCACTTAAAGGGGAAATGCTCTAAAATGGTGAAAAAAGACTGAATTACCAGAGCAAGATTAGCAGGAGAGTCGAACTCAAGTAGGAGAATTGTTAACTGTTCAATAAATGTGTTAAACCTATCTCCAAGTCTGAACCTTCCTTTGTCAGAGCATACATCAAGGAAGCAGCTAATGCTACATGAAGAAGCAGAACACAACAAATATTTTTATGTCTAATTCATGATTGAAAATATTTCCTACCAAAGCGAACTGGCCTGTAATAGACTAATTCTGTTTCTATTTTTGAAAGCGGATTAATCGACTGCACCCCAGTCTTGTGGCAGATACCCAATCTCGTAGAACCATGAAAAATAATTTCTCAATATTATCTCACCATGTTTTTTTGTGAAACATGTATATTTTTAACATTTTATTTGGGGCTTTAGAAATGACACAAGAGGATAAAAAAAGGGCAGTAAAAAAAGTATTTCATAAAGGACACATTGAAAAAAAGAAACGATTGCACAGTAAGCACTATGTTGTCCGCTACTGAAACACATTGTTGATCATTTGTAAAATTTTTACAGAATATCTTTTTATTGTTTGTATTTCTGTTTGGGTCAAAATAATGAAACATTCCTCTGATCCTGCAAGGATCCTGCGTTAACTTGGACAAGTGCCATCCAATTTGTGGTTGGTGTAAATGAACGACAAAGAAGTGATTATGATTTTGCAGAACTTCACAATATTATTCAGATGGACCACAAAGATACATAGATGCATAGAACATACAGTGCAGCAGGAGGCCATTCGGCCCATCGAGTCTGCACCGATCCACTTAAGCCCTCACTTCCACCCTATCCCCATAACCCAATAACCCTTCCTAACCTTTTTGGACACTAAGGGCAATTTAGCATGACCAATCCACCTAACCTGCACGTCTTTGGACTGTGGGAGGAAACCGGAGTACCCGGAAGAAACCCACGCAGACACGGGGAGTACGTGCAGACTCCGCACAGTGACCCAGCGGGGAATCGGACCTGGGTCCCTGGCGCTGTGAAGCCACAGTGCTAGCCACTTGTGCTACCCGTTAAGTGTCTAAAATTTTAAAAAACGTCAAGCTGATGCCATGAGATTGGGGCATGTCAGGGCATAGTGGAGAGGTTTGCTGTGCGCCTGGAACATGGTAGATATGGCCCGGAAGCTGCTTGATGATGAAGTTCGGTGGAAAGGGAAACATTATGTGTGTCCTCGTACTGACAGCCCTCATTTTGACGAGCAGAATTCAGTAAAATCCTTTTGTTCTTCCCTTTTCAAAGGCTTTGTCTTGTCACCTGGGCATTGAAAGGGTTTATTCCAGCAGCGCACAGCAGCCTGTCTGTTCCCTTGAAAGTGTCACGAAGAGTAATTAAGTTCTAACCAGGCATTATAACAGCAGTCATTATCATACCTTGACTTTATTTACATATTACTAACAAATGGACACTTTGTATGCAGTAACTGTGCACCTGGCAAATGAAGTGTTTAATAGCTAGATAAGTGACAAAATTGAATAGCATTATATTGCGGTATTCTACAACAATCAATATGGATTTAGGATTCTCCGAGCGACTCTGGAACAAACATGCGGCACAGCTGTGCTTATATGGTTTATGAACTGTTTTCAATTGGAAGACAGAAATAAGATGAAATAATGAGACCTGAATAATTCTGACTGTCGAACCAGAATATCCCTTTGTGGTCTTGGCATGAATTGAATTATTTTTACAGCCTAGGCTTCAATGGTTAATATACATTTTTGCCAGGAATGTAATGCATAATGTATTTGGGTTATCGTTGCTGTTTCTGGGGAAGAAGGGATCCTGACCTTCATACCATGCAGCCAACACCTCCTCTTTCTGGGCAGAGGAACACTCAAGGGCTGAACCTGTAATAGTCCAAGGATAAATATGTTTGTGGACTGTTTGACTGGGCCAGCCTCACGGCAGAGGGAGATGGTCAACACTAGGAGCTCACAGATGGGTTCGACTCTTAAGGTTTAAGAACAGAAACCATGGCTGATTACTCAGCCTCTAACCTAGGGGCGATGACAGGAGTTGGTGGAGATCCTGGTGGAGATTGCCCACTATTGGCGAAGCTGCATTGCACTTCTGATGGGAAAGATAAAATAATTGGCTGAAAAGTGTGGGATGGCTCAGTATTAATGGCTTAACCATTCCGTGTCTCCTTCCATGTCACTTTGGCTCAGATAATAGTTTTTTTAAGCTCTGAATCAGAGGCTATGACTTCAAGCGTAACTGTGAACTTTAGATATTCCAGGTACTTGCGTGCAGCCCTATGAGTGTGCTGCATATTGGAGGTGCTGTCCTTTGAAATAGGTCTTAAACTGGAACTTTATTTACTGCTCAGTCAGATGTACAAAATCCTGTGGTATGATTCAAAGAATAACAGTTCTCCCAGAAGTTGTATTGGTCAAACAATGTGCACAAATTAGTGCCATGTTTGTCTGCAGGGCAACAGTGATGATATGAGCAGTAACGTTATTTGTATTGCACATTCGAACATTCGAAGCTGCTGCATAAATGCAAGTTCGTTCTTCCTTCCTTGTAGACAGTGATTGTTTTTGCGTTGCATTCAGAGATTCCTTTTCCTTCTTGTATCCTTGGCCCTCTTCTATTCTTCAACTACATCCGACTCCTTGACAATATCATCCAAAAACACACAGTAGGTTCTAAATTTAAGCCGATGAAATTTTTCTCTTTCTCACCGTCGCCTCTTTGTTTTTTTTCAGCTGTCTCCAATTTGTCATTCTGCTTGTCCAACATTCAATACTGGATGAGTAGAAATTCTATCCAACTATGTATTGGGGAGACTGAAGCTCTTGGGCTGGACTGCCCATCCAGCGATGCCGGAATCGTGAACGCAATTGGGCGAGGAATCCCGTGTCAGCTGGAAATTGAGGGATGTGCCGGTCGGCCAGCAGAATGCCGTGCTCCGGCGCCACAACAGCGACGTGAATATGTTCCACCTGCACGCCAGTGTGGGTGTGGACATTGTACAGCAAACGGCATTCGGATATCATTAACGGGCCCGACCCAGCAATCTCTCTCTCCCCCCCCCCCTCCCCCACACACCCACCACCACCGCGATAATCTGCCTCGGCCAGCAGGAATCACCGATGGCACGGTTCACTTGTATTTTAACTCGGGAAACAGGCGGTGTGGCTGCTGAGGGAGGGAGAGGAGGGAAGACATGTTCCCAAAGGCACAACTGTGGGCCGCCAGTCCTGCCGCTGACTGCGGGGGTGTCAGCCAGGGCCGAGGAGAATAGCAGGGAGCGACCGGGGCATGGACCGGGGGGGTCGGGGTCTCCCCCAGGACCAAGGTGTCCAGGCATGCACCGCGACTTTGCAGCCTGCAAGGCAGCAATCCGGCTGCGCACCCCACTGACCGCCCACCGTGGTCAGGGGCATCACCGTGCCCACCCGAGGAGGTCGCCAATGATAGTTGGCACAGGAGGGTGCATGACAGGGGCCGTGGAGCAAACCACTGGCAGGGGCTGCGCTAGCCACCTTTACCCCTGCTGGCAGGGCTGGGTGCCAGGGCCAAAGGCCCCCCCACAGTGCCAGGCAACGATGGGGCCAGCCTGTGCGGTGCGGAGGGCAAAGCAGCTGGGGGAACGGCCGGGGGTGAGAGTGGGAATTGGGAGAGAGGGCGCATGCAGGGCCAGCAATGCAG
Source organism: Scyliorhinus torazame (assembly GCF_047496885.1). Lineage (NCBI taxonomy): Eukaryota > Metazoa > Chordata > Chondrichthyes > Carcharhiniformes > Scyliorhinidae > Scyliorhinus > Scyliorhinus torazame. Next base: position 184,247,759 of record NC_092723.1, on the reverse strand, counting down.
ACCAGGGTCACCATGTAGCCCGTTGGACCTGTTGGTGCACACGGTACGCACCATGTTAACATGTCCGCCTTTCCTCCTCCTGCAGACAATGGATTTTGGTGTCCAACCAGGAATGGGTGGCATTTGCCTGGCCGCCGCAGCCCTGGCGGAAGCACTGTGGCCGTATAAGTAGGAAATGTCCGGGGAGGACCCGACAGCAGCGGAGCCTGCACCACAGGAGCAGGAGCCAGCCGCTGAGGATGGAGAACCGGCTGCCCAACAGGCCGAGGAGGAAATGGGAAGGCGGCGCCACATCAGGCCTCGTTGTGTACTGACAGTGCCTGTTGTTCACGGACCTGCGTGTCGTTGAAGACTCCGGCTGACCAGGGAGACCGTTCGGCACATCTGCCGCATCATGGCGCCCCTGGAACGGTGGGAGTATGGGGGAGGGCACCCACTCCCGGTTGCCGTCAAGGTGACGGTCGCCCTAAACCTTTAAGTGACAGGGTCCTTCCAGGCGCCGAGTGGGGACCTGCCTGGGATCTGACAGACCTCAGTGCACAGGCACATCCGCGCCGTCACGCAGGCCATCTTATGCCTGGTCGGTGCAATACATTTACCCTAAATATGGACCGAGCCCACCAAGTTGCTCGGGCAGTACTGTCCGCTGCCACCACCTCAGAAATGGAGACGGCCTGCTGCGATTCCCGGCCTGTGACCTGGCTCCCCTGTGGCGACCGTTCTCTGGAGCGACTGAGCCTGGGTAGGCCCGGCAGTCGTCTGGGTGTCCCAGGTGGCATGATGCTAGCCCACTGCCCATTGTATGCGCCAGGGACAGGTGGGGGGGACTCAGACGTGCTGCGGTGTTCTGGCACCTCCTTGTGGGAGTCATCAGTGCAGACTCCATCACCTCCTCCTCCTTGAGAATGCCTGATGGCCCCTGGCTACTCACTGGGACGGGGACGGGGCTGGGGCTGGAGCGCACTCTGGGGGCTCTGCCAGTCCCTGTCACTGCCAGTCCTGGAGGCCCAGTCTTGTCTCGACCAGGGTTGCCAAGCTCGCAGCCATGGAGCTCAGGGACTGTGGCATATCCCTCTGGGACTGTGGCACATCACTCTGGGGTTGTGTCACGTCGCTCAGAGACTGTGCCAAGTCGCTCAGTGACCGTGCCAGTTCCCTCTGTGTCTGGTTCAGGTCAGCCAGCGGCATACCAATGCCGTCGACGCCCACAGCCATGGACCGTGAGCTGCCTGTGATATGGCAGCCCAGTCATTGCCTCAGCCACCACCCGCAGACCTTGGACATATTGACCCATGGCCGATACAGTTTAAGCCACGGCCTCCACCGTGGACGCCACCCGTGTTGTGTTGACCTGGGTAGCACGCATGGTTGGTACTGCCTCCTGCTTCAGCAAATGTTGAACTCCTCCAACTGCATAAGCAGGCGCTGGATTGTTGCTGACAGCCCCTCATGCCCTGATTCTGCGCCTGCATCTCCAGCACTGATGGAACCACCCTTTCCAGAAGCCTTAGACCCATCTGGACGGCAGCTAGTCCCTGCAGTTGGGTCGTCCTCCGACTGCCCGCCACTCGGGGGTTCCTACCTCCACCTGATCTACCACAGCATTTGTGTGGTGCGCACCAGATTGTGCCCCAGGGCCTTTTCACTAACATGCCCAGCCAAGGTAAGTGTCTCTCGGGTGGTGGAGGATGCCATTGACTGCAGTGCCGAGAGGTTGATGACGTCCCCGAACATGTGCTCAGGATGTTGTGGGGTTGCGCCAGGGTTGCGAGGTAGACTGGGAGCAAAGACTTTATGGTGAAACAGTTGAGGAACAGTGGAGAACCTTCCAAGCGATTTTTCACAGTGCTCAGCAAAGGTTTATACTAACAAAAAGAAAGGACGGTAGAAAGAGGGAAAATCGACCGCGGATATCTAAGGAAATAAGGGAGAGTATCAAATTTAAGGAAAAAGCATACAAAGTGGCAAAGATTAGTGAGAGACAATGGACTGGGAAATCTTTAGGGGGCAACAGAAAGCTACTAAAAAAGCTATAAAGTAGAGTAAGATAGATTGTGAGAGTAAACTTGCTCAGTATATAAAAACAGATAGTAAAAGTTTCTCCAAATATATAAAACGAAAAAGAGTGGCTAAGGTAAATATTGGCCCTTTAGAGGATGAGAAGGGAGATTTAATAATGGGAGATGAGGAAATGGCTGAGGAACTGTACAGGTTTTTTGGGTCAGTCATCACAGTGGAAGACACAAATAACATGCCAGTGACTGATAGAAATGAGGCTATGACAGGTGAGGACCTTGAGATGATTGTTATCACTAAGGAGGTAGTGATGGGCAAGCTAATGGGGCTAAAGGTAGACAAGCTCCTGGACCTGATGGAATGCATCCCAGAGTGCTAAAAGAGATGGCTAGGGAAATTGCAAATGCACTAGTGATAATTTACCAAAATTCACGAGACTCTGGGGTGGTTCCGGCGGATTGGAAATTAGCAAACGTGACACCACTGTTTTAAAAGGGAGGTAGGCAGAAAGTGGGTAATTATAGGCCAATGAGCTTAACTTCAGTAGTAGGGAAGATGCTAGAATCTATCATCAAGGAAGAAATAGCGAGGCATCTGGATGAAAATTATCCCATTGGGCAGATGCAGCATGGGTTCATAAAGGGCAGGTCGTGTCTAACTAATTTAGTGGAATTTTTTGAGGACATTACCAGTGCGGTAGATAACGGGGAGCCAATGGATGTGATATATCTGGATTTTGACAAGGTGCCACACAAAAGGTTGTTGCATAAGATAAAGATGCATGGCATTAAGGGGAAAGTAGAAGCATGGATAGAGGATTGGTTAATTAATAGAAAGCAAAGAGTGGGGATTAATGGGTGTTTCTCTGGTTGGCAATCTAGCTAGTGGTGTCCCTCAGGGATCAGTGTTGGGCCCACAATTGTTCACAATTTACATAGATGATTTGGAGTTGGGGAACAAGTACAATGTGTCCAAGTTTGCAGACGACACTAAGATGAGTAGTAAAGCAAAAAGTGCAGAGGATACCGGAAGTCTGCAGAGGGATTTGGATAGGTTAAGTGAATAGGCGAGGGTCTGGCAGATGGAATACAATGTTGACAAATGTGAGGTTATCCATTTTGGTAGGAATAACAGCAAAAGGGATTATTATTTAAATGATAAAATAGTAAAACATGCTGCTGTCCAGAGCGACCTGGGTGTGAGTCGCAAAAAGTTGGTTTACAGGTCCAACAGGTGATTAAGAAGCCGAATGGAATTTGTCCTTCATTGCTAGAGGGATGGAGTTTAAGATTAGGGATGTTATGCTGCAATTGTATAAGGTGTTAGTGAGGCCACACCTGGAGTATTGTGTTCAGTTTTGGTCTCCTTACCGAGAAAGGACGTACTGGTGCTGGAGGGTGTGCAGGGAAGATTCACTAGGTTAATCCCAGAGCTGAAGGGGTTGGATTACGAGGAGAGGTTGAGTAGACTGGGACTGTACTCGTTGGAATTTAGAAGGATGAGGGGGGATCTTATAGAAACATATAAGATTATGAAGGGAATAGATAGGATAGATGCGGGCAGGTTGTTTCCACTGGCGGGTGAAAGCAGAACTAGGGGCATAGCCTCAAAATAAGGGGAAGTAGATTTAGGACTGAGTTTAGGAGGAACTTCTTCACCCAAAGGGTTGTGAATCTATGGAATTCCTTGCCCAGTGAAGCAGTTGAGGCTCCTTCATTCAATGTTTTTAAGATAAAGATAGATAGTTTTTTGAAGAATAAAGGGATTAAGGGTTATGGTGTTCGGGCCGGAAAGTGGACCTGAGTCCACAAAAGATCAGCCATGATCTCATTGAATGGCGGAGCAGGCTCGAGGGGCCAGATGGCCTACTCTTGCTCCTAGCTCTTATGTTCTTCGCCAAAGAACCCATCAAGACAAAGACAGAATGAATGGTTAGACCGAGCATGGGGGTGGTGGAAGGGTGCCACACGCGACATAGGGTCATCGCTATTCATTTGGGGCTCACTTGGTTCCCTGATGCCGACCTTCGCCTCAGCGACTGCCCGTTCTCCGATCCCACCAACCAGGTCCACATCCTCTGCTCTGCGACAGTGAGGGGCCGTAGGTCTGGCGGGACCCCTCCGGACCTCTCTCGCTCCCTGTGGTTGTGGGTTGCCTTCTTCTGGAGAGGGGACAGATAATGCACAGCGTGAGACACTCGGACGTAGGCAGCACAGGGGGGTCTGTAGTTAGTGGCCTGTGTGTGCAGAGCACCTGGCATGGTGGGCGTTACGGGTGTTGGTATATGGTGCAGGGTGTGTTGTGTATGGAGTGCCGACGGGTGGGGTCCGATCGCCCTTGGGGGTGGGGCTCTACAGGGATGTGGGATGGGGGTGGTGCTAGGGGCGTGGTGGTGGTGGTGACTCACCGTGGCTGACCGGAGGAGTTGCACATCCTCGCCCATCGCTGCATACAACTAGGGTGCTCTTTAAAAGCCTTTGGTCATTTTTGTGTTTTTATGACACGGTATCACAAAATATTTTTATTTATATCCCTCTTCTTAAGGGCTTTGGGATGTAAAAAGTAAATGTTACCACAGTTCCAGAGGACCATGGGCTGCACTCCACGTTGAGACAGAGCTGACCAGTGGTGATTTAACCTGAGGGCCACCACGCCACAGGCGAGGGACAAAGTTGAGGAGGCGGGCTTTCCTGAATAAACCTCAGCTGGTCCGGGAATTGAACCTGCACTGTTGGCGTCGCTCTGCATCACGAGCCAGCCAGTCCAGCTAACTGACCTCAAGCACCTTGGGATGACGATGGGTTACGTTCCAAGTTGATGTTATGACAGGACGGGAAGGCCCCAGAATGGAACCATGCCTGTAACTTTGTTTAGAAAACATGGAGGACCAGTTACCAGGACTGCCTTTTATCAAAAAGAAAAAACATTTAATAAATGTGAAAAGTGTGACGATAATACAATACTCCTTCGCTTACCCCACCTTCATAAATATACACCGATTTCAAGGATAATACAAGTTATTATGTGCTATAATGTTCTGAATAAACACACAACCCCTGTAACCCAATAGACCAACAGTGGTCAGACAATACCCCACTCTAAAACCCTGTAGCAGATACCACTAAATTAACCTTCTGTGGATTCCTCCTCTAATTCCCTTCAAATGATTCTTACACCATGAACCAAATTTTCTCACAAACTCTGGCTTCCACATGAGTGATTCCAAACTGCACCCTCAAGAATACATGATTTAGAATCTTCTTTTGAAGACATAGGTTGGGAGACATAGGTTGGCATGGAGGCTATGAGGGCTGATGGGGTGGGCAGAGGGGCATAGGTTGGCATGAAGGGTAGGAAAGGCCACTGGGGTTGGGTAGGGTACATGAGATGGCATGTGTTGGCCTGGATGGGGAATGCAGGTGTAGGGGTGAGGGCTCTTTTATGTTTCTTTTAATACTTTGTTCCAGCTTCCTAGCCGCACAAAGAAACACTGTTAAATAAAGGTTCCATTGGGGTCAATTGACTGCATAGGTTACTTCTGGGTATAGGAAGGAGTGTCAACTCATTTGTCCCCTTCTTACAACTCTGTCTGTTGTAATTAATAAAAAGGACCAACGGGAGCAATTACTTGCAGCTCATGTCAGTGAGTAAACTAACCATGCACAGCTTGCTACTAATATTTCAGATATTCACATAGTGCTTCAATATTTTTGAACATTGCCATAAATCGTGTTATATAAGTCGGCTTTTGAAGCCTTGAAAAATCCTTCCACAAACAGTATGAAATGTGAACATCCAGCAGTCATTTTGAAAGGTAAAGAAAAATCGCACTAGTAATTCAAATTACGTCAATGTGTCATGCTTTATTGAATGGATTAATTCTTGAAGGATACCTTTAACCATCAAGTTCACTGTCTTTGGCATCCAACGCAAAGCATTCTCAAATTCATTCTGAGTCCCTTTGGCTACAGCATCAATGTAAGGACCCCACTCTGGATCAGATTTGATGATTTTGGTTTCCGAATCATCCCTTCATCCCGAATCATAATACAGTTATCTTCCCCTCCATCCATTCAATTGGATATTCCACATTTTTCAAATGATCTGATGACAGTTTGTGCATCTATGATTTGATGATGAAAGTGCACAAAACAGCAAGCAGGCAGCACACATATTTCCACTCTTTGTGAAGGTTTTTATCCATCAACCATTCACCTCTTCCATTGGAGATGGACATGATCCTTGAATAGTTTGTTGAGGCACACATATAAAGGTTGAACTCAGGGCATTAGAATCCCAGTATGATTGCAATGTGGGTGTTATTTCTTCACAAGAACCTCTTGATTTTATCAGTTATACGGGATCTGTACATGTCCCACACAAAGAAGCTGTGTTCACCGGGATACCTATTCAACACTTTATGGATCCATAACTTTGCTCCGTTCTCAACTATCCAACCATTGTCATGGGTGCACAGAAACTCCTGAAGGGAACTTGATTTTCAGCAAGGTTTTGCGTTTCCTGATTACCATTGGCTTTAATTTCATTCCAAGCTAGTACCACCATCAATCTTGTCCTCCCATGTCCTGTGTTTTTTACTAGAACTGTTCTTGAACCTTGCCACTTCACAATTCAGTTGCTCCGTATATTGAAATTCATGGGGTTTTCATCATGTTGCCAATGTGGCATAATGTGTATTTGTGTTTTTGCTGCTGTGTGGTGATAAATTGTTGGAAATTGGTAATTTTGTCATTGAGGCCTTCCGGCAGTCTCTGAGTGATCTTGATCTTCTGCTGCAACATTACATATTTTCATGTGTACCAACTAGCTGTTTCTCTGAATCTTTGCTGGACTCGGGGTTTGATTTGACCCCATTGATTATATTTATAAGCATTGCATTTCTGGTGACAATGAAACTATTCTGACAATGTTCAAGAACCCATTCTGATGCATGTTTCAAGATCAGGTCAGTGGCTAGTCCCTGTACTCATGATGCATTTAGTCTTGGGCATCTTCTTCAGGGCAGATTCTCCCTAGTTCCATTCTACCACCAGTTTGTCACGAATATCGCTGCAGCTGCTATTCGACTCGTTAACCAATGCTACAATTTTGAGCTTGCAAGCTTGAAACCAGCTGAGTACTTCATTCTCTTTGCTTGAAGAACCGTTTCTGTTCATCGTTTGCTGGGTGCAATTTACTCTGTGTGGGCATGTCATAAACTCCCATACATCTTCTGACTTGTAAGGTGAGTGAAACCTGCATTCCTGAAATGGAAATTAAGGCTGAACCTTAATGTGAGCATCGCATGTCTTAGTTGAAAAGGTGGACCAACTTGGGCATTGAGTACACGTCTATACTTGACTCCGAAAAAGTGGGGTCATTTTATATGAAAGCAAATTACTGTGGATGCCAGAATTTGAAACAAAAACATGAAATACTGGACAATCTCAGCAGGGTGGCACAGTAGTTAGCACTGCGGCCTCACAGCACCAGGGATTTGGGTTTAACTCCGGCCTTGGGTGACTCTGTGAAGTCTGCGCGTTCTCCCTGTGTATATGTAGGTTTCCTCCGGGTGCCCCAGTGTGCTCCCACAGTCCAAAGATGTGTAGGTTAGGTGGATTGGCCGTGCTAAATTGCCCCTTAGTGTCTAAAGGTTAGGTGGGGTTATGGGGATGAAGCGGAGGAGTGGCTCTGGGTAGGGTGCGCTTTCAGAAGGTCGGTGCAGACTCGAAGGGCTGAATGGCCTCCTTCTGCACTGTCGGCATCCTTTAATTCTATGAGGTCTGATAGCATCTATGGAGACAGAAGGGAGCTAATGTTTTGCGCCTGGATGACTCTTTGTCAAAGCTGACAAAGAGTCATCGAGACTCAAAATGTAATCTTCCTTCTCTCTCCACAAATACTGTCAGACCTGCTGAGATTGTCCAGTACTTTCTGTTTTGGGGCATCTTATATATTGGATCGAGTTATACACCGTGATCGACAGTTGTTTAAAACAGGTCATCACAGTTTATGTTCGGAGACGATTGCTTATCGGATATCAGATTAACATTTAACTGTGAGCATCTTAAAATGAATAATTAAAAAAAGACAGTGGTAGCATCGTCACCACCACTTTCTGAAGGGCAACTAGGGATGTGCAATAAATGCTGACCTAATCAGCGACTCCACATCCTGTAAATGAATAATAAAAAACAATTGAGTAAACTAATATTTTGAGCTCCCTGGTTTGCCACGATCCTCGCTGTCGATATTCACATCAGTTTTGCGGTAGACATTTGAGTATGTTCTGAAGGTAAAGACCTGAACTTTGATATGAAAACAGGGATTGGGGGAGGAGCATAGTTTTTAATTGCGCCGCCTGGCCAGTAATCTGGGGCAGCAGATCGCGTGCGTATTGTAGAAGCCACCGGAATTTCATCCCATTGAAGCTATTCTGGGTACAGTCATGTGTTTATTTTACTGGACAGGTAGTGGAAGGTTGAGAATTTTAATTTGGGTGAAAGTGACGTAAACATGAAATAAAACAAAATAAAAAGCTTTAATCGGGAAAAGTGACCCATGAAAGCTGTTGGATTGACATAAATGCCCAACTTGGTCACTCATTACCATTTATGGCTTATGTGTGATTCTAGTCGCGCATCAACGACGTTGACTTTTTGGTGTCTCTGGCAAGCCATTTCGTTGGGGATGGATAATAAAAGCCAACTGTGGCAGTAATGCCAATATCATGTGAATGGATACTTTTAAAATGGTTTGGACCACAGCTACATTCAAAGTAGACGAGGAAGTTAATCCATGAAAGCAGGTACTGCTGGTAGGCAGGACTAATTTGAAACATAAAATCAACTACTTACCGTATTAACTGTTGATAGAAACCTGTTGTTAGAAATTAAAATGATCCCTTTGGAAGTTGCTGCTGAATGATATGTAATTATAGGAAAGGATAAGAAGCTGACTGTGTTTACCAGCCACAGAGCACAGCCTCCAAGTGGCTGCCTTAGTTGTCATGTTTGATTTGATGGCGGCATTCTTTTCTAAGTCAGAAAGTTGTGGGTTCCATCCCCACGGCAGGGACTTCACATGAGCTAGGCTCACACTTCAGTGAATTACCCAAGGGAATGCTGCACAGACAGAAGTGCAACTTCTGTCCTTTCAGATAGAGCTAAGAGATCCCACTTAGAAGGAGAAATGGTGACTTCTCCCAGCGTCCTTGCCAACATTTATCTCTCAACCAACAGCTAAAGCAGATAATTTGGTCATTTATTTCATTACTGTTGGTGAGACATTTCAATGCGGAATTTAGCTGTTATGTTTCTTGAATTGCAAAGGTGATTTCTTTGAATGTGCTTAGTTAGCAAAAGGACGCTGTGGAAATGCAAGTTTTCCTTGACTGGCTGAATTAGATGTCAGCATGTAAGGAAAGTTTAAGGAAGAATGAAACCTGAATAATTTCACAAATCTCTTGTTATCAAGAAGGAAATCTCACCAGTGGTTTGCATATTGCCAATGGGAAGGTAGCTATAGGAGGAATTATTCAAATTATTTATACAAACATTCTTGCCCTTTGGCAGAGATGCAATTATTCGACATGCAATCCAAGAGACAGCAATCAACTGAGGAACCACCACCTCTAATTTGTGTGTACCGTGATAAAAGCTCATCATCATCATACAGACTCCTAATTTCATAGAATCCCTACAATGCAGAAGGAGGCCATTCAGTCCATTGAGTCTGCACCTACCTTTTGATGACCACCCTACCTAGGCCCAATCCCCCACCTAGGCCCAATGATAAAATGGTCTTCCTAAATTATAGAATGATCCCTGTAACCACACCCAACCTTTGGACACTTAGCAGCAATTTATCATGGCCAATCCACCGAGCCTACACATCTTTGAACTGTGGGAGGAAGCCAGAGCACCCGGAGGTAACCCACGCAGACACGGGGAGAATGTGCAAACTCCACACAGGCAGTAAGTCGAGGTCGGAATCAAACCCAGGTCTCTGGAGTTGTGAGTCAGCAGTGCTAACCACTGTGTCGCTGTGCTGCCTTTAGGGTATGAATGCGTATCCTGAGTGAAGGCTTACCAATACAAATCCAGGGGTTTGTGGGCTTGAGTACTTGTGAATGACAAAAGAAAGTTAATTGTAAAATAAGCAGGAATCAATATAAAATGGTCTTCCTATATGATAAAATGGTCCTCCTAAATGATAGAATGATCCTTGACAGATGAAATATAAATTAACGCCAGTGACATATAAATGACCGAGAAGATTGAGTACAAATTAAATGCTTAAAAGGCTAGACGACCTGATATAAACAAAACAGGGATGGTTATAAATTAGGGAATATGTGACCCACTCACTCACATAACTGGTTGGCAGTTAAGTGTCAGTCACTTAAATCTACCTTGATCTAAAAGCAGGTGGGGGAGGGGAGTCAATTCAGGACAATTTAAAAAGAGCAACTTGTAAACTCACTCCCAGTGAGTTCTCCCAGTGAGCCAGAGAAGACACAGCCAGAGTGAGACAGAACCAAGAGTGAGTTTGGGAATTTGAATCTAGGTGGGAATTGAATCAAATCAGTAAGGCAGCTCCTTTTAAATTTCAGGAGTTTAAATTAATTTAAATTAAGCTAGAATTGTGCAGTGTAGGTTAACAAGGGCTGCCCCACCCACTCACATAACTGGTTGGCAGTTAAGTGTCAGTCACTTAAATCTACCTTGATCTAAAAGCAGGTGGATGGAGAGTCAATTCAGGACAATTTAAAAATAGCAACTTGTAAACTCACTCCCAGTGTGTTCTCCCAGTGAGCCAGAGAAGACACAGCCAGAGTGAGACAGCAGAGTGAGTTTGGGAATTTGAATCTAGGTGTGAATTCAAAGCTGGGTGGGGAGGAAGGGCTTTTTATCCCTGGTAAGTGACTGGTAAGTAGTGTTTCTGTTTTCTTTTTCTTTTCATTGGTATATTTATTTATTTATTATCTTCGTTGTTTATTTATTTAAATTATTTTTATTTTTGGGGGGGAAATTGTAATTGTTGAAGTTAACCGAAGGTTTAAGACATGGCAGGAGATCTCAGACCCGTGTCATGCTCCTCGTGTGCGACGTGGGAGCTCAGGGACACATCCATTTTTCACTGGCTCCTTCACGTGCAAGAGGTGTGTCCAGTTGCAGCTCCTGTTAGACCGCTTGACGGCGCTGGAGCTGCGGATGGACTCACTTTGGAGCTGAGGACGTCGTGGATAGCACGTTTAGTGAGTTAGAACATAGAACATAGAACGATACAGCGCAGTACAGGCCCTTCGGCCCACGATGTTGCACCGAAACAAAAGCCATCTAACCTACACGATGCCATTATCATCCATATGTTTATCCAATAAACTTTTAAATGCCCTCAATGTTGGCGAGTTGGTCACACCGCAGGTGAAAGGTACTGAGAGAGAGATAGAAAATGGGTGACCAAAAGACAGAGCAAGAGTAGGAAGGCAGTGCAGGTGTCCTCTGCGGTCATCTCCTGTAAAACAGATATACCGCTTTGGATACTGTTGAGGGAGCTGGCTCACCAGGGGAAGGCAGCAGCAGCCAGGTTCATGGCACTGTGGCTGACTCTGCTGCGCAGCTGGGCAGGAAGAAGAATGGCAGGGCTATAGTGATAGGGGACTCAATTGTAAGGGGAATAGACAGGTGGTTCTGCGGACGCAATCAAGACTCCAGGATGGTATGTTGTCTCCCTGGTGCAAGGGTCAAGGATGCCTCGGAGCGGCTGCAGGACATTCTGGGGGGGGGGGGGGGGGGGTGGTGAACAGCCAGCTGTCGTGGTGCACATAGGCACCAACGATATAGGTAAGAAACGGGATGAGGTCCTACAAGCTTAATTTAGGGAGTTAGGAGTTAAATTAAAAAGTAGGACCTCAAAGGTAGTAATCTCAGGATTGCTACCAGTGCCACGAGCTAGTCAGAATAGGAATGCCAGGATAGAGAGGATGAATGCGTGGCTCGAGAGATGGTGCAAGAGGGAGGGATTCAAATTCCTGGGACATTGGAACCGGTTCTGGGGGAGGTGGGACCAGTACAAACCGGACGGTCTGCACTTGGGCAGGACTGGAACCGATGTCCTAGCGGGGGTGTTTGCTAGAGCTGTTGGGGAGAGTTTAAACTAATGTGGCAGGGGGATGGGAACCGATGCAGGAAGTTGGAAGGTAGTAAAACAGGGACAGAAACAAAAGGCAGTGAGGGGGAAAGTGTAAGGCAGAGAAGCCATAGTCAAAAATCAAAAAGGGCGACAGTACAAGGTACAGTGACTGAGGGGAGCTCAGTGAATAGGACCAGGAATACTAAAAGGAATAAAACGGGAAGTGAAAACATTAATGGTAAGCGGCGTAGCAGGTTGTTACATGAAGATATGGGTTCAACGACAAGGAAAATTAGGAGAAAGGTTAAGAGGAAATATAACTTAGGAGAGGTTACTGATCGAGGTGTTAAGATTCAAAACAGAGGTAAAAAGGCCAGCATAAGTGTACTTTACCTGAATGCTCGTAGTATTCGGAATAAGGTAAATGAGTTGATGGCGCAAATCATCGTGAATGACTATGATTTAGTGGCCATTACTGAAACATGGTTAAAGGATGGTCACGACTGGGAGTTAAATATCCGAGGGTATCAAACTATTCGGAAGGACAGAGTGGATGGTAAGGGAGGTGGTGTAGCTCTGTTAAGGATGACATCCGGGCAACAGTAAGGGATGACATCGGTGCTATGGAGGATAAGGTTGAATCCATTTGGGTGGAAATCGGGAATAGTAAGGCGAAAAAGTCACTGATAGGAGTAATCTATAGGCTACCAAATAGTAACATTATGGTGGGGCAGGCAATAAATAAAGAAATAACTGATGCATGTAGAAATGGTACAGCAGTTATCATGGGGGATTTTAATCTACATGTCGATTGGTTTAACCAGGTCGGTCAAGGCAGCCTTGAGGAGGAGTTTATAGAATGTATCCGCGATAGTTTCCTAGAACAGTATGTAATGGAACCTACGAGGGAACAAGCGGTCCTAGATCTGGTCCTGTGTAATGAGACAGGATTGATTCAGGATCTCATAGTTAGGGATCCTCTCGGAAGGAGCGATCACAAGATGGTGGAATTTAAAATACAGATGGAGGGTGAGAAGGTAAAATCAAGCACTAGTGTTTTGTGCTTAAACAAAGGAGATTACAATGGGATGAGAGAAGAACTAACTAAGGTAGACTGGGAACAAAGACTTTATGGTGAAACAGTTGAGGACCAGCGGAGAACCTTCCAAGTGATTTTTCACAGTGCTCAGCAAAGGTTTATACCAACAAAAAGGAAGGACGGTAAAAAGAGGGAAAATCGACCGTGGATATCTAAGGAAATAAGGGAGAGTATCAAATTGAAGGAAAAAACATACAAAGTAGCAAAGATCAGTGGGAGACTAGAGGACTGGAAAATCTTTAGGAGACAACAGAAAGCTACTAAAAAAGCTATAAAGAAGAGTAAGATAGATTATGAGAGTAAACTTGCTCAGAATATAAAAACAGATAGTAAAAGTTTCTACAAATACATAAAACAAAAAAGAGTGGCTAAGGTAAATATTGGTCCTTTAGAGGATGAGAAGGGAGATTTAATAATGGGAGATGAGGAAATGGCCGAGGAACTGAACAGGTTTTTTGGGTCGGTCTTCACAGTGGGAGACACAAATAACATGCCAGTGACTGATGGAAATGAGGCTATGACAGGTGAGGACCTTGAGAGGATTGTTATCACCAAGGAGGTAGTGATGGGCAAGCTAATGGGGCTAAAGGTAGACAAGCTCCTGGCCCTGATGGAATGCATCCCAGAGTGCTAAAAGAGATGGCTAGGGAAATTGCAAATGCACTAGTGATAATTTACCAAAATTCACGAGACTCTGGGGTGGTCCCGGCGGATTGGAAATTAGCAAACGTGACACCACTGTTTTAAAAGGGAGGTAGGCAGAAAGTGGGTAATTATAGGCCAGTGAGCTTAACTTCGGTGGTAGGGAAGATGCTGGAATCTATCATCAAGGAAGAAATAGCGAGGCATCTGGATGGAAATTGTCCCATTGGGCAGACGCAGCATGGGTTCATAAAAGGTAGGTCGTGCCTAACTAATTTAGTGGAATTTTTTGAGGACATTAACAGTGCGGTAGATAACGGGGAGCCAATGGATGTGGTATATCTGGATTTCCAGAAAGCCTTTGACAAGGTGCCACACAAAAGGTTGCTGCATAAGATAAAGATGCATGGCATTAAGGGGAAAGTAGTAGCATGGATAGAGGATTGGTTAATTAATGGAAAGCAAAGAGTGGGGATTAATGGGTGTTTCTCTGGTTGGCAATCAGTAGCTAGTGGTGTCCCTCAGAGATCAGTGTTGGGCCCACAACTGTTCACAATTTACATAGATGATTTGGAGTTGGGGACCAAGGGCAATGTGTCCAAGTTTGCAGACGACACTAAGATAAGTGGTAAAGCAAAAAGTGCAGAGGATACTGTAAGTCTGCAGAGGGATTTGGATAGGCTAAGTGAATGGGCTAAGGTCTGGCAGATGGAATACAATGTTGACAAATGTGAGGTTATCCATTTTGGTAGGAATAACAGCAAAAGGGATTATTATTTAAATGATAAAATATTAAAACATGCTGCTGTGTAGAGAGACCTGGGTGTGCTAGTGCATGAGTCGCAAAAAGTTGGTTTACAGGTGCAACAGGTGATTAAGAAGGCAAATGGAATTTTATCCTTCATTGCTAGAGGGATGGAGTTTAAGACTAGGGAGGTTGTGCTGCAATTGTATACGGTGTTAGTGAGGCCACACCTGGAGTATTGTGTTCAGTTTTGGTCACCTTACTTGAGAAAGGACATACTGGCACTGGAGGGTGTGCAGAGGACATTCACTAGGTTAATCCCAGAGCTGAAGGGGTTGGATTACGAGGAGAGGTTGAGTAGACTGGGACTGTACTCGTTGGAATTTAGAAGGATGAGTGGGGATCTTATAGAAACATATAGAATTATGAAGGGAATAGATGGGATAAATGCGGGCAGGTTGTTTCCACTGGCGGGCGAAAGCAGAACTAGGGGGCATAGCCTCAAAATAAGGGGAAGTAGATTTAGGACTGAGTTTAGGAGGAACTTCTTCACCCAAAGGGTTGTGAATCTATGGAATTCCTTGCCCAGTGAAGCAGTAGAGGCTCCTTCATTCAATGTTTTTAAGATAAAGATAGATAGTTTTTTGAAGAATAAAGGGATTAAGGGTTATGGCATTCGGGCCGGAAAGTGGAGCTGAGTCCACAAAAGATCAGCCATGATCTCATTGAATGGTGGAGCAGGCCCGAGGGGTCAGATGGCCTACTCCTGATCCTAGTTCTTATGTGATAAGTCAAAGAGTGTGTCTAAAACACCATCAGTGTGAGAATTATCAGCCGAATATGAGTTTTATACACAAATATACATTGTATAAGGAATACAACAAGCTAATTTGAAACACAGCTTTAGCTGTGGAATGTGTATAAATTTCACATCTGACTTCAGTACAGTGAATGGCAGAACCCTCAAAAGTATTGAAAGTCAGAGAGATCTAGGTGTACAGGTCCACAGGTCACTGAAAGGGGCAACACAGGTGGAGAAGGTAGTCAAGAAGGCATACGGCATGCTTGCCTTCATTGGCCGGGGCATTGAGTATAAGAATTGGCAAGTCATGTTGCAGCTGTATAGAACCCTAGTTAGGCCACACTTGGAGTATAGTGTTCAATTCTGGTCGCCACACTACCAGAAGGATGTGGAGGCTTTAGAGAGGGTGCAGAAGAGATTTACCAGGATGTTGCCTGGTATGGAGGGCATTAACTATGAGGAGCGGTTGAATAAACTCGGTTTGTTCTCACTGGAACGACGGAGGTTGAGGGGCGACCTGATAGAGGTCTACAAAATTATGAGGGACATAGACAGAGTGGATAGACAGAGGCTTTTCCCCAGGTTAGAGGGGTCAATTACTAGGGGGCATAGGTTTAAGTTGCAAGGAGCAAGGTTTAGAGTAGATGTATGAGGCAAGTTTTTTACACAGAGGGTAGTGGGTGCCTGGAACTCACTACTGGAGGAGGTGGTGGAAGCAGGGACGATAGTGACATTGAAGGGGCATCTTGACAAATACATGAATAGGATGGGAATAGAGGGATACGGACCCAGGAAGTGTAGAAGATTGTAGTTTAGTCGGGAAGCATGGTCGGCACGGGCTTGGAGGGCCGAAGGGCCTGTTCCTGTGCTGTACTTTTCTTTGTTCTTTGTTCTAGTACGATGAGTTCATACAAGCCGATTTTTGTCCGTTTTTAATTATTTTGGCAGAATTTGCACATTAGCAAGGGTTATAAGATCTTTCTTAACTTTTGAATGTTCCAAAGCACTTCAGAGCCAATGGAGTGTAGTCATTGATCTAAGGTGGGGAAACATGCTGGCCAGCTTGTGCACAACAAGGTCTCATAAGCTGCAATAAGATAATGACATTCTAATCTGTTTTAATTATTTTGGTTGAGGATAAATTGGCCAGGACACCAGGAAACTCCTCTTTCTCAAAGAGTGCTATGGGATCTTGCAAGTCTACCTGGGAGAGCAGGAGTTTAATTTCTGATCTGAAAGACAGCACCTGTAACACAGCAACAATTCCTCTGTACTGGGAGTAATTGTGATGAGCTTGTGAGAGAGTTACCTTTGATCACAAATTGCCCCATCTTCAATGATGGGGAGCCCAGCACATCAGTGAAAAAGAAATGGCTGAAGCATTTGCAACCATCTTCAGGCAGAAGTGCCGAGTGGATGATCCACTTTGGCCCCCTGTGGAGGTCCCCTGCATCCCATTGCTAGACTTCAGCCAATTTGATACACGTCACACGATGTCAAGAAACCGCTGAAAGCACTGGATACACAAAACAAACCCCACAAATCCAACCTGGCCATTTACCGCCCCATCACCTGCTCAATCATCAATAAGGTGATGGAAGGGGTCATCAACAATGCCGCTTGCTGAACAATAACCTGCTCACCGAAGCTCAGTTTGGAATTCACCAGGGTCACTCAGCTCCTGACCTCATTACAGCCTTGGTTCAAACATGGTTAAAGGAGCGGAATTCCAAATGTGAGGTGAAAGTGACTAACCTTGTTATCAAGACAGCGTTTGAATCAACTCTGTTCCAGAACACCACTGCAGGAATTCCTCAGTTTAGTGTCCTAGGCCCATTAATCCTCATTTGCTTCATCAATGACCTTCCTTCCAACATAAGGCCAGAAATGTGGATGCTCGTTGACAATTGCACAATGTTCAGTACCATTCATGATTCCTCAGGTGGCTGGTGCAGTCCACATCCAAATGACGCAAGACCTAGAAAATATCCATGCTTGGGCTGATAAGTAGCAACGAACTTTCATGCCACGTAAGTGCCAAGCAATGACCATCCCCTACGAGAGAGAATCTAACCCTCTCCCATGACATTCAAAGGCATTACCATTGCTGAATCCCCCATTGTCAACATCCTGGAGGTTACTATTGACTAGAAACTAAACTGGACTAGCCATAAAGTAGATAGAAGAGCAGGTCAGAGGCTAAGAATCCTGTGGCGGGTATCTCTCCTCCTGACTCCTCAAAGCCTGCCCACCATCTACAAGGCACAATTCAGGAGTGTAATGGAATACTCTCCATTTTCCTGGATGAGTGCAGTTCCAACAACACTCAAGAAACTCAACACCATCCAGGACAAAGCATGAAGCTTGATTGGCATCCCTTCCACAAACATTCACTCCCTCCACCAATGATGCACAGTGGTAGCAGTGTGTACCAGCTACAGGATGCACTGCAGCAACTCACCAAGGCTGCTGGGACAGCACCTTCCAAACTCATGCTACCATCTGGAAGGAAGAGGGCAGTGGACACATGTGAACATCGCCACCTACAGGTTCCCTTCCAAGTCAGCCACCATCCTGACTTGGACATATATCCCCTTTCCTTCACTGTTGCTGGGTCAAAATCCTGGAACTCCTTCCCTAAACGCACTGTGGGTGTACCTACACCACATGGATCGTCACGGTTTAGGAATGCTGTTCACCACCACCTTCTCGGGGGTAATTAGGGACGGGCACCAAACGTTGGTCTCTCCAGCGCCGCCCACATCCCTTGAATTAATGAAAAAAAATCTTTGCGGATGCCTTCACTAGGGTGAATGTGGCAAATAGGAATGGAACATAATGATGAGGATTTGAATTTCCCTGATATATCCAGCCTGTTTTAATTTTAGAAAAATCAGAGAAGGTGGAGAATATGTTTTCATAACTTGGGTGTCTCTAAACCAAATGGTTTGCAACGGTTCAAGAAAGTGGCTTAACACCACCTTCTCGAGGGCAATTAGTGATGGGCAAAAAATGCCGCCCGAGCCATTGACGTTCACACCCCAACAACGAATAAAAACAAAAAGCTGCTGTATGAGAAAATGGGAGTGGTGGTTTTGATCCAAAATTATCGAACTCAGTATTGAGTTTGTAAGGCTGTAAAGTGCCTATTCAAAAAGTAAAGTGCTGTTGCTCAAGCTTAGGTTGAACTTCATTGTAGAGCAACGTACATCACTTCCGAAGGAGCATTGTGTTAACTCAATAATCAAATACATTAAAGGTATTTTACAAAATATATTTATAAAGTAACCGGTCTTGCAGTACCTAACTGCTGAGTATATTGAAAATACATTGTAAGGTTAAGCCCTATTGTGCAATAATAAGGTTTTCATTTAAATTCACATTATTTTTGTTACTAATGAACTTCTTTGGTGCCTACAGGGAAAACGAAGTGTTAAAGGTGCAGTTGAAGAAGTATGTCGGAGCTGTCCAAATGCTGAAGCGGGAAGGAGGCCAAGTGAATGATGGTAAGGATGTAGCACCAGCCTTTAGAGAGGTGGTGTATTAAATTAACTTAAAAATTGTAACAGTGAAGACCAGGTATAGTTAGTCCAGATTTAGCAGCAGTAATGATGGCAAAACTGACAGCATTTGCTGTTGTTGAACATTCAGAATGAACATAACTTCTGGCATTTGACCATGCAGTCAAATACGGAAATCGAAACATTACTTTCAGTGATTCCCTACTCTACTGTTGAAGACTCTGTAGACTGCAATCAATTGGAAGTTACTGAACTAACGAGAACTTCCCCTTTTATGCTGTAATATTGCTTTTACGGCTTGATAATGTGACACAACTGGCTTATTGGCAGTGTACCAAGTTATAAACATGCTGAGTAACATCCCTGGCCCTTAGGAACTAATTTCATATATTGTGTATTATCAAATTCTTTCACAATAAAAACAAAAAAATGCTGGAAATACTCAGCAGGTCAGGCAGCATCAATAGAGAGAAACAGAGTTAACATTTCAGGTTGGGATGACTTTTCATCAGAACTGATTTTGAATCTGAACGGCAGCTCTGTTCTCTCTCCACAGATGCTGTCAGACCTGCTGAGTTTTTCCAGCGTTTCTGTTTTCACTCATTTTATCCATACGCTTTGCATGTTTTAGATGCAAATTTGTGATGCAAAGATGAAGGGGCGTCAGGGGTTTTAAATTTAATTTGCTCAAAGTAAAAGATTGGTGCAACTGTTGAGTTGGAGATTGAACCAGACTGAACATTACGTGAATAGAACCAGGGGTATGGAACAGGAACAATTCTGAGGCATCACGGTAGAGTTATTGAGGCTGAAGAGCTGAATCCAGAAAGGACAGAATCCTCTGGAGTCTGGAAGAAATGGGAGAGTGACAAATAATCAGGGGTTGTTTGACATCCACTGAAACCTTCCCAACAATCTTGGTGCCTTTCGCTCTTCTACTGCTTTATTTATTCATTTCTACTTTCAATGAATTTGAATTGAGTTTCTTGCGATACATGGTACTCAGCTAGCCAAAATATTAATTAAAGTTTTAATTTCCTGGATCCATTTCACTTATAAATTTCCTGGATCCATTTCATCTATAAAGTTCCCACTAAGGAAATAATGTTAAGTGCCATCATCTCTGTAACACACCCTTTACGATACAGCACTTTTTGTTGGCTGAAATGATAGCTTTTTAACATTTCAGAATGCAGAGAAAGCAGCAGCATTTTTTCCTTTTCATGGCATTCAATCCCCAACTTACTTGGAATGCTTCTTTGTTTTTCTTAGTTTTATTATTAAATAATGATTGGTGTGCAATTAACCTTTTTAGTTAAGTTTTCTGTGGTTGAATATTACTGTGCTTCTTTAATCTTCGACAGTACTTATAACAAACTTTAAAACAGGGATTTCTAACAAAACAAATCTTGTCTTGTTTTCTAACACTTTGTGACTGTAGCATATACTATTATTGATGCATTGCTACCAAGCTTGCTGCTTTGCATTCTTTAATTATGTAATATAAACTTCATTTAGGTCAGCTGTCAAAGCAGCATTGCCACTCGTGCCTTTAAAATGTTTGTTCCAGGTCCTTTTATTGTATTCTATCAAATTCAGCCCGTAATGGTTTTTGAAGCAATTTTGCTCTACAGTGAAGTAATTCTAGCAAACTTAAATGAATAAGATTTGACATATAGCTAATGCTAAAAGGATGCATAGATAGCGGTTCATTCATCTTAAATGTCTAAATATTGATGATCAAAACCATGCTGTTGGTCTAAGTGTTTATTTAGTACAGCATTTTACTGTCATTTATTGTAACTGAAATGTCGGCATCCAAATTATCGTAACAGTGCTTCTTCAAAATTTTGGACACACATAAATCTTGGAACATTTGAAAGGCACAAATAGTAATAATAAATCAACCATTGCTAAATCATTGTTAAGATTTGAAATGACTTGAAATGTTTTAGTGCTCTTAAATGCAGGAAAATACAGCCTGTCGAAGAACTAGCATATGTATCTTGTCTTGGATCTTGACAACCCCATACTTCTTGTGGGTTTCATGTATTATTTATCAAATCTTTCTTAAAGTAACACTTTTAGTTGAGACAATTACAGCCAATATTATTTCATGGGGTGCATCACTGATGACTTTGTGGATTAGGTCAGTGTGATGACCCTCTCGTATCAAATCCCTGTGATTAGGATTTTAAAATTACTTTCTTCAACGTATTGTAGAAATACTTTTAATTCTCAGGTTACTATTCATCAGATGTTGTGAGCTGGCGTGGAATAGTTGCTCAGAAGTGTTATCACACTAATAATAGGTAATTTGCTCCGTGGATATGATTGTAACTTCACTGCCCTAGTGATGCTGTGTGAAAATCAGCAATGCTTTTTCATGATGTGCGAAATAATAGCTGATGTTTGACACCAGTATGTGGTGCTAAATAATTTATTTTAAGATGAAAGCAAATTACTGTGGATTCTGGGATCTGAAACAAAAACAGGAAATGCTGGAAAACCTCAGCAGGTCTGGCAGCATCTGTGGAGAGAGAACAGAGCTAATGTTCCCAGTCTGGGTGACTCTTATTTTAAAAGCTGCTGATGCCTCTCTACGGAATAAGTGATGAATTCAAGTTCTGTCATTTTGTACCAACGGCCATTTTACCTTAGCACTGACAAGATGTAAGCTCACCCAACTGCATAGAGGGTCTTCCATAACTAATAATTCTCTAGAAAGCCAATTCTACGCTTTGTTTGTGGGAATTATTGCTTTAGCAGTCCCAAAGAACTTTAAGTCCCAACTAGCAGTAAATTATATAGATTAAAAGCTTATTGCAGTGGGAGATGGTGTTCGCCGTTTGCTTCTTTGCTGAGAAAGTTCTTCATTGCTCACTTGTAAAGGCTTAACAGTAGCACTCAGATGCTAGTAAAAGTACTTGTGTTAATGCTATATTTGGTGCAGCATAAGTGTCTGAAATAAATTGTTCCACCATTATGTTGTTAAAGCTATACACTTATTTAAAAAAATACACTATTTAATTGTAATAGGCAGTGAAATGATATACATCCAATGATGAGGCACAGAAGCATTTCAGCTCATGTCAAATTCTGATTTTCAGTCCGGTTAGCCTGCCAACTATTATTGACAGCCACCACTGCCAAAAAAAACTTTGCTGAGTGAAACCTTTTCGTACGAACTCCACTTACGTATGCTGCACAAGTTAATGCACTCTAGTGTGCTAAAAAAGAATTAATATCTTGTGATTTAGATGGTATATTTTGATTTTGCAATGTCATTTGCATCCCTCACTGTTATTGTTATAATATGGCAATATCGGAGAACGTGCAGACTCCGCACAGACAGTGACCCAAGCCGGGAATCGAACTTGGGAACCTGGTGCTGTGAAGCAACAGTGCTAACCACTGCGCTACCATGCCTCCCTAGTGAGCGGCGCTGGTGAGGCCAACATTTATTGCCCAACCCTAGTTGCCCTTCAGAAGGTGGTGGTGAATTGTCTTCTTGAACCGCTGCTGTCCTTTGATACTTCATATCTGTAACGTGCTTTAAGGTGTCTGGTGTTCGTGAAAAACACTGTAAAATATGGCAGTTGAGTTCAAATCCATCTTGGAAAATTGTAAAATTTTGAGTGAAAATACTTCATTAATATCCTTGAGAAAACTGTCTCTGCCCTTCAAGTGAATCCAGCATTTTGCTTAATTGACTGACTGTTTATACCATCGAATATGGTATAGCCAGCCACTTAGTTGAAGAAGTGCGCACCGCATATCTGAGCAATTGACAACAAACAACATGGTCTTGCTAATATTCTCATGTCCCATAAGGCTTGTGTTGGTAATCCCCAGTGTTTCAAAACAAATTATGTAAAAGTAAGGGCAGCACAGTGGTTAGCTCTGCTGTCTAACAACTCCAGGGTCCCGGGTTCGATTGCAGCCTTGGGTGGCTTTCTGTGTGGAGTTTGCGCTTTCTCTCCATGTCTGCGTGGGTTTCCTCCGGGTGCTCCTGTTACCTCCCACGCCCAGGGATGTGCAGGTTATTATAGAATCATAGAATTTACACTGCAGAAGGAGGCAATTCGGCCCATCGAGTCTGCACCGGCCCTTGGAAAGAGCACCCTACCCAAACCCACACCTTCACCCTATACCAGTAACCCCACCCAATCTTTTGGACACTAAGGGCAATTTAGCATGGCCAATCCACCTAACCTGAACATCTTTGGACTGTGGGAGGAAACCGGAGCACTTGGAAGAAACCCACACAGACACGGAGAGAACGTGCAGACTCTGCACGGACAGTGACCCAAGCCGGGAATCGAACCTGGGAGGATTGGCCATGCTAAATTGCCCCTTAGCGTCAACAAGGTTAGGTGGGGTTAGTGGTTTATGGAGATGGGGTGGAGCTGTGTGCTTGAGTAGGGTGCTCTATCCAAGGGCCGGTGCAGACTCGATGGGCCGAATGGCCTGCTTTTGTGCTATAAATTCTATGATTCTATGATAAACACAGACGCTTTTATTCCTGTTCTATCCTTTAACACCCATCTTAAATTCCCACTTCTTTGACCAAGCTTTTGGTTACCACTCCTCAGATTTCTTTCTTTAGCTTGGTGTCCATTTTACAGTCATAGAGGTTTACAGCACAAAAAAGTCCCTTCTGCCCATCACGTCTGCGCAGGACAAAAGCAACCACCTAACTGTTCTAATCTCATTTTCCAGCAAGAACAAAGAGAACAACGAACAATAGAACACAGGAACAGGCCCTTCGGCCCTCCAAGCCTGTACCGGTCATGATACCAACCTTGGCCAAAGCCCTCAGCACTTCCTTGTGCCATATCCCTCTGTACCCATCCTATCAATGGGCTGAATGGCCTCCTTCTGCACTATAGGGATTCTATAAATTGGTAGCTGCTGAAGAGCCATATGAAGTTTCAGCATAATTTCCTTGCTTTTATACCAATACCACTGTTTACGAAAGTATATATAGATCATCGATTTCTAAAAATGAATATTCCAGATGCTTACTAATTATAATAATATATACTAGAATTACAAATCAATACACCGATCCTACATTACACCAAATTACCTATGATTGTAATCATTTAAGTACTTCATTGAGGACGTACATCATGCAGGGATTAGGGCTACATTTGGTACCTTTCTATCTTCTTGTTTGTAGGGTTTCTCTTTTTTGACATGAAGGGAGTCTGTTTTATGGCTGGTACAAAAGGTCTAAGATCAATCTCACCGTGTGCTTCAGCATTCTTTTGATCTGGGCGATTTGCACGTGTAAGAGACCAGGGTGCCGTAGAAGCGCCTCATATTTGGCCAAGAGACTGATGAACCTAGTGTAGGTCAACAATAGGTCCTAGATAGGGGGTCTGAAATGGTTGTGAGATCTGAGAACGAACATCTGCTTATTATTTTTTTTCAACATACCGTTCACTTGGGCATCCCACTTCAAGTCAGCTTAAATGTGTACTCCCAGGATTTTAAAGGCTTTTACCCCTGTAATTGCCTAACTTTATGTCGAGGGACATGTTTACTGAAGTCTGCCTGCATGGCATTACATTTACTTTAACTGTATGCTGTTTCCCCCACACCATTCTTTGAGAGTTCCCTCAACTTCATTGACCACACCCTGCGGCATAGACTCCTCAACTGTTATATAATCCACCTATTTCCAGTTTTTGAGCAGAAGAGAGAATACCATTAAGAAGAGTAGAAAAGGCCGGGGTCGCGGGGGGAGGCCGAGGTCGGCCGGAGTTTGCTGACTTCTGGGAGTAGCGTGGGGGGTGCGATTGCGCTGGCTTGGGATCTAGCGGGGGGAGGGAGGGGTTGGCTGGGTTGCTGCTGCTGGGGAGAGGGGGGAGCTGCTGTGGGAGGGGGGGGGTCGGGGCGGGGGGGCGCCGCCTGGGGGATGCGGCTGCGTGGGGACCGGGTGGGGAGCTGGATCGAGGGGGGAGGTGGCTGGTCGTCAAGGGGGGTGGGGAGCCCCCCAGCCCGGTTGATCACGTGGAGTGTGGGAGGGCTGAACGGGCCGGTTGGGAGGGCACGGGTGCTCGCACACCTAGGGAAACTTGGGGCAGATGTGGTTGTGCTTCGGGAGACGCATCTGGGGCTGGCGGACCGGGTTGGACTTCGCGGGGGATGGGTGGGGCAGGTGTTTCATTCGGGGCTGGATGCGTGGAACAGGGGGGTGGCTGTGCTGGTGGGGAAGCTGGTAATGTTTGAGGCGAAGACTGGTGGCGGATGGTGGGGGCGGGTGCGTGATGGTGGGTGGCGGACTGCAGGGGGAGGCGGTGGTGTTGGTGGGCGTGTGTGCCCCGGGCTGGGATGGTGCCGGTTTTGTGGGGCCTGTGTTGGGGCGCGTCCCGGGCCTGGAGGCGGGAAGGTTGGTAATGGGTGGAGACTTTGGTGCGGTGCTGGACCTGGGGCTGGGCGGGTCGAGGTCCGGGGCCGGAGGGGGGCCGGCTGCAGCTGGGGTGCTTGGGGATTTTGTGGTGCAGATGGGAGGAGTGGATCCTTGGGGATTTGGTGGGCCTGGGGGTGGGGAGTTTTCGTTTTTCTCCTGTGTACATAGGGTATTTTCGCGAATGGATTTTTTTGTTTTGGGGGGGGGGGGGGCACTGGTCCCGGGGGTGACGGGGGCGGAGTGCACGGCTGTGGCCGTCTCGGATCATGCCCCACGCTGGGTGGACCTGGAGATGGGGGAGGAGGGACAGCGGCTTCCGCCCTGGAGAGTGGACATGGGATTGTTGGCGGGTGGGGGGGTGTGTTGAAGGGTGCTTGGAGGTTGGTGATGGTGGGGGTGGTCTGGGGGCATTGGGGGCGGTGGTTGGAGGGGCCTGGTGTCTGTTGGGGCACATGGAGGGGGGCGGGGGGGTGGGGAAAGGGAGCGGTTGTTGAAAGAACTGCTGAGGGTGGACAGACGGTGCGCGGGGGCACCGGAGGGGGGACAGTGCGGGGGGGGGGGCAAGGGCTGCTTGTGGAGTTTGGCTTGTTGACTGCGGGTGGGGCAGAGGCGCGTGGAGGAGGGCACAGGGTGTGCGGTGTGGGTGTGGGGGGGGGGCGAGTAGGTTGTTGGCCCATCGCCTGGGGGGGGGGGGGGGGGGGATTGGTGGGGGGAGGTGGAGCAGGGAGAGTGAGTGGAGTGTTCGGGGCATTTTGTGAGGGATTGTATGGGGCGCAGCCCCCGGGCGGGAGGGGGGGAATGATGTGCTTTCTGGATCGGCTGGGGTTTCCTGGGGTGGAGGAGCGGGGAGGGTGGGGCTGGGGGTGCGGATTGGGACGGAGGGGGTGGTGGGGGGGATTGGGGGCATGCGGGCGGGGGGGGGCCCCGGGGCCAGACGGATTCCCAGTTGAATTCTGTGGGGGGTGTTTGGACTTGCTGGCCCCGCTGCAGGTGGGGGCCTTTGATGGGGCGAGGGGGGTGGGGGGGGCGGCGGTGTCGCTCCTCCTGGGGAGGGGGGGGGACCCGCTGCGGTGCGGGTCGTGCAGGCCCATTTCCCTCCTGGATGTGGATGCTGGGATTCTGGCCAGGGTGGTGGCGGTGGGGGTGGGGGATTGTGTCCCGGGGGTGGTCCGTGGGGACCGGGCTGGGTTTGTGGGGGGGAGACAGCTGGATACGGGTGTGCGGGGGCTGCTGGGGGTGGTGGTGGTGCCCCCGCCGGGGGGGGGGGGGGGGGGGGGGGGGGCGGCGGATGTGGTGGTGGCGATGGATGCTGAGAGGGCATTTGGTGGAGTGGAGTGGGATTATTTGTGGGAGGTGTTGAGGAGATTTGGCTTTGGGGACGGGTGTATCGGGTGGGTACAGTTGCTGTGTGGGGCCCCGGTGGCGAGCGTGGTCGCGGGTGGACGGGGGTCTGGCTGTTTTCGGCTCCATGGGGGGACGGGGCGGGGATGTCCTCTGTCCCCGTTGTTGTTTGCACTGGCGATTGAGCCCCTGGCCGTGGCGCTGGGGGATTCCGGGAGGTGGAGGGGAGTGCTTGGGGGGGGGAGGGGAACACCGGGTGTCTCTGTGTGCGGACGATTTGTTGCTGTGTGTGGCGGGCCCGGCGGAGGGGATGCCGGGGATGGTGCAGGTGCTTGGGGAGTTTGGGGACTTTTCGGGGTGTGGACTGAGCATGGGGAGGGGTGGGTTGTTTGTGGTGCACCCGGGGGAGCGGGGCGGAGGGATGGAGGATTTGCCGTTGGGGGGATGGCAGGGAACTTCTGGTGCCTGGGGATCCAGGTGGCCGGGAGTTGGGGTGCATTGCATAGGTTTTGGTTTGGCACGGTTGGTGGAGCGGATGGAGGAGGATTTTGGGGGGGGTGGGACATGGTGTCCTTGTCATTGGCGGGTGGGGTGCGGGCGGTTGGAGTGGTGGTCCTCCCGAGATTCCTTTTTGTGTTCCGGTGCCTCCCGGTGGTGATTGCGAGGGCTTTTTTCAAGGGAATTGAGAGGAGCGTTGTGGGTTTTGTGTGGGCTGGGGGGACCCCGGGAGTGGGGCGGGGATTCTTGCAGCGTGGTGGGGACGGGAGGGGACTGGCACTACTGAGCCTAAGTGAGTACTACTGGGCCGCCGGTGTTTCGGTGGTGTGTGGGTGGATGGGGGGGAGGGGGCGGCGTGGGGGGGAGTGGGGAGGGCGTCCTGCGGGGGGACTGGCCTGCAGGCGGTGGTGGCGGCGCCGTTGCTGTTCTCGCCGGGGAGGTGCACCGCGGGCCCGGTGGTGGTGGCTGCATTGAGGGTTTGGGGCGGTGGAGACGGCGTGGGGGGGGGGGGAAACGGGAGCTTCGGTGCGGTCCCCGATGGGAGGCGATCATGGGTTCGTTCCGGGGAGAATGGGGGGGGGGGGGGGGGTTTGGAGCGTGGCGGGGAGCTGGGGTGGTGCAGTTGCGGGATCTGTTTGTGGATGGGACGTTTGCGAGTTTGGGGGCGCTGGCGGGGGAGTGTGGGTTGCCCCAAGGGAATGCATTTCGGTGTGTGCGGTTGGGGGCTTTTGCGGGGCGGCGGGTGGGGGGGTTCCCGCGGCTCTCGGCGCAGGGGGTGCGGGATGGAGTGGTCTCTGAGACGTGGGTGGGGGACGGTGGGGTGGCGGACATGTGCGGGGGGCTGGGGAACGAGGGGGAGATCGTGGTGGATGGGGTGGGGGGGGGGAGCTGGGGGAGGAGATTGGGGAGGGGCTGTGGGCGGATGCCCTGCGTGGGGTGGACTCGTCGTCCTCGTGTGCCAGGCTGGGCCTGGTGCGGTTTGGGGTGCTGCGCGGGGCGCGTGTGACTGGAGCACGGCTTAGTGGATTTTTTGGGGTGGAGGATGGGTGTGCGGGGTGCTCGGGGGGCCCAGCGAATCACGCCCACGTGTTCTGGTCGTGCCCGGTGCTGCGGGGGTTCTGGGTGGGGGTGGCGGGGGTGGTGGGGGTCCGGGTTGAGCCAAGCTGGGGGTTGGCTGTGTTTGGGGTTGCAGAGGAGCCGGGGGTGCGGGGGGCGAGAGAGGCTGCCGTGTTGGCCTTTGCGTCCCTTGTGGCCCGGCGCGGGATGTTGTTGGTGTGGAGGGGGGCCGGGCCCCCGGGTGTGGAGACCTGGATGGGCGATATGGCAGGGTTCGTGGGGTTGGAACGGGTTAGGTTCGTGTTGGAGGGTTCGGCTCGGGGGTTCACCGGGCGGTGGCGGCCGTTCGTCGACTGCCTCGCGGAGGGATGGAGGGAGTGGGGGGGAGGTGGATGGCGGCGGCGGCCCGGGGGGGGGGGGGAGGGGGGGGGAGGAATCGGACAGACTCTCAGGGATGTTATTGTGTATGTATAGGTATTTGGTATGTGTAATTGTGTGTTGGATTGTTGGACTGTAATTTTGGAGAGTGTTTATTTTGGGCGAGGCAGTTGCCATTTAGTTTTGTTTTTTTTGTTTTTGTTTATATATATATTGTTTGTTTGGGACTGGCCACGGCTATTTATATTGCTTTATTGTTGTGTAAGGGAAACGCTGCGTATTGTTATGTTTGGCCAAAAAACCCGAATAAAATATATTTTTAAAAAAAGAAGAGTAGAAAAATAATTGGCCTATAGATGTGCACCCTGCTGAGTGCAATCAGCGAGCAAGCCAGCAATCCATTGGATAAGAATTTTATATACGTTTAACTTTATCAGTGTCTTAGGGCAGCACGGTAGCACAGTGGTTAGCACGGTTGCTTTCACAGCGCCAGGGTCCCAGGTTTGATTCCTGGCTTGGGTCACTGTCTGTGCAGAGTCGGCACGTTTTCCCCGGGTGCTCCGGTTTCTTCCCACAGTCCAAAGATGTGCAGATTAGATGGATTGGCCATGCTAAATTGCCCTTAGTGTCCAAAACAAAGGTTTGGTGGGGTTGCTGGGTTATGGGGATAGGGTGGAGGTGTGGGGCTTAAGTGGGGTGCTCTTTCCAAGAGCCAGTGCAGACTCGATGGGCCGAATGGCCTCCTTCTGCACTGTAAATTCTATGTTAACCACAGCTGTATGATCAACCCTCTCGAATGTTCTTACGATCTTATTATATGCAACAGCCAGTTATAAAAAGGTTTTAATTTTTATGCAGAAAAATGATTAAACTGGTACTTGGGAGGCTTTCAGTCAACCCAGACTGTTTTATGCAATCGTTATGGTAACGATGCTAAGCAAAAGTATATGAGTGACAGACTTACTGGAGTGTCAAGAAAATGCAGACTTCAATTATTTGTCAATCCCAGTTGAGTATCCGAAAAGAAACGAGGTTGTGATCTGAAGCTATATCCATTTTTAAAACCTCTAGCATAGCTTAATATTGCTGCAGAAATGTTCTTGTTGCATAGGCTGTATGTTAAAATATTAATATTTAATAATAATAGCTTTACATCTACTGCGGGTTTCATATTTCGTATGTACTTTGTGTGTTAAGTCTTGGGGATCATGCAAGAGTATTACTTTGAACAGTAAGATATGCTTACCATTGTATTTACTCAAGGTTCTCGTGACACTTGGGTTGGAATCTGCTGCTGTTAGAATATTTTCATGCATGCAGATAATTTCTAGGTTCCGACACCACAGGGTCTGCATTATGCTGTCTGGTGTGATCTTATCTGCTGGACAATTAAGGGTGGTAGGCAGTTTTCTTTGTTTTTAATTTAGAGTACCCAATTCATTTTTTCCAATTAAGGGCAATTTAGCGTGTCCAATCCACCTAGCCTGCACATCTTTGGGTTGTGGGGGCGAAACCCACGCAAACATGGGGAGAATGTGCAAACTCCACATGGACAGTGACCCAAAGCCGGGATCGAACCTGGGACCTCGGCTCCGTGAGGCAGCAGAGCTAACCCACTGCGCCACCGTGCTGCCCGCAGGCGGTTTTCTGAAGCTGTCGGGGCTGGCATTGGCTGGCAACCCCGCCGGGCGACATGAGCGCTGCTGGAGCAGGAAGGCCATTAGAAGGGCACCTCAGCGAGGAGTCACTGTCAGAAATGTGAATAAAGTTCCTCAAGTAAAGGGACCCAAATCTGGTGGGGCCATCAGAATGAAAGGGAAGCCCCTTCAGCGGCTTTGTTTCTGTTGAGGATGTGGTCGATCATTCCCGTGGCCCCTTCATGGATCAGGGAACCACGAGGACCACCAGGCGATGCAACAAATAGTGTCTCTGTCTTTTCCTCCCAGTGTTTAGACAAGATTACTGTTCAGTCCATTTAGAGTTTTAATTTTGTTTACTTTTAGTATTGACTTTTCCCCTGAAGTTTCCTTCTCATTGCCTCCCTTCATCAAGCTGCTTGTGTTGAATGAGTACCTTTTTCTGAGATGTGCTAATTTCTGATGGGTCAAAAGTAAAATGGAAGGAACAGCAAGGAAATCTGTGCCGGAAGATACACGAAGCGAGGACCCTTTGGGTATTTAAAAGGAGTGTATGATAGACTAAAGAAAGTAATGTGTCTTTAAGTCTAAAGAATTGCACTCCTCAGATCTTGCAGCGGAAAGAAGATCATTGATGGAGACAACCAGATGTAATGCTGGCCAGCGAAGAGCTGGATGCACAGTCATCTATAAACCAGTTTGAAAAGTCGGACAGCTCCCTAGAATGAGGAAAACATGGAATTCCAGCAGGACTGGAAAATGATAGGGCATGTTGCCCTTGTACCTTTGCATCATGTGTTGCTCTCTTTGCTTGTTGCTGAGACGGAGGGGCACCACTGGACATGCGGGACACTAGCGCCATTGCATTATCCAAAAACAATATAATTAAAATATTTGTGTGTGAATTTCCTGCTTCTTTAATGTTTCAGGTAGAGCCATGGTAGGGGTTATCCTTAAAAGATTGCAAATGCATGCTCAATGTGTTTATTAAGAGAGATAGTCTGACTTTGTGCCGGTAGATAATCAAGTGACACGGGGCGCGATCCTCTGGCCACGCTGCGCCGGAAAAGCATCTCACTGCGGCGCAGCGTGGCCGGTGAAAGCCGGGCGACTCTGCTCCCAGGCTCTACCCAGCTCACAAGAGATTCGATCCCCAAAGGGGAATCCCGCCCACAATATGCTGGATCACTTTTAGCAAATCTGCATATTAGAGCGCAGCAGTAAGCCTTACTCTAATGTGCAGATGCCCGAGGTACTTGAGGCTTTGGGATTCAATCCTTTCGCCTCTGATACCTCTGACGATCGCTGATTGGTATTGGTCCCCACAAATGGCAACTTGTGGGGGTCTCCAAGGAGATCGGAGGCCCCCAGCTGCATGTCCTTTGGGCCAGGGGTGCCCCAGCACTGCCAACTGGGCACCCTGGCACTGCCAGCCTGCCACCCTGGCACTGCCAGCCTGCCACCCTGTCAATGGCCCCCTACTTGCGGCGCCTAGTTCGCGCGATTCTCGAGTGATTCTCCGGGGACCAGAGAATCGCAGGAGCGGCGCTGGTCCGAACCTACGGGTTATCAACCATTCTCCCCCCCCGCGCCAAACGCGATTTCGGCGCGGAGGCTCGGAGTATGCAGCCCATGGTCTTTGCAGAAAGGCAGTTACTATGTTTGGAATCCAGAGTATAAACCCGTGTGCTGCAACACCGTAAACAGTATGAAATTTCCCATGTGGAATACATCAAATTGAAGTAGTTACATAAGAAACAGAGAAACATTGTTCTGTGTAAAAAATCTGAAGTTGCACTTTTTCTACACCGTAGCTTAC
Source organism: Scyliorhinus torazame (assembly GCF_047496885.1). Taxonomy (NCBI): domain Eukaryota; kingdom Metazoa; phylum Chordata; class Chondrichthyes; order Carcharhiniformes; family Scyliorhinidae; genus Scyliorhinus; species Scyliorhinus torazame. Next base: position 184,215,647 of record NC_092723.1, on the reverse strand, counting down.
AATTTTCCATCTGATATCATTCCAGAATTTAAGAGGTAATATCTCATGTCAGGTTTGAACTAGATTCTATTTCAGTTCAAGATAGTATCTGTAAATTTAATGCTTTGTCCAGTTATCCCCTTGAGTAAATGGCATCCCGTGTGATTTATATGATTGCTATAGGTTATGTACATGAGTCACATTTGATTTGTCATTTGTGTGTTGTCATTTTTCCTCACTCGTGGAGTAAGTTCGATTCTTTACCATTTCCGTGAGATGTTTGTGGTTTCTGTAACAAGAATTTTTTGAATTTAATAGCTTTTATGTTTTTTTTCGTTTCTCACATTTGTCCCTTCAGTAATACTAGCTCTGCTTGTATCACTTCGAATACTGATCTTGCAATGGATATATATATAGACTAGGAGATTGGGCCAAAATTTGGCAGATGGAGTATAATGCAGTTAAATGTGAGGTTATCTGTTTTTGCCGAAAAAATAGAATGGCAAGTTATCTGAATGGAAATCAGATTCTAGATGCATCTGGGCAGAGGGATCTGGGTGAATCGCAGAAAGTCGGTACGCAGGTACGGCATGTAATTAAAAAGGTAAATGAAATGTTAGCATTTATTGCAAAAAGACTGGAGTATAAAAGTAGAGAAGTGTTGTTGTAATTGTGTAGGGTGTTGGTGAGACCACCGCTAGAGTGTTGTGTCCAGTTTTGGTCTCCTTATTTGAGGGAGGATGTGGTGGCTTTGGAGGCAGTTCAGAGGAGATTCACCAGATTTATTCTGGGGATGAAAAAGTTGACGTATGAGGAGAGATTAAATAGTTTGGGCTTATTCTCGCTGGTGTTTAGAGGGTTGAGAGGGGATCTGGTCGAGGTATATAAAGTACTAGAAGGGATTAAGTAAACATAGACCAAATGTTCCCCCTTGTGAGACAATCTAGAACAAGAGGTCATGGATATAGGTTGAGTGGCAGTAGACTTAGAACTGAGTTGAGGAGGAACTACTTCTCGCAGAGGGTGGTGAATTTGTGGAACTCGCTGCCCTGTAGTGTAGTGGAATCTGAGTCATTTAATGGTTTCAAGAAGGAGATAGATATATTTCTGATAAAAAATGGTCTAAAAGGGATATGGGCAACAGGTGGGGAGGTGGCTTTGAGACCAGGAAGAGATCAGCCATGATCTGATTGAATGGTGAAGCAGGCTCGAAGGGTTGCACTGCCTACATCTGCTCCTAATTCCTATGTCCTATGTTCCCAGAAATAGTAGAGCAAATATTAAGCCTGTTTAATTATTTTGATGCAGAATTCTGCTTGTGCTCGTACATATAATTCTTGAAACGTCTAAGAGAATAATTTGATTTTAAGTGTTATGCTTCTTCCTGATGCGTTCTAGCAGTTACGACATCAAAGTCCCAGAGATGGTTGATTTTTTTTCCAAAAAGCATGTTAATGAGGCCCGCTTTTTAAAATGCCAGGCCTTTAGCCAGAGGGATCAGGCAGCTGGCCCATTATCTCCACCCGCCTGCTGCTCGATAGGGCAGCACGGTAGCACAGTGGATAGCATTGTGGCTTCACAGCGCCAGGGTCCCTGGTTCGATTCCCCGCTGGGTCACTGTCTGTGCGGAGTCTGCACGTTCTCCCCGTGTCTGCGTGGGTTTCCTCCGGGTGCTCCGGTTTCCTCCCATAGTCCAAAGACATGCAGGTTAGGTGGATTGGCCATGCTAAATTGCCCTTAGTGTCCAAAAAGGTTAGGAGGGATTATTGGGTTACGGGGATAGGGTGGAAGTGAGGGTTTAAGTGGGTCGGTGCAGACTCGATGGGCCGAATGGCCCCCTTCTATGTACTCTTACATATGACCATATCTATAGCTGTATTTGCACTGGTGATCATCTTACCTTAACTTTTAAATGAAGGGTGGAAATGCTAAGCCTGCATATCAATGAGATATAATGATGTGGCCAAATAACCCCCTGCCACTTTGACTGGGATGTTGTTAATTTATCACTTAGAAAAGGTGAGACCCAATTGCACTTGTTCAGCAATTGATCTAGTTTTTGAATTAGCACTCTAATGGAATTGAAAGATTGCAATCTTTTATGATGAACTGCATTAATAGAAGAGCTGAAAGGGCAGTGTTTTGTTATTGGAGAAAATATAAAATATAAATCAAAGGAAATTTATGTGTCCTTTCA